>NC_137969.1:127858663-128249372 GCF_963924665.1 Micromys minutus
TTTGGCTGAATAAACAAAAATAGAAAACATTGTTTTATTCACCACTATGTAAACATTCAACAGAAAAAGAATTAGTTAAAATTTGAGACAGTGCAAAGCAGGGAAAGTTTTCCCTTGCTATTTCACTTTTTATACTATAAATGAATCCTTCTGGTAAATTCTAATTTAAATATTTGAGATAAATATGCAGCTTTCCTTTAGTGAAATTTTTTTATTAGGTGAAACATGCTCTAAACTTGCTGAAATTAATGAGAATTTCCTATTCAACCAAAGAAAAGAATGTATGCTGGTTAAATTTTTGCCTCAACATCAGCTCAAACGTCTAGAAACTCCCAAGAACAATAGACAGTCTCCTGCTTTCATCGCATTTTGCCCATTGCCTCAAGAAGCCTTTTGATCTCTCTCTTTTTTTCCTCTGAGTTGTTTGAGAATATGTTGCCGGTTTGCTCTTTTATCCATAAACATTTTATGGTCCGTTCTTAGGAGCAATGGTATTTTCTCACACTGTCACAGCATAGTTGTCAACATTAGGAAAGTTCGCAGAGACATGTTGCTTTCATCAACTCTAGGGTTTAGATCTAATCTTCCCTTATTCTCAGGTTTACCCTTTAAAGCCTTCAGTCCCTGTGACTCTATACTGGCATCTAATTTACACTCACAAAGTGTAGTTGGAAATCACATCCCTTTGACAGAAGGCAGCTTGCCAGTCTTTGATGACCTTCAACCTTTTGTGAAGGAGCAGCAAAGCTGTCTTATAGCCCATCTCTCTATGTGAACTTTGAGAATGTATTTTTTATAGTGAGATGAACGTTGTTCATTTTTGGTATGAGTATTGCAGAAATTGTGCTTCACTTCATGCCAATTAGAAAGCCAGAGGTATCTTATGCATTTGCTCCATTATTTATCACGTGGTCTCTAAACATCTACTTAGGTGTCGGGTCTGCAGATTGCTCTTCCTTAAGGCACATTATGTATCTGAGCAGTTACCTAAAAGAATTATCTGAGACTATGTAAATATCTTTTTTTTCATCAAACTTTTATCCACTAGTTTCCCCTTAGAAATATGGTTTTTGGCATAATAAGATATAATGAGGAAATTTTAAAAGAATTTAAAATTTAAAACTTTATTTTGTGTTAGTACTTAATAACAGTTACATCACACATAGGGACCAGGAACTGCCCATGGTGTGTGCGTTATCATTTATTATTGTGAATGCTTTACTGTTTACAATTTTAAAGAGTATTTTATCTTAGCAAATAGCAGTAATTCAAGATGTTTACATATTCTAATAAAGGTAGCTAAATACTTATCTAGTCACTCTTTAGTGAATCAGTATGATGTTAAATCAAAGGTTATTGTAAAGTTTTTATTTGTACTTTGAAAACCAATTGGTACTATTTATCTTATCAGTTTGAGTACTGGATAATTATGTTCTCTGTTTACTAACAATTAGGGAGTGATGTCACATTGCAAGAAATAATAAGACCAGCTTGTTTGTAGGGAAACAAAGATAATAGACCAAAATAAATATCTTGATATTTTTGACTGTGAGCCTTGGGAAAATGATAATTAGAAAATTTATAAAACGGGAAAATGATAATTAGAAAATTTATAAAACGGATTTCAAGCTTTGTAGCAGGAAACCCACTGGTTTTCTGTTCTTTCTCACCCCACCACTAACAGAGCACAAAGACCTCCTACCCCAACCCTCCTTCAACCAACTCAACCCCTTTTCCCAGCCTCCAACACCATCAGACATTCACTGGGAACACACTGTCTTAGTAGAAAGAAAGCAATATGCCAGGAGCCTGCCATGCTTGGAATGGGCTTCAAGTGGGACACAGAGTTGGACATTGCTTTGAAGACTGATGGTGTTTCCTTCAGTCTCTGCTCCATTTGGATGGATGGATGGATGGATGGATGGATGGATGGATGGATGGATGGATGGATTGATGGATGGGTTGGTGGGTAGATAGATAGATAGGTAGATGGATGGGTGGATAGATGGGTGAGTGGGTGGGTAGTTGAATGGATGGCTGAATGGGTGGGTGCATGGAGGGTGGATGGATGGATGGGTATGTGTGTAGGTGGGTGGTTAGATGAATGAATGTGTGGTTGGATGGATGGAAAAATGGGTGGGTGGTTGTGTGATGTGTGCATGCAAGTGTGTGTGTGTGTGTGTGTGTGTGTGTGTGTGTATGTGTGTGTGTGTGTGTGTGTATGTGTGGCATAGAGCCCCCAAGACAATTCATCTAACCAACAACTTTATTGATTTTCTCTGGCTTTTTAATACCTTTTTAAACAAAATGTTCTTAAGAAAAATTCAGATATAAAATCTTACATAAAATGGGAGTTACAGAATGATCTTGATGTTGAGTTCAGAGCAGTGTTTCATTATAATATACTTACTATAAGTTCAAAGCAACAGTTTTTAAATTGCCTTGTCTTATCATAGTGCACACCTGTAACTTTATCTTTGGACCTAAATGTTTTTTGTTTTTTGTTTTTTTTAACGCAAAATTGTCCCAAGTCTATTTCTCCTTTTAGTGTAATTGTGAAAGCTTATTATATTTCTTATTATGTAGGCTTTACTTACTATTATAAAGAGTGGGAACATAGTATTTTTGATTCTAATTTTATTACATCTTTCTAGCAACTAAGACTATATCTAAAAAAACCTTTTTTAAAGTTATTTGAATCAAATAAGGAATTCTATAGAATCATTATCTATTTGTCTATATAGCATCACTACAATATAATGCACCTTCATAGGTCTGCATAAATCTGTTCCAAAGGGTGATTGTTATATATTTAATAATAACAGGAAAACATATTAATGGCAGGAATCTTTGCTAAAATGAAATTCTTCTTGGCCTTGCCTAGAGAAGCCATTTTGCAATGAACTTTAACAGCCCATGGCAGAACCATCTCTGGAAGAACTTCTGCTGCTTTTTAGCTTCTCCTTGATGGCTCTTGGCAGAAAGAGGACCAAACTTCAGCAAACACTTCCAAGACAACCCACTGGTCATACCTAAGAGAGAATGAGGCAAGCAACCCACCAATCTCTTCTCTGTTTCCCCAGATCCAATTCTCCAGTCTTATTCTCAGCTCTACAGCAGAACACCTTTGTCAATTTCCACTGCCCCTGTGCGCTCATCCCCTGAGGATTATATAGATCTGATTCCTCTAACCTCCCCCATCAAACTAGTTGCTCTTTCCCAGTCCCCAAGTCTAGTGGGCTTCAACTGCTGAGCCATAGGCCAAGCCTGCCGAAAAAGATGCATGCAGACCTTCTCCTTTCTCTGCTTACCCAGTCCCATCCATAGCTCTGCAGTAAACTATTTGTCTTCTCTCACTCCACCTCCCATCTCCTATGAAACCCACAGATCCTATCTTTCTAAGCACCCCCCATTTGTTGCTTTCTTGCAGCCTCTAACTAAAGCAGGCACTCCCTACTAGCCCATAAGCCACACTTGACAGAAAACAGACCTCTTTATATCCCTGTTCCCCCAGTTCTAATCTGACAGTCCCATATCCACCTCTATGGCAGAACACCCTAGGCATTACCCCCTCCTGTCTCCCATGGATTCTTTGTTTCTCCTTCTAACTTTCCTACACTTGTTGCTTTGTCTCAGATACAAACCTCAGCATGTACCCCTACCTGACCGTAAGGCTACCCTTCCCAGAGTAACAAGTAGGCTGAAGCCATAGCTATCCATTGACTTCTGAGATCCTATCACCCCAGTTTCTGCTCTATAGCAGAAGATCTGCTGTCATCCTTCCCTATATGAAAGGAACCACAAAGACCTTTTCCTTTAAAGTTTCTTCCCCCAAATCATCCCAAACATCAACATCAGCACCATTGCCAGTGATCACCCTAGTTGAGTAGGACAGAAAAAGAGGCAAAACATGTTCATGACATTTCCCCCAAATCCAAAAAGGGAACAGAAATGAAAGAACAACAACAAAAAAAAATCCCACCTAAAAAGAAAAAAAAATCCAGAAATCATCCCTAGATCTATAATCATCCCAGACCCACATACCTAGATACCAGAGCAAAAACAAAATTAATAAAGTCAGGGCTTATGTCTCCACTAGAGCCAGCTACCCTATCACAGCAGGCCTTGAATATTACAATATAGCTGAAGCAAAAAAAAAGTACTTAGCAAAGTAACTGAGTACAAGATTAACCCAGAAAAATCAGAAGCCAACCTATACACATATGACAGTGAAAAATAAGTGAAAAAAATCATCAAAAATAGTACAATAGCCTCAAATAATATAAAATATCTTAAGGTAAACACAACCGAGCCAGTGAAAGACTTTTATCATAAAAATTTCAAGTGTTTGAAGAAAGAAATTGATGATATCAGAAAATTAAAAACAAAAACAATAACAAAAAACAAAACAAAACTCCCATGTTTATTGATCAATAAAAATGTTCATCCCACCAAAAGAAATTAACAGATTCAATGCACTCTTTGTCAAAACTTCAACACAATGCTTTACATAACTTAAAAGTGTAATTCTCAACTTTATATGGAAAAAACAAAAAATTGAAGACAGCTGAAACATGGATCCTGATCAATAAAATAATTGCTCAAGGTATTACTATCCCTAATTTCAGGAATACTACAGAGCTACAATGATCAAAAATAAACCCTTGATCAATGGAATAGTATTTCAAACCTCAGTAAAATACCACACACCTACAGAAACATGATTTTTGATAAAGAAATCTAGAAATACACACAAGAAAAAACACAGAATCTTTTTTAAAATAGTACTATTCAAATTGTCTACATGTACTGACTAGAAACATGTCTGTACAAAATTCAAGTTAAAGTGGATCAAAGATCTCAACATTAAAAGAGATGCATTGAAACTGATAGAAGAGAGAGTGAGGAATAACCTAGAAGGTATTGACACAAAAGACAACTTCCTAAAGAGAATACCAATAGAGCAGGCACTAAAATGGACAATTAATAAATATAAACTCATTAATGTGAAAGTTTCTGTATGACAAGGAATACTTTCAATAAGACAAAATAGCAGTCTACAGAATGAGGAAAGATTTTTACCATGTCCTCATCAAACTTGATGAAAATTAACTAGTTAATTTTCAAAATGTGTAAAGAACTCAAGAAAGTATAGAACAAAATTACCCAATTTAAAAAAAAAAAAAAAAAAAAAAAAAAAAAACTTTCAGGGGACTAACCATCCCTGACCTGAAACTGTACTACAAATCAATTATGTTAAAAAAAAAACAAAACACATGGTATTGGTACAGAGACAGGCAAGTAGATCAGTGGAACATAATTGAAGACCCAGAAACCAACCCACACACCTATAGAGCTAAAAACATTCAATGGGAAAAGGACAGCATCTTCAGCAAATGGTGCTGGTTCAACTGGCAGTCAGCATGCATAAGAATGCCAGTCAATCCTTTCCTATTTCCTTGTACAAAACTCAAGTCCAAGTGGATCAAAGATCTCCACATAAAACCAGGTACACTGAAAGTATTAGAAGAGAATGTGGGGAAGTGTTTACAACACATAGGCAAAGAAATTTTCATAAACAAAATACCAATGACTTATACTCAAGATCAAGAATCAACAAATGGGGACTCATGAAATTGCAAAGTTTCTGTAAGACAAAGAACACTGTCAATAAAACAAAATGGCATCCAACAGATTGGGAAAAGATCATTCCCAATTCTACATTCGATAGAGGGCTAATATCCAATATATACAAGGAACTCAAGATGTTAGACTCCAGGGAATCAAACAATCCTAATAAAAATGGGGTACATAGCTAAGCAAAGAATTTTCAACTGAAAAATATCAAATGTCTGAGAAGCACCTAGAGAAATGGTCAACATCCCTAGTAATCAAGGAAGTGAAAATTAAAACAACCCTGAGATTCCACCTCACACCAGTCAGAATGGCTAATATAAAATTCACAAGTGACAGCAGATTCTGCTGAGGATGTGGAGAAAGAGGAAAATCCCTCCATTGTTGGTGGGATTGCAAGCTGGTACAAACACTCTGGAAAAGTGTCTGGCAGTTCCTCAGAAAATTGAACATAATACTAAGGACCCAGCTATAGTGTTAACTCCTGGACCTATACTCAAAAATGTTCCAACATATATCAAGGACACATGTTTTATAATGTTCACAGCAGCCTTATTTATAATAGTCAGAAGCTGGAAAAAACCCAATTGTTCTGCAGTAGAGGAATGGATACAGAAATTGTGGTATATTTAAACAATGAAGTACTACTTGGCTATTACAAATTCCTAGGCAAATGAATGGAACTTGAAGCTATCATCCTAAGTGAGGTAACATAGTCACAAAAACAAACAAACAAACAAAAAAACCAACATGGTATGCACTTACTGGCAAGCAGATACTAGTCCAAAAAGCTCAGAATGCCCAAGAAACGATTCACAGACCTTATGAAGCTCAAAAAGAAGGAAAACCAGAATATGGTTGCCTCAGTCCTTCCTAGAACGGAGAGCAAAACACTCATGGGAGGAAATAAGGGGACAAATAGAGGAACAAGGATTAAAGAAAAGATCATTCAGAGACTGCCTCACCTAAGTATCCACCCCATATACAGCCACTAAACCCAAGCACTATTGCTTATGCCAAGAAGTGCTTACTAGCAAGAGCCTTTTTAGATGCCTTGTCAGAGGCTCTGCCAGAGTCATACTGATTCAGTTGAGGATGTTTGCAGATAACCATCAGACTGAACATGGGGACCCCAATGAAGAAGCTAGAAAAAGGATTGAAGGAGTTGAAATGGCTTTCAACCCCAGGGGAAGAACAAAATGATTAACCAACCAAACCCTCCAGAGTTCCCAGGGACTAAAACACAAACCAATAAGCAACTCATGGCTCCAGGTGCACATGCAGCAGAGGATAACATTGTCTGGCATCAATGGGAGGAGAGACCTTCTGCCAGTGAAGGAACACTTTCCTAGTGTAGGGGAATGACAAGGTGCTGGGGGGGGGGTGAGGGTGGTTGGGAGTGGGATTGCCATTATGCAAGCAAGGAGAAAGAGACGGAGATGAGAGTTGGGGGGAAAGGGGATAACATTTCAACTGTAAATACAGAGAATATACAATAAATTTTTAATAAATTGGGTACAGATCTAGACAGAAAATTCTCATCAGAGAAATCTGTAATGGCCAAGAAGCACTTAAAAATATATTCAACATTCTTAACCATAAGCAAAACAACTCTGATATTCCAACTTAATACCCATCAGAATAGCCAAGACCGAACCTCAGGCAACATCACATACTGGGGAAGATACAGACCAAGAAAATACTCCTGCATTGTCGGTGGAAGTGCACACTTGTGCAGTCAACTTTGAAAACAATATGGTTTTTCAGATAATTGGAAATTGATTTACCTCAAGTCTTAGGTATACCACTCCTGAGCATATAACCAAAGGACATTTTCTCAACTATATTTATTGCAGCTTTATTTGTAATAGCCAGAAATTGGAAACAACCTAGATGTTCTTCAACCAAAGAGTGGATAATGAAACTGTAGCACATTTATAAAATGGAGAATTACCCTGCTATTAGAAACAGTGACGATATAAAATTTACATGCTAATGGGTGTAACTAGAAAAAGAATCATCCTGAGTGAAGTAATCCAGACCCAGAAAGTTAAACATGTTATCCATGTTGATGAAGTGACCCTTCAAGTATACTTCACATGGCTCCTTCTAGATAACTTTTAGTAGTACAACAGAAACAGAAGAGTGGCCTCTTCCATGCAATTTTAAATATCCTACTAGACCCTATACAGGTCAGCCGAAGAATAGGTAAAGGTCATCTGAAATGATGGCCTGGAAGGCTCTCTCTAGGGAAGGCAACTGAGACATGCAGAAACCTCTGCTGCTAGAAAGATAAAGGGCTTTTGATGACATCAAACAACTTCAAGTTTGTTCTATGCTCAATGATCTGTGATTATAAATCCAGAAGTCTTATATATCCAATGAAAGTCTCTGTATTATCTTCAACTGATAACTGCTCACAAAGGGAAAAAAAAACTAAATGAAACTTTAGTTTGCTCAAAACTCAATGGGTATACAAACCATTAAGGGTAGATCCTAAGTCCAGCAGCAGAAGATTAACACAAAATTCAGTTTCTTTTGGGTAGGATTTTGTCTTATAATGATTTGACTTGTTATTCATTTATAACTTACAAGACTTTTGCTTATATAGTATAGTTTTTGGTTTTTAGTTTTTATGTGATTTATGTCTTAAGCTTTTTAAAATCCTTTTCATTGGATATTCTCTGTATTTATAATTCAAATGTTATCCCTCTCCCCACTTTCCTTGCTTCCATGAAGATGCTCCCTCTCCCAACCACCTAATCCTATTTCAGAACCTTTGCATTCCCTTACACTGGAAAAATGAACATTCACTGGACCAAAGGCCTCTCCTCCCATTGATGCCTGACCATGCTATCCTCTGTTGCATATGCACCTGGAGCCATGGGTCTCTCCATGTGTGCTCAATGGTTGGTATTTTAGTCCCTGGGAGCTCTGGAGGGTTTGGTTGGTTGATAATGTTGTTCTTCCCGTGCTTATTTATTTAACTGTTTGTTATAGCCTTTTCTAGTTTGTTTATCTCTTGGTTTTTTTCTTACTTAATAAGTATCATTATGTTTTAGATATCTGATTGTTTTCTAAAAAAAAAAAAAAGATGTGGATTTGTGTGTGTTGAGAAATGGGAAGAATCTGAAACAAGTTGGGGAATGAGAAGCTGTAATCGAGAATTAATGTATAAAAATTTCTATATTCAGCATTAAAAAGAAACTAAAAAAAACTTGTTTCATATATTAAAACATTTAGAAAACAGCCTTTATTATTTACTTAAATAAAGTAAACCACTTTAAAATTTAGTCCTATTACTTTCTGACAAATGGAACAGAATGCTATATTTATACTGCTTGACAGTCTAACTAATCCATATACCCATGTCCTCTTGAAATTCATAAAGAAGGTACCACTATGATAGAAATTCATATGAAAATATGCTGGTTTTCAAATTATACAAAATCCATGCTGATAAGAAGGTACCACAGCACTTTTTATCCAAGTTATAAAGAGGAGAGAGAGGGGTGAGGAGAGACAGAGAGAGACAGAGACAGAGACAGAGAGGGAGAGGGGGGAGAGAGGGAGAGAGAGAGAGAGAGAGAGAGAGAGAGAGAGAGAGAGAGAGAGAGAGAGAGAGAGAGAGAGAGAACTAATATGACAGTCTAATGCTGTGACATTCAGCAAATGTTAGCTTAAAGATAAAAAGTGTAAAGCATCTGGGAACTTAGTCAATTTGTTTGTAAAAGCTACTCAAAATGGAATGTATAGCAACAAGTAGAACCAATAAAATCATATTACACTTTATGGGACTCTCAATCTAGATTTAATTCAATTCGTTTTGCTCCAGCATAAAAAAAATATAATCCACCACACACCTGCCTGAGTTCTACAGTCACAGATATTATCCACAAATGTCAAAGCAATTAGAATTAAGTTAGCCACCTTTACTCCATTGAGGAGAGATTTCCAAGGGCAAGAAATGTTAATAGAAACTAATGATGTATGAGAAAACCCTAAGGATATCTGATGTGATACATGGTATGCTATTCATAGGACATAAAAAATGAATGGAAGCATTTGAATGCACGTATCCTTTGTAGGGGGATGAAGTTGCTCGCAGAAACTAAATGTTATTAAATCAATATCCCAGAGTTAGGAGGACACTCCATAGGTCACTTCTTGGTCAGAGAGTTGTTGGTGAGAGTCTACTGCTCAAGATTACATGTGCTTTCAATTCAGGAATCAAACTGAAAACCAAACTGAATTGTGTAGGAAACTTATCTTTTTTTTTTTTTTTTTTTTTTTTTTTTTTAGCTTTTATAATTCTGTAAGGTACCATGCCAATTGCTGAGAGAGAATTACCATCAAAATTTTTACTCAGCTGTAAAAAATGCATTATTGCATTAATGGCAACAGCCAGAAAAGGGGATCTCACTGGTCTAATAGTGGCAAGTCTATTGTGATGGTAACTCACCACTCTCTGATTGCTTTTGATAGTTACTCCACAGAAAGGAAGTTTTCTGCCAGTCATTAAAGCCAAGTGTACACACTAGAGCTGGGTGACCAACCTGCCTTTTGCATGGGAGAGGTGTCCTCCACTTACAACAGGTGGGTAAGCCTGGAGGGCATGAGAGAGGAGAGGTTTCCCTGCTTCTTGCTGGCTGCAGCACTCAGGAGAGGAGCCCCTACACACAGACACCTCTCTTGGGCAGCACAGTAGATCTGGCCTTGGTGGCATCAGCACAGCAGAGCTGGCCCTGCCTCTCACCTGGTGAAAAACTAGAGAGCAGGCACAGGAGTGCTGGCGCGTTGATCAACAGAGCTTCTACCCTGACCCAGTCCCAGGGCTCTGGATTAGCTGACCCCAGAATCTACTTCATTTATGAAATACTGGAGCACATGAAGGAGCTCACCCTGCAGATCAAAGCTGTAGGATCCAAGATACAGGGCAACATTAGAACATCCAAAAAGAGTTATGCTCCTTAAAAGCCCTCCCAGCCCCCAGTGAGAATCCAGTATTGATAGTTTATCAGAAACCAGAGGCCTTCAAACAAATGACTCACTGCAACAAACATTTACAAGTAAAGCTATTCAGTCAAGAGGGTACACCGGGTTAGACACTAGGACACATCACAGCTTCTCAGGAAGATATTTTGTTGTTGTTGTTGTTGTTGTGATGATGGTAGTGGTTGTTTCAGTTTTTTTTTTTTTTTTTTCATTTTTTATGGGGAAGTTTGCAAAAAGGCAGATGTGAAGGGAAAAGGAGATGAGTGGGATTGGGGGCATAATATGAAATTCACAAAGCATTAATCAAGAGTTAAAAAAAAACTTAGTGTGGTGGTTTGAATAAAAATGGTCTCCATAGGATTATATATTTCAAATCATTAAGAAATGGAACTATTTAAGAAGGATTAGGAGGTGTGGCCTTGTTAGAGCAAGTTTATCACTAAGAATGGGCTTTGAGGCTTCAAAAGCCCAATCCAGGGCTCCCTCTCTCAGTCCCATGACCCCCATCCCACCTGAAAATTTAGCTCCAAGGTACTTCTCCCACACCACACCTGCCTACTATGTCAATTAAATTGAATACTTACTTTTATAAAAAAAATCTTCTTAGTTAAGGTGTCTCTTTTGCAGGAATAGGGTACTGACTAAGACATTTAGTCAGAAGTCTATTATTTGAGTCATCATAGACCCAAATGGGGAAGCCACTACTATTGTTTTGCCAAATAAATGTGAAATGCCTGACAAATTACCTTCTAAATAATAATTAGTATATTTATCTTCATAAAAATTTTGCAGTGACCAATAGTGAATTCATATATTCACAATTGGTCTAAATACAGAGAGTATAAATGACTGAGGAATGCCCAGTTCTAAACAGCATATTTTTGACATAGACTCTTAGAATCAGGATACAAGAAGGAATAATGAACAGGAAGATTATAGGCCAGTGGTTTGGAATTATATGGTTGCTGTACTCTTGAGATCACAGCAGCTTTACCTGTACAAGATCCCCTTAATACTGATCCTGTCATTGTCCTGTCATGGAAGTTGGAAGAGTACACGTGGTTCACCACATCACAATGTACTTATATGCAGATAATAGTTAAGGGTAAAGAGAGACATTTTCTTCAGATGACAAACTACTACTGAAGTAAACAGGTCCTGTAAACAAACTAAAACCAATGTCTCTGTAATTGACTCTAATAAAACTTTAGAATTGGCATGCTTCATAAACGTGCACGCAAACACCCACATATATAATTTGAAGGGAGTGCTTGTTGAGAAGTGGAAAGAGAATAATCAGAATGGGAAACGGACAAGACAGGAAAATGGAGGAATGAATATGATTTAAATGTGGATGATATAAATTATTCTGTATATTTGATGTTTATTTAAATTATACTAATAACATTAAAATAAATGGATACATCATTTTTTGTAAATAGAGTAACATTTGGTCATTATAATAAAGTTTATAGAGATAGCTAGTTATAACTTATTACTTAACATCAGTTAGACCAAGCAAAGTAGCTGAGATTCTGTGGTTTTCATTTCTTCAAAGAATCCCTACTGCATGATTGGAAAAGTTTATTAAACTTTCTGATTGGGGCAATCATGTAAGATTAAAGACGTTTCAAAAGTGAAACAAAAAAGAGGAAAAAATGAAAGAGGAGATGCATGTGTCTGATAATCTGAGTCATATTTGAATCAATGTTTTCAAGATGGCCTCTGTTGAATCATGCTAAATTCATAACCAATTCAGCTTGTCTACTGTCCTCACTTAGGACAAATATGCCTAGGACCCTTGGTATGGTTATTAAAATGAGAATACTTTACTCCAAGATTTATAGGTTAAAATGATTTGTCTCCAGTTGCTGGAACTATTTGGGAAGGATTAATATCCCTTTGTTGGAGGAGGTGTGTCACTGGAGAATTAGTATGACGTTTCAAAAGCATCCTTCTGTCCCCAGAATTCTCACTGCCCTCTGCTTGCCGTTTGAAATGTGGATCCCAATTATTCCAACTGCTGTGGTTTCACCATCATGGACTATAACTCTTTGGAACCACATATCTAGTTAAACACTTTCCTTTATACATTGTCCTGGTCATGGCCTTTTGTCACAGCAAAAGGAAAGGATAACCCTTGGCCTGCAGTTATCATAAACTGTAGAGACAATATTTTATGTCCGTGTGAATGTGGCACCTGCCAATACTAAATCTGACAGCCTATGGCTTAAGCAGGAAAAGGAAGGTCAGACAGCATGGAGGAAGAAAGAATTCTGGGATTGAGTCATGCAGGAAATCTGTCCAGGAAGACATGAGGAGACATACTCATAATACCTGAGGAAAAGTAATAAGCCAAATGGCAGAATGTAGACTAAACAGATGGGTTATCTTAAGTTATAATTCTAGTCAAAGAAAAGTCTGGTTAAATGGGCAATGTATTTATGAATATGTTGAGTCTGGGTCTTATCTCCAGAAGCACTGGACTAGCTGGAAGAACCAGACCATAACTTCAACAATAAACTCTTTTCCTTTGAAGTCCTGCTTGATTTGTGTGGTTCTTCTAGAAAGTTGACCTGGTTCCACATCTGACCGTATGTACTTGTTCTCAGCCTCCATATGCACTTGTGTGTGATTTTAGAATACAAACAGAAGTGGGCCAGGGCCAGCCTCTCCTGAAACTGTTGACATTGTTATCAAGAAATGAATTCTTGCCTTTGGCAATAATAAAGTTAAGGAATCCATTCTTAAAGTTACATTTCAGGTATGCGAAGCTATGAGTGATGACAGAAATGAGCAGAGTGACAGGATAGGGACAAGGGATAACCTGCTCTAGCTGGACCTACCATAAGAAGATGCTCTTCCTTTTGGCCCTCCCACCTATAAGAATGGATAGTTCCCATGAACAGTTGACTTAGTCCGAGTTGTTTGCTGCCATTGATGTTAACGAGGCCTGATTTTCCGTGAACACCTTTGATAAATATCTTCCCAGTACCTAAGTTGAAAAATCAATTTTGATAGTTCAAAGACCTTTCCCCTTCCACTCCATTTTTATCACTGCCACAAGTCCTCAAGAAGCTGGCCTCTCTACCACAGATAGTTTCACGTTTCCTCATTAAACAGGGCTATGCAGCCTTTTAAATTTTAAAATGTGACTGAATAGCACTTTTTAAGTTTTCAATTAATTTTAATAATGTGATTGCATTACGGCAAATATATGTATATATGTATGTATGCTGGCATGCATGCATGTATGTATGTATGTATGTATGTATGTATGTATGTATGTATGTATGTATTATATGCCTCTATGCTTGTTCTCACTCATCCTTCTCACTCACTGTCTTCCCCTATTGGCCCTGACTCCCTCTTGTATTCACCCACATGGTTATGTCTCCTCCTTGCATGTCAAAAGGATTTCATTATCCTCTCCTTTCCTCTTTCTTCTATAATGACACTTCCTTCCACCGTGGTCTATTCATACTTTTTTGCCCTTGCCAAGGGTGTGTGTTAGATAATGTAGCCTAGTTGGCTCTGTTTTTTGTGTTTTTCATTGCAGTGGTCATGGTTCTGTCATTTCTTTTTCTGAAATAAACATTCAACAGTGTAGATATATAACGTGTTTTCTTCACCCATCTCTGTGTTGATGAACACAACACCCATCTCTCTCCTTCCTGTACCTTAACTCATGTATGCTTTTGACTATTTTTGTTGTTGCTCTTTTATGTTTGTTTTGCTTCCCTTAACCTGTGGTAATAGTCTTTAGTTTCAACACTAGAATTTACTCAATTGTCAAAAAATGTTATGTAAAGGTACCACAATTTTTGTATCCATTCCTCTACCGAAGAACATATGTGTTTTTTCCAGCTTCTGGCTACTATACATAAGGCTGCTATGAATATGGTGGAACTTGTGTCCTGATTAGAAGTTGGAGCTTCATTAGGGTATATAACCAGGAATGGTATAGCTGGGTCCTCAGGTAGTCCAATTTTCTGAGGAACCACCAGCCTGATTTCCAGAGTAGTTGTACCAGCTAAAATCCCCACCAACAATGGAGAAGTGTTCCTCATTCTTCACATCCTCTCCAGAATCTGCTGTCACAAGTTTTTGATAATAGTCATTCTGACTGGTGTGAGGTGGAATCTCAGGATTGTTTTGATTTGCATTTCCATGATGACTAGGGATGCTGAGCATTATTTTGGGTGCTTCACAGAATTGATGATCCTAAGTTGAGAATTCTTAGTTTGGCTGTGTACCCCATTTCTTAATAGGATTATTTGATTCTCTAGAGTCTAACTTCTTGAGTTTTTTGTATATATTGGATACTAGCCCTTTATCAGATATAGGATTAGTAAAGATATTTTCACAATATGTTAGTTGCTGTTTTATTTTTTGACAGTGTCCTTTGCCTTACAGTAACTTTGCAATTTCATGAGGTCCCATTTGTCAATTCTTGATCTTAGAGCATAAGCCATTGGTGTTCTGTACAGGAAGGTTTCCCCTGTGCCTATGTTTTCTAAGCTCCACTCCACTTTCTCTTCTATTAGTTCCAATGTGCCAGGTTTTATGTGGAGGTCTTTGGTTCACTTGGACTCAAGCGTTGTACAAGGAGATAAGAAAGGGTCTATTTTCATTCTTCTGCATGCTGACTGCCAGTTGACCCAGCACCATTTCTTGAAGAGGCTGTCCTTTTTCCACTGAATGTTTTTAACTTCTTTGACAAATATTAAGTGACCATAGGTGTGTGGGTTTATTTCTGGGTCTTCAATTTTATTCCATTGATCTACCTGCCTATCTCTTTACCAATACCATTAAATTTTTATCAAAATTGATCTGTAGTACAGCTTGAGGTCAGGGAGGGTGATTTTTCTCAGACTTTTTCTTTCTTTCTTTCTTTCTTTTTTTGGTGAGAATAGAATTTTTCTCCTGTTTATTTTTTCATTCCAAATGAATTTGCAAATTTCTATTCCTACCTCTGTGAAGTTGGAATTTTGATGGGGATTACATTGAATCTTTAGATAGTCTTAGGCAAGATAACCATTTTTACAATGTTGATCCTTCCAATCCATGAGCATGGGAGATCTTTCCGGCTTCTGGGGTCCTTTTTAATTTTCCTCTTCAGAGACTTGAAGTTTTTGTCATACAGATACTTTCTTGGTTAGGGTCACACCAAGATATTTTATATTCTTTGTGATTATTGTGAAGGGTGTCAGTTCTGTAATTTAATTCTCAAACTGTTTATCCTTTGAGTAGAGAAAGGCTACTGATGTGTTCATGGTAATTTTATATCCAACTACTTTGCTGAAGTTGTTTCTCAGCTGTAGGAGTTCTCTGGTGGAATTTTTGGGGTCACTGAAGTATACTACCATATCATCTACAAATAGTGATATTTTGATTTCTTCTTTTCCAATTTGCATCTCTTTGACCTCTTTTGCTTTCTCATTGCTCTGGCTAGTACTTCCATCTCTATATTGAATAGGTACAGAGAGAGTAAACAGCCTGGTCTAGTCCCCAATTTTAGTGGGAATGCTACAAGTTTCTCACCATTTAGTTGGATGTTGGCTACTGGTTTGTTGTATATTGCTTTTACTATGTTTAAGTATGGGCCTACAATTGCTGATCTAAAACTTTTAACATGAATGGGTCTTGAATTTTATCAAATGCTTCCTCAGCATCTAAAGAGATGATCCTGTGTTGTTTTTTTCCCTGCTGAGTTTGGATTAGTGGATTATGTTGATAGATTTCCCTATAATTCAACCGTCTTTGCATCACTAGATAAAACCTAGGTGATCCTGGTCAATGATTAATTTGATTTGTTTTTGGATTCTGTTTGCAGAAATGTTATTGAGTATATTTGCATCACTGTTCATGAGGGAAATTGGTCTGAAGTTCTCTTTCTTTGTAGGGTCTTTGTGTGATTTATCTATGTGGCTTCAAAGAACAAGTTAGGTAGTATTCCCTCTGTATCTATTTTGTGGAATAGTTTGGAGAGTATTGGTATTAGATCTTCTATGAAGATCTGATAGAATTTTGCACTAAACCAATCTGGTCCTGGGCTGTTTTTGTTTGGGAGGCTTTAGATGACTGCTTCTATTTCTTTAGGTGTTACAGAATTGTTTAAATGGTTTATCTGCTCCTGTTTTAACCTTGGTACCTTGCATGTCTCTAGAAAATTGTCCATTTCCTCTAGATTTTCCAGGTTTGTTGAGTATAGGGTTTTGTAGTAGGATCTTATGACTTCTTGAATTTCTTCAATTTCTGTTGTTATTTCTCCCCTTTCATTTCTGATTTTGTTAATTTGGATATTCTCTCTGTGCCCTCTAGTTAGTCTGGCTAAGGGCTGTTGATTTTCTCAAAAAACAGCTCCTGTTTTTGTTAATTCTTTGTACAGTTTTTTTTTTGTTTGTTTCTATTTGGTTGATTTTAGCTCTGAGTTTGATTATTTCCTGCCATATACTCCTCTTGGTTGTATCTGCTAATTTATGTTCTAAAACTTTCAGGTGTGCTGTCAAGTTGTTTGTTAGTGTATGCTCTCTTGGGTTTCTTTTTTAGTTTTCCTCTTAGCATTGCTTTCATTTTATACCATAAATTTGGGTATGTTGTACCTTCATTTTCATTAAATTCTAAAAAGTCTTTAATTTCTTTCTTTCTTTAATCCTTGAACAAGCTATCAGTGAGTAGACATTGTTCAGCTTCCATGTGTATGTGGGCTTTTTGTTATTTTATTGTTATTGAAGACCAGCCTTAGCCAATGGTGATATGAGAGGATGTATGGGATTATTTCAATACTCTTGTAACTGTTGAGGCCTGTTTTGTGACCAACTATATGGTCAGTTATGGAGAACGTGCCATGAGGTGCTGAGAAGAAAGTATATTCTTTGGTTATTGAATGAAATCTTCTATAGATGTCCATTAAATCCACTTGGTTCTTTACTTCTGTTAGTTTCACTGTATCTCTGTTCAGTTTCTGCTGCCAAGATCTGTCTGTTGATGAGAGTGGGGTGTTGAAGTCTCCCACTGTTTTTATGTGTGGTGCAATATATGCTTTGAGCTTTAGTAGAGTTTTTCTAAGAATGTGTGTATCCCCTTTTCAAAACTTGACCATAAATCGGTCATGAAACAAGACTCAATAGATATAAGAAGATTGAAATACTCCCATGCATCCTATCAGTTCACCATGTACTAATGCTGGCCTTTAATAACAACAAAGACAACAAAAAGCCCATATACATATGGAAAATAAACAATGTTCTATTAAACAATATCATTGTCAAAGAAAAAATAAATAAAGAAATTAAGGATTTTCTAATATTTAATGAAAATGAAAACACAACATACTCAAACCTATGGGATGCAATGAAAGCAGTATTGAGAGGAAAACACATAGCTCTGAGTGCTTCTAAAAAGAAACTAGAGAGAGGATACATTAGCAACTTGACAGCACAGTTGAAAGCTCTAGGAAGCAGATACACCCAAGAGGAGTAGACAGCAAAAAATAATCAAACTCAGAGCCGTAATTGACCAAATAGAAACAGAACCATTCAAAGAATTGACAAAACCAAGCTCTGGTTCTTTGAAAAAATTGACAAGATTGATAGACCTTTAGACAACCTAACTAGAGGGCAAAGAGAGAGTATCCAAATTAACAAAATTAGAAAGGAAAGTGGAGACATAACAACTGAAACTGAGGAAATTTAAAAAATAATCAGATCCTAGTACAAAAGCCTATACCCAACAAAACTTCAAAATCTGGAGGAAATGGATGAATTCCTAGACAGATACAAGATACCAAAGTTAAGCTGGGAGCAGGTAAACCATCTAAATAATCCTATAACACCTAAAGAAATAAAAGCAGTCATCAAAAGCCTCCCAGCCAAAAAAAAAGCTCAGGTTCAAATGAGTTCACTGCAGAATTCTATCAGACATTTATTGATGACCTAATACCAATACTCTCCAAACTATTCCACAAAATAGAATCAGATGGAGCACTACCTAACTCATTTTTTGAGGCCACAATAACCCTCGTTCCTAAACCACACACACAAAGACCCTACATGGAAAGAGAACTTTAGACCAATCTCACGATCATTAACCATAATCAATTAGATTTCATCGCTGGGATGCAGGTATCGTTTAATATATGGAAATCTGTCAATGTAATGTACCATATAAACAAACTCAAAGAAAAAAAAAAACCACATCTCACTAGATGCTGAGCATTTGACAAAATTCAACACCCCTTCATGTTAAAAGTCTTGGAAAGAACAGGAATCCAAGGCCCATACATACATAATAACAGCAATATACAGCAAACCAACAGCCAACAGCAAACTTAATGGTGAGAAACTTGATGAAATCCCACTAGAATCACGGACTAGACAAGACTGCCCACTCTCCTTCTACCTTTCCATCATAGTACTGGAAGTCCTGGCTGGAGCAATTAGACAGCAAAAGGAAATCAAAGGGATACAAATTGGAAAGGAAGAAGTAAAAGTATTACTATTTGCACATGACATATAGTGCACTTAAGTGACCACAAAAATTCCATCTGAGAACTTTTACAGCTGATAAACATCTTCAGCAAAGCAGCTGGATATAAAATTAACTAAACAAAAATCACTAACCTTCCTCTACTCAAAGGATAAACATGGGGAGGCATGAAGGGTACAGACCCAAGTGGCACTGTGATACTTGTGCCCCAAGAGTTCCTGGTGGTTTTTCCCCAGATAGTCAGTGGAGAGAGAGTGTGTGTGGCTTCACCCATGGACTCAGGAGGCAGATAGCTCCTGTGTCTCCTCGGGTATTCAGCTCAATGAGGGCATGCCTCTAGTTCTGATGGCTCTGTGCTGGCTCTACCTGTGGCTCTGGGAACAGATGGAGGCTAGACCAGTCGGATTTCAGACTGCACTGCAATTGCTGCACCCTGAGAGTTCCTGTAGGTCCTTCCCCAGATGTCAGTGGAGAGAGTGTGGGTTCACTCTTGGGCTCAGGAGAGAGAGCACTTCTATGTCTCCTCTGGGTGCTCATCTCACTGTGAGCAGACTGTTCCTTTTCTGAGATTCTTACCCCATTTGTTAATAACTATAAACAGGGTTTTGATTCTCAGACTTCACAAGTCGATAATGGTCAAAGTTCTATAGTTAAAACTGCCCCAGAATGGCATTTCTTGTATTCAGTTACAGAATTTGAGAGAGTAGGTAGTTGACTTCCAGCTATAATATAGTAACCAAGTAAAGTCACTTTATATATTTATAAATACAGTTTCTTGAGAATCAATGGTCATTATTTACATTATAATTTAGGTTCTAAGAAATCCATTCCTTGACCTACTTTTATTTTCTTATTTCTTCCTGATAGCATTATTAATTGCATTTAAACCAACAATGGCCTTAGTTACTTGGATATTTGATTTTGTGACAAGAGAGCTATTAGCTTCAATGTAAATTCACATAAATATGAATACTTACCATTTATACCAAATATTATTGCTACATCATGTTCTTTAAAGTTGCTTAACTTGACACAGTAGCTTAGCTAACACAGAAACCAGACATCATTTAAAAGGAAGACTCAGAAACTTGGCTTTCCTCTGGTTTTGTTATTGTTTTGGTTCAAATATACATTAATTAACAATATATTTCTTAAGGAAAATAAGCATGATCAATCCCTCAGTAGGCTTCTGTGAAAGTTATGTGACTGCCAACAAGGTCAGTGATTTGAAATCTCTGGGTTGAGTATTTGTTTATATATAGTACAGCAATGATTCGCAACCATCTTAATGCTGTGATTTTTATTTTCATGCAGTTCTTCATGTTGTAGTGGCCGCCAAACACAAAATGATTTCATTGTCAATTCCTAACTGTAATTTTACTACTGTTGTGAATCATAATGTAAATATCTGTGTTTTCCAATAATCTTAGGTGATTCCTGTGAATGGGTCTTTCCACCCCCAAAGAGGTTGCGACCCACAGGTTGAAAGCCACTGTATTTCTGGTGATATAAGTTTCCTCTTCAATTTTCCTCAAGGCTAATTTTGTCTGCAAGCATACCCACCTGCTCTTTGTGGTAAATATTTATTTGACCTTTGTTCTAGAAGCTAGGATTAGAGATTCTTTTCCTCATTGTTAAAACCAAAATCTGCTATGAAAGTTTTATTAACACTTAGAGAAGTATTAGTCTATTTGACTTTTCCATGACATCATGAGTAAGAGCGGCCAGATAAAATGTTTGCTTCTACTGAGTGGATCATACCCAGAAAACAAGCAACCAGCAAAAGAAATGGAACAACTATCACTTCTCTCTCAATTGTCACATGTCAATCTACTGTGTAGTATAGCCTTCCTGCATGGCTGACAACAAAATTCATATGATATAAAAATTGTGTCTCCATTACAGGCCCTCATTTCCTTAGGGTATTACTTTCTTTTCTCATTTAGAGCATCATGTCTTAAATTTTCAAGGATTTCTACTGATATCACTGCGCACACACACACACACACACACAAATACACAGTTATATACGTATGCACACTTACATATACAAATACACATATAGACACACACTCACATACAAACACACATGCAAACATACAACATAAAAACACATACACACACAAATACTCATACATAAACACATACATCTACACACATAAATATAAATACCTAAAAGCATACAGGCAATACACACACAATCACATATACACACACAAACAGAAATACACACTTTCACATAAAGATATTTTTATAGTAAACCAAAAAAAATTAAAAGACTAAACATATTGATTTTTGGTATTTATTCACTGGGAAGTTTATGTGGGGTGTGAGTACTAAATGGTACATGGATGGAGAAGTTATTTGAGAAGTGCTTTTCAGGTTCAAGCCCATAAACACTCATCTATTTTTAGCACGATCAGACTGACCCAATTTCTTGACAATAAACATGTATTTGCATGTTTAGAATATCCAACACTGATTCACTCAGAAAATTCTAAAAATATTGCATTGAGGCTAATTGAATGATTAATGATAACAATAGCAATGAGAGACGGGAAGTAGCAGTTTAAATCCTTAATGCAGGGTAACTATACTTTCTTCCCCCAATTCAACCTTGTTCTTTTAGCTCTCATAAGTAGCTCTTATTGCTCCCTGAATATACCCAAAATAGACAACCTTTCTATCAGGTTCATGATTATATCCTAAACACCAAATTCTATTTTTCTGCATAATATATACTGAAATATTTCTAAACTCATGAATGGGTATTGCTCATTGTCATATGTGTGTATCTTTTCATTACTACATTGAAGGAATAAAATATTATGTGTTCCTCTCTACTCATGACTGAAAATGTTAGAAATAAAAATTCTAACTATTAGAATATTAATACAGAATGACAATGTTTGTGTATATATTAAAACTACCTAAAATTCAAAAGAGGTCATAAGATACCTTGGCTTCTCTTGGCTTATGTAGGTAATTGCTATTAACTTTAAGTATATAACCTAAAACAACAGAAATGGGTTCAGTCAGGCATCTAGAAGCCAGAAGTTTAAGTCCAGGTTATCATCAGTACTGTGCTTCTTCTGAAAATTCTGTAAGATTACTCTTCATCTTTTCCTGGTGGCTCCATGTATTTCTTAGTCTGTAGCTATACAACTCTATTATGGCTTCCTTCTTCACATCATATGCAAGGACATTCACTGAATGTCCTTGGTCAGCTAGTCTTATGTCCACCTGAGTGAGTGAGAATGATGTCATCCAAGCATCCTTAATCATACCTGCAGGGTCCCTCTGCACAAATGGGTTTTCAGTCATAGTGATGGCATGTGTGTGTGTGTGTGTGTTTTCAGGGTGCCATTTACCTAGTGTAAGATGCAAGGTCCAATAAGGTCTAGGGTAAGAGGAAGCACCAGTGTGGAGTTGGTCAGACAAATTCAGGACCCAGCATTAATGATTTGCATTTTCAGTCTTATCGTCAGTACTCCTAACTGATTTTAGCCTCAAAGAACTGTGTAAGAAAAAGTGCTAAGCAAAAAATAAATGAAATGGTCCTGGCCCAGGAATAACTTGTTTTTCAATGAAATTTTATAGTACCAATTTATTGTAGACAAATTCTGTACAGCATTTTTTTTTTGGAGTCAATGATACTGTATGATGTGCTTTAAAATGTATGTGGGCAGATCTTCTATTGTGTGTTTTAACACACATGGAGAGGGGATGAGAAAGCTAGGGAAGGAGGAATGATGGAGGAAGAGAGAGAGACAAAGAGAGAGAGAGAGAGACAGAAATAGGGGGAAAGGGAGAGGGGGGGAGAGAGAGACAGCATGTGCACAGGGAAACAACTTCTGGAAGTGATGAAAATAATTAAAACAACTTCTGGAAGTGATGGAAATAATTATAATTATTCAAAGGTTACCAATCTGAATGCATTTTACAAAGCTACTTTTCATGCATCTCAATTATACTTTTTAATTTGTCTGGTTCATTGAAAATACTCAGGAATTGTTGATTTCATTCTTTGTAAGTACCAAAGTTAGAGGTAGTCAGCTACTAAAAGGTTTCCTTCTGAACATCAGTTATAACTCTGACAGTATGTTATGACTACCTCTCACCAAAATTTTAAGAATTCTCTTACTATTTACTCATAATTAAATGCACCAACTAATGCAGTCTTATAACTAAATACAGTAGATGGCTTTTGGAAATTAAAACTGCTTTTCTGTTTATAAGACTTTAATGAGAACCAATTTTTAGCTAGATAAAATTAGAAATAAATGGAAGTGCTCATAATGCTGTGGTACTGTTGACTGAACAGAATAAGAGGATTGCACACATATTGTTATTTCTTCCAGTGAATTGGGTTTAAAAGGAATTATTCAGAGAAAGCCAGAGAGGCTTGCCTTATTCCTACTTTGAAAGCATGAAGAATTTCACAAGCAACTATGAACTTTGGTGAATTAAAGACTTTAAAACAACAAAATTATATATATATATATATATATATATATATATATATATATATATGTTATATGTATGTATATAAATGTATATATATATATATATATATATATATATATATATTTAAAAATTGATTATTTAATGGCCAAATAAATAAATGTGAATTTACTGGGCAGGGACTCACAGATATTTCAGAGGTAGAAAGAAAATGATATTAGTCTCTACATTTCATATCTTCTGCAAAAACTTTTTTAACAGCCTCATAAAGAAACTACATGGTACTTTTTGTGGTCATTATTCATCTACACAAATATCCAAGGTTACTTGTGAATGTCTATTGTCTTCTCGAATTCTCCATGATGTGATGAAGAATGCAAACATTCCCTTCTGGGGAGCTGAAGTGTACAAAGGGCACCAACGTATAAATAGACAAATGTAATGCATCCCTCCAAGGTTAATGCTAAAGTATAAGCATAGCAGAGGAAGATGGGACAAACCCTTCCCAAGGTTCTACTACTTATTCAAAAGATGGATGTATTAAGTGACTGCTTTGTGTGAGTCTCAAATGATGAGTGTGTTTACATAAGAAATACTGAGATATTAAGAAGGGTCCCTTTAGGTTAGCAGAAGAATAAATGGACTTGTTCTAGTTTAGTTGATGGCATGGGGAGAATGGAAGAACAGGGAAAAATCCAATATGATCATTTATAAGGTCGAGACTCACTGAGGACCATGACTGTGTACTAGCTGCATTTAATAATTCCAGTAAGAAAATTTATCTGATGTAATTAATCTTAGAAAGAGAAAAGTTTTGTCTGCCCCACAGTTCGGAAAGCTTCAAACCTTCACTTTAGAGATGACATGAACGGGAAAGCTTGTCAGGAAAAAATGTTCTATCTCCCACTAAAGAAGATCAGAGACGTGGGTGTTACAGTCTCATTCAAGCTTTTGCTATTAGCTAGTGACCTGGTGACCTTCCTGTGGGTCTCACCTCTTAAAGGTTCAAAGCACCAACTAATACCTTGGGGATCAAAACTCTACCTATGAGCCTCTGTGATATATTTAATATCCAAACTGTAATAGACCCAATTAAGGATTCAGCACCATCTCTGCAGGTGTCCGAGCACCAACATAATTCTAATGCCCTTACTGCCATTTTCTCTGTTGTTCACAGGCTTTGCCGCTCTTTGTGTGCACTTAGTCTACTAACATCTCTAGCTCTCTTGCTTTCGCCAGCTGTTACTAATCAGTTTTCCTTTTACATCTTATCACCTCTTTGTGCATCTTTATTTCTGCTCCACTCATCGAATCAAACTATATTTTCTGTTGTAACTTTCAAACCTGAGAATTCACATCCCCAAGCTTTTGTTGATACTCCGGTAATGTGAAGGAAGTGCAGAGTATTTTTGATGGCTGTTGTGTGGAGAACTGAATGGCATAATGTGGATGGTATGTAATCAGCAGAATCAATTATAGCCATAGACCACTGGTAATCTACATTAACCCCTATCCCCACAGGAAGATAAAAAGTAATTTGGCTTAATATAATCAAATACATACACGATTTAGGATTGTGAACCTACAACTTCAGAGTCTGTTTCAAGTGCTATTGTGGACCACCAGGGAAGCATCTACTGACAGTGTGAGTAATTAAGACAAGGGACCTCTTGTGTTATTCCTGAGTTTTGGTCACAGAAAAATTAACTAAGATTTATTGAACATATGCCTGTACTACAAATGCCAAATCATCTGTAATGTTATCTCAATTGATTATAATTTAATAGATGAGTAAAATAGGCCATGGGAAGGTTAACAGACTCGGCTGTGGAAATAGCAAAGCAATGCCTGGGTTACACTCAGATCTAGTAAACTGAAACCCGTAAACTTGAGGCTATAATGTTCTGATGTTAGCTGTAGGCTGTCCCATTACCATTACAAAGGGTGAGACACAACCATAGAAATTATGGAAACCATATCAGAGAGCAGAATTATCTCTAGCTATCTTACCTATACACTGTAATAGAAAAAAAGGCCAAGCTAAGACTATGTCCCTCTGGCCTATGACCTCACAACCAGAACTTCACACTTCACATGACGTTATTTAAGTCAAATCAACATGTATTCACAAGATTTCTGTCATCATGAGGAGTTTATGTGGTAAGCATTGTGGTAACCCAGAGAATGAGACAAAAATCACATCCTCAAAAGCACAGAGTAGAACAAATGAACAGCTAAGTTGTGACTTTATGAATTCTGAAGGATAAAAATGTATGATAGAGACATTAGAAAAATGATAAGGAGCATATCCAGAGGAAGGTTGTGCTGTCTGTTTTTGTGTGCCACCTTGACACAAACTGGAGTTATCACAGAGAAAAGAGCCTGCCTTGAAGTCTCCATGAGATCCAGCTGTAGGGAATTTTTTTCAATTAGTGATCAAGAGTGTAAAGTCCTATTGTGGGTGGTGCCATCCCTGGGCTGGTAGACCTGTGTTCTATAAGAAAGCAGGCTGAGCAAGCCAGGGGAAGCAAGCCAGTGAGTAACATCTCTCCATGGCCTCTGCATCATCTCTTGCAACCTGACCTGATAGAGTTCCAGTCCTGACTTCCTTTGGAAATGAAGAGCAATGAGAAAACATAAGCTGAAAAAATCCTTTCCTCACCAACCTGCTTCTTGGTCCTAATGTTTATGCTGGAATAGAAACCCTGACTAAGACAAGGGTTGATTGGAATGGCAGTTAGCTTTTAATAAAGTAGAATCTACTATGGGTTTGTTGGCAAGCAGAATTTTTTAACTCTCAGCAGAGGTAAATATAATCAAAAGAGACATATGGGAAAGTACAAGAATGTAAAGGCAATCCTTAGTATCCTTTAAGTCCTGTTGTATGCAGATCTGAACAGTTGCTTTGGGGGAGGGGTATTGGAAAGGCAAATGGAACCAGATGATTGAAACCTTCCTTGAAGAAAAAGAGTCCCAACTTCTGCTTTGGATGCATGTCAGCTGTAAGCAATTTCATTCTGCCAAGAAGAGCTCTGGAATGAAAATCAGGATGAAGTGCAATGCTTCCCTTAGATAGCCTGCACTAGTCTACAGTACAGGTTTTGCTTAGAAGCAATTCCAGTGTGGTGAGCACACCAGGATTTTGAGTTCTCTCCTGAAATTCTAGTTTCATGATCTTATTCCAGAGTTTCTTTTTCAAAGGTTTGACTATGAAGGACAGGAAAGTGTAAGTGTAAATACATAAACTTGCATTTAAAAATAAAAATAGAGAGAGCAGAAGATGGCTAGAGGAGAGAATGAGATATATTTATAAAAATAGTTAAGAAAGAAAAGACAAAAATATATAAGGTGGGTAGAAGAGAAAGGAGGAAGAGAAAGAAACTGCCTTGTAAACAACAGGTAGATTTTATGGACTTGTTCATCTTGTGGAACAAATGAACACAACACTAAGTATCTATTTATAGGTCTTTAGAAATGAATTCTTGTCAGGTAATCTTGCAAAATTAGGAAACGAATGTATAACTTAATGAATATTTAAATGCAACATGAACTTCAGATACTCCTGAAACTAAGGTAATTTGGTGACAACATTAGAGAGGGCCTAGCTCCAAAAAAAGGAAGATTGTTACCATGGCAACTCCTAGGCTGACTCATTCATAGATAACTCTTTAAACTTGTGACATGAGAGAAATTGCTTGAGGATTTTTAACATTGTACCAAAATACATATTGCTCCAAACAGATGAAAAAAATCTGCACAGCCTTGTTTTTTTGTATTTTTTTTTTCTTCCTAAAGATGTATGTGCCATTTCCAAACAAGATGTCTCTTGGCCTTAAGTTTTTGCGACCTTTGGGATGGAGAAATGACCACAATAGAGTTGTAGGAGACAAAGAAGAACTCACACTTCTTGCCAAAAATGAAGTATTTTGTGTGCTTGCAGATACATCAGGATCACTTCATCTGATGACTTTTGATTTCTACTCGGTTTTGAGCTATCTATTAAATGTTCAGAATGTCCCCGGGCTAAAATAAAATAAAATAAATTCTAATGCATATAAATATAAAAGAAAAAAAAGATGGAGGGATAGAAAGACACAAAATACTAAAAAAAAAAAAAAATAGAGTTAACCTCTTCTCTTTGCCCCTTTCTACCTCTTTCTCACTCTCCCATTTCCCTCATCCTTCCTCTCCCCTCCTTACCCTCCTTTTATTCCTTTGGGTTTTCTTTTAAAATGTGTCTTTATAGAGTAACAAAGGAAAATGATGCCACACATAGGGATTTTTTTTTTTTTTTTTTTTTTTTTTTTTTTTTTTTTTTTTTGCTAAAATGGAAAAATAATACTAGGTGAAGCCGGCATACTAGGCAATGACAGTTCCAAACAGAGATGGGAACAGATTTCATGTGTCTAATGTGTCTAATGAAAAAATAGACACTGCACATTAGGAGTGAATCAACCCCAGGGGAAATACCTAATCCACCGTTGCCATAAATAGCAAAGACAGCGATCCATTCTAATACCTCTCAAAACTTTATTTTAATTTTTTTCAAAATAGTTAAAAAATAGTTTTTGCAATTTATTATCAGTTCTCCCTCCCTTGTTTCCTCCTAGACCCTCCCATATCACCCCAATACTTAAAAAAAAGATTCATGTTTACTATGCCTAAATGTGTGTACTGTACTTTTATATGTCTATGTACTTATGAATCTGTGTACCTGTATATGTTAGACGTGTCAGTCTCTTGGGGTAGGAGTTGGAGTTTCAGATATCAGTAAGATATCTGAAAACGGTAGGAACCAAGCATGGGTCTTCTTTTTCCAGATCTCCTAACAGTGCATTTGCTTTGTTCTGTTTTAAATATTTCTATTTCCCTTCGAATACTAAACTATACCCTTACTGCCTCCGCTTAGGCTATAAAATATTTTACCTCTATTACAAATTTTAACTGTTTCTTACTTGAACTCTTCATCTCTGGATTTGATTTCCCCCAATTCAATCCTGTTATTGATCAGCTCAACACACAGTTATTGGACATCCTTCAGAGAAAAAGTCCTATTTTTAGGGCTAAGGCAATCACATGGTAGATATGCTCCTACATAGCTAAGCCTAATCAAAGTAATGAGTGAGGCTTTTACTTGGAAGTGGTAAGATTTTTGATAATGTTTGTGTGTGACATCCAGTGTACCAGAAAAAAAAAAAAAAAAAAAAAAAAAAAAAAAAAACTTCCTGCACTCCTTGACAATTATGGAGCAAAAATGTTGGCTTTCTCGTAGACAACATCTGATGAAAGATCCAGGGAGGTCTGCACAATTGATTGTACTTAGCGTGCCATGGGGAAGTCAACACCATGCCGATCAGAGGGTAGCAGTGACTTTCATTACGTACAGGATAATGAAGGAGCATTTATGGATAAAGCATCAGAGAAATAAATGAAAGTCCACACCAGAACTGAATGGTAATGACTAATTGGCATCCATTAGAAGGCAAAGCAGAAGTCAGCCTGAAGTAGGCAATAAAAGCTATATCTTGCAGGAAAACCTTTCAAGCTGTGCCTGGTACTTAAGTCATCATTTGTGATAAGCCATAATAGAAAGTACTAGAACTGTAGAGCTAGACACACTTGGATTCAAATCACAGATGAGGCATTTTTGACAAGTTACTGTGGACATGCTTTCATGTAGCTGCCTCCATATATGAGTTTAATCCAATCCTCTAAGGAAGTTTTGAGTTTTAAATACACAGTATAGCATATAAAAAACATCAGCTAAAATAGTGAACATGTGGTTAAGCATTCTTTGATGCTAGGTCTCATTATCATGTCCGTGGTAAATTAGACAATTTAAACATATAAGGTTCTGTGTTCCTGATGACAGCAGATGCTGGAGAGGTTGCAGAGAAAGAGGAACACTTCTCCACTGTTGGTGGGGTTGTAAACTGATACAACCACTCTGGAAATCAGTCTGGCGATTCCTCAGAAAATTGGACATAGTACTACCTGAAGACCCAGCTATTCCACTTCTGGGCATATACCCCAGAGACACTCCAATATACAACAAAGATACATGCACCACAAAGTTCATAGCAGCTCTATTGATAATAGCCAGAAGCTGGAAAGAACCCAGATGTCCTTCAGTAGATGAATGGATACAAAACTTGTGGTACATTTATACAATGGAATACTACTCATCCATCAGAAACAATGACTTAACCAAATTCTTAAGAAAATGGTTGCATCTAGAGAATATCATCCTGAGTGAGATAACCCAGTCACAAAAGAACAGACATAATATGCAGTCACTGATATTGGGATGCTAATGCCAGAGGCTCAGACTGCCCCAGAAACAACTCACAGACTGTGTGAAGTTCAAGAAAAAAAGAAAAGAAAACAAAAAAACAAAACAAAACAAAACAAAAGTCATGCACAATCCTTACACACCAAGAAAATGTTGACTAATTCCGAGTTACCTCCTGTTTTACATGTACTTTTTGCTCATTGTAACTAGTAAGACCTTAATGCAGTGTATCAAACCTTAAAAAAAAGAAAAAAAAAAGGTTCTGTGTTCCTTTGTAATATATGTTAAGCAGATTATTTTCCATATTTGTTTAGACATAGATTTTATTTACAAAACTAAGCCTATTGTACACAGTCTTTTGATTAATTATTCCAACAGTCTTGTTAATAGTATTTGTTCATATAACACAAATATGGTAATTGAATACCATACTAGTAGACAGATTTGCTCCACAATTGTAGGTCTAATAAACAGTGAGTCTTTAATTAGATTCCAAATCTCCTAACTCCTGATGCCATTTCTCATTATTATACTGAATGTCTGTTTGAGGTAAAGAATTAAATGATAGCTCAGTTTGTTTCAGTCTTGTGTTAGCATGGAATTTTTTTCCTACATGGACCCACCCAGTATCTTTACTACACTTAGGTGTGTGTGTGAATGTGTGTGTGTGTGTGTGTGTGTGTGTGTGTGTGTGTGTGTGTGTACCTACCACTCTTTTATTAATTTTTTTATTCACTTTAGATCCCATTATCAGCACCCCCTGTATCACAGATCCTATGCACATTCCCCCAGCTCTCATCATTATGTCCCTCACCCCACTATTCCCATCCCCACCCCAGCACATCAAGTCACTCTAGAATTAGGCACATCCTTCCCCAAGAAGCCAGACAAGAACTTAATTAGGATAACAGTGTCCACAGGCATGCAACAGATCCAGGGGCAGCACCCAGTTCCCTTGTTGGGGGACCCACATGAAGACCTAACAAAACTTCTGTTATATGTGTGCTAGGATCCTAGTTCTATCCTATACTTGCTCTTAAGTTGGTAGTTTGTTCTCTGGGAGCCATCAAGGGTCCAGGCTAGTTTACTCTGTTCGTTTTTCTGTGGAGTCCGTTCTCTTCAGGTCCTCAGTCCTCCCACAAACTCTTCTACAAGACTCCACAAACTCCATCTAATGTTTGAGTGTTGGTCTCTGTACCTGTTTCTTTGAACTGCTGGGTAAAGCATCTCAGGTCCAGTCATGCTAGGCTTCTCTCTCTAAGTATAACAGCTTTAATAGTGGCAGGGATTAGTTATTGCCGATGGAATGAGTTTCAATCTTGGACAATCATTGGTTGACCACTTACTCTACCTCTGAACTATCTTTATCACTGCATCCTTGTAAGCAGGACCCCTTTTGAGTTCCAGATTGTGTGTGTGTATTGATGTCTTTACCCTTCTCTGCCAGTCCTATGTGGCTACAGGAAGTGGCCTCTTCAGATCCATATACTCTACTGCTAGGAGTCTCAGCTAGAGTTGCTCTGTGGCACTATGGAGCCTCTCTCTCACACCTATTCAAGGTCTCTGGCACATCCTAGAGATGCCCTCTCTTACCCACCACTGATTTCTGTTCTCTTTCCTCTACTCTCCTTATCCCTGATCCCCGTCCCTCTCCCTTCCCTTTTCTTTCTCCCACTCAATTCTCTTCATCCATCCACCTTCGGTATCTGTTTTATTTCCCCTTCTGAGAAGGATTTAAGCATCCTCTTTTGCACTGTTTTTGTTATTTGGCTTATTTGGTACTATGGATTGTAGCATACTTATTTTGTACTTCATAGCTAATATCCGCTTATATGTGAGTATGTGCTATGAATGTCCTATGGGTCTGGGTTACTTCACTCGGGATGATATTTTCTAGTTCCATCCATTTGCCTGGAAACTTAATGATGGCCCTATTTTTAATAGCTGAGTACTATTCTATTGTGTGAATGAACTACATTTTCTTTATTCACTCTTAGTTTGGGGACAGTAGAAGAATTCACATAGAATCATATTGATCAACTACACTGAAGTCCAAGTTAATCAAAGACCTCAATGTAAAAACAGACACACTAAATCTAATAGAAGAGAAAGAGGAGAATAACCTTGAACTCATAGATATAGGAGACAACTTCCTGAACAGAACACCAGTAGCTCAGTCACTAAAAACAACAATTAATAAATGGGACCTTATAAAACTGAGAAGTGTCTATAAGGCAAAGGACATCATCAACTGGACAAAATGACAGCTGATAAATTAAGGAATATCTTCATCAACACTACATCTGACAGAGACCTAATATTTAAAATATATAAAGAACTCAAGAACTTAGATACCAACAACACAAATAACCCAGCTAAATAAAATGAAGTAAACAAAACATTCTCAACAGAGAACTCATGAATGGCCAAGAAACATTTAAAGAAAATGTTCAATGGACTCAGTCATCAGGAAATGCAAATTAAGAAGACTTTGAGATTCTACGTTATAGACTTTGAAATGGCTAAGATTAAAAACTCAAGAGACAACACATGCTGATAAGTTTGTGGAACAAGGGGAACACTCCTACTTTGCTGTTGAGAGTGAAAATTTGTACGACCACTTTGGTAATCAATTTAGCAGATTCTCAAAAAATGAGAATAATTCTACCTGAAAACCCAGCGATTCCCCCTCCTGAACATAAACCTAAAAAATGTTCCACCATTCCACAAGGACTCTTGCTCAACTATGCTCATAGCAGCCTTATTTTTAGTAGCTAGATGTGGATATTTCTATGAAGCTTACTTTGAGGTTTTATTTCTTCATCTCTTTTGCCCTGTGCTGTAGATAATTCTTGATTAAAGACTGATGTGGGAGGCCTCAAGCCATGGTGGTTTGTAACAGAACTTTGCTGTCAGTCCTGGGTTGTACAAAACTTAATGTTGGACTGTGAGCTTTAAGTTAGAAAAAAATTCCAAATTGCCTTTGGTCTTGGTGTTTTATAACAGTAATGGAAAGCAAACTAGGACAGTTTGGAATCTTTACAGGATAACTGTGAGTCTTCATCAGACTAAAACTAGACTTATTAGAACTGGAGAATTTTTTTTTTTGTTACTAGGTAAAAGTTTCTGAAGTCCCTCTTCACAGTAAAGTCTGCCAAGACACTTTTAGCCAATCACAGGCCAACAGAAGCAAGAACAGATGGCCATGAGTGTGGACCATGGAGATGGCTTATATGTGTATTTATGCAACTTTTTGTTTCCATTGTCTGACTTTAAGATCTTACTTTTATGCACTTTGATTGAGCTCAATATTTATAAAATTATTATTTCAAAGGTATGGTTTACGGTTTTTTTTTAATTTATTTTGGTATATTATCCCATGAGTGCTGATAAATGGTTTCACTTTTAAAGAATAAAATGAAATTCTAGAACTTAAAATCCACATAAAAGCTCTTTTGGTAATTATTTTTATTGCATCTTGAGATCACACAACATTTCAAGAAAACCAACTACCTGATGTAAACAGAATAGTGAAACATGAAAAATCAGTATATTCATGAAAGAAAGAGGGGAGATAAGAAAATATATGGGAGCATGATTCTAGTTACAAAAACAAATCCAAAATAATTTAATAACCATGAACAATTATGTATGTAGACATTAAATAAAATTCAGTATATGTCTAGCCCTGGTTAGAGGGATTTCCATTCCATTCCATTTTAAAATGTAATATTTGTATAAGTACATATAAGATACTGCTACTTTGAGCAATAAAAAGTACTATCTACTTTATCTATTGAGACTATGTAGATTTGCAATCGTGAGAAAGCATAAAAACTTACTCACCAAGTTATAAATAGGTTTGTGAAAGAAAACCAGAAAGGAGGGAAGCTAATAAGTGAAACAGAATCAAGCAAAGAGCTATAGGGTAAAGTTGTGATATGTGGTTTGATAGTTACTCTTCTTTGAATAACAGGATGTGGACTCACCTAGAAAGTGATTATCTGGGCCATATCTCAGACAGATTTTCTTGATTGTCAGTTAATGACATGGAAAGACTCTTCTTTAACTGTGGGTGAGTTCATTTCCTGGATGAGAATTCTTGATTGTATCAAATGGAGGAAATGCATAGATTGTGGATGGAGTGTGACAAGATATCCCAAGTTTCTGCTATTATGGCTACGATATTACTATGTCTTTGAACTGTGAGCCGAGATAAACTGTCCTTCCTAACATGCTTTATGCAGGCATTTTAAGGTAATAATGGGGAAAGAGGCCAAGACATCCACAATTTAAAACCACATATAATGTTCTTTATTAAAAAGAAAAACAACAAAAGGTTATCAGTAATTATTTCTAAATAATAAACTTCCTTCTTTCATGTAATTATGGTTTTACTACAATTAAAATAGACACATAAAATCATATGAAGGGAGGGACACGCATGACAGAACTTGGGAGGATCTTCTTTAAGATGCTTACAATATCCTTTTCTTGTGGAGTCAGAACAATTTCTCCCTCAAGTCACATATGTGGAAAGTGTAAAATGTATTGTCAGGCAAAACAGTTCATACAAGTTTAATACCTAGATAATTTTAGAGTTTGCATCTGTATACTTGACAATGAGGCATCGTTCACTTGACGCTCTTTAAACCCCAGCCCCAACCACCCCTAAGATAAGTTCCACTCTGCATTCCCACTAAATTATTTTATTTCTTCGGGGACCAGTGTCCAGCTTAATGGAAATTTACTTAACAAAGCTACCTGAAAGTCCATTTTTAATCACTTAGCAGTTTCAGCAACCAAGTATTGCCCATCCTTTATAGGCTGCATGCAGCCCGGCATAGCTATAAATTCAGCCTCTCCCCATTATAGATTACAGTGTCAGATCACAATATCAAAAGGTTGCATGAGGCTGAATGGCTCCAGCATGTATAATCATAAAGACAAGCTTATACATTTTAACACTAGAAGGATTTAGAGGCTAAATTCCAGAAACAGCATACAAACTCCAACTAAAATCTTACTATCTGATGTTAAGTAAACTATATATAAAGTATGGTTTGATTTATGTCAAAGATAAATGACTAGAGGTGTGATGGAGATAAGAGATGTCAATATTTTGCAAATTTTAGTCTTTTGATGATTTGGCTATTATACTTCGAATGATTTTACTTTTTACTTATCTTAAATAAGTAGGCTTTAACTGTATAGGAGGAATAGATATAGATTTGGGGGATAGAGAGAAGGGGAGTAAGAAAAAAATGAATGTTGGAGAACAATGGGAAATGTGCCACATTCTTTCCTGGAACCACTCCAGTATTTCTCAAATCACTGAAAATTGACTAGAAAAGTCCTCAGGCAACATTCTGAAAATTCTGTTAAATGATGAGGACAGTGCTGAACCAAAAGTTAAAGTCTTTTGTATCAACTAATGTGAGATATGGTAGATTTTATTATCATATTCCTATTATTTGAAACAATTTTTAAATTTAAGCATATTTTTGAAATATATGAAATATAACTCCAAGTCCTTTAAGATTCTCTCTTTACCCACCCCACTTTGTTTTTTTTTTCAAAAAATAATCAAAAACCCAATGCAATATCAACTCCCCGAAAACACAAAAGTAAATAAGTAAAGCCACATCTGAACAAGAAACCCAAAGAACAAAAACAACCAAACTGTAACCAAATAGAAGCTCATCAGGTGCATGCATACACACATGCAAAATATATACACACATACACACACAGACACACACAAACACACACACACACACACACACACACACACACACACACACAATTCAATCCAAACAATATAGAAACCTATGAAATCTAGTCATGTATCCATGTATCGGTCACCTACACCTTAATGGGAAACCTTTCCTGGGGTGGTTGATAAATCCAGTGTCTTGACTTTTCCCTTTCCCAACAGATATAAGAGCCAGTTCATTTGCTAACCTAGTGTGGACTAGGTTTTCATCCACTCACTCATCCCTTCATTTTTAAAAACATGAAAAAATACATTAAAATAATATGTAATCTATCACCTAGAAGTCGGAGAAGACAAACTAACAGAAGAAAAATTGTCCCGGAGAAGGCATAGGAGTGTGTAACACACTTGTTCACACACTCAGGAATCCCATGAAAACACTAAACTGCAGACCCATGCAGGCACTCTGCTTGCTGCTGACATCTCTGAGTTCATATGAGATTTATTCAGTTTATTTAGAGGGTCTTGTCCTTTTTGTGCCCTCCCTCCATTCTAACTTGCTCTTGCAATCCTTTTCCACATGGTCCTGTGAGCTATGAAAGGATGGATATGATAGAGACATCCCTCCTAGGGATTAGTGCTCCAACGATTCTCACTGTCTGTGTTTTGTCAATAGATTTGCTCCCATCTACTGCAGGAGGAAGCTTCTCTGACAATAGCTGAACAAGGCACTAATCTATGTGTATAGTATTATATCACCAGAACAGATTCCAAGAGTTAGTTTGAGGCAAGCAAAACTTAGAGAGAAGTTTAAGCCAAAATAACTAAGTTGAACTAGACAGTCAGAGTTCAGAAAGAACTGGTAAGGGTGAGCTTATTCAACAGTAGGCCTCCAAGATGACAATTACATCTGGCAAATGAAAGTTACATCTACATTCTAAGTGCAATTAGAGAGCTCTTAGTTTCCAGCAAGGTATGCATGCTACTACTGCACCGATAAGGTAATTGTGTCTTAATGTTCTAGCTTTGGTTCTAGTGAGCATCCTAGATGAATTTGGCTCTTGGTTGGTTCTATCTTTTTTGAAGGTTGCAATGTACTTTCTGGTATTATGAAAGCTAGTCCTCAGTTGAGATCTGGGTCTCTGAGCTATGTTTCTGAAGTGCATGGTACCTTTAACAATAGTAACTTACCTTCCAATTCTTGGGCAACCAAGGGCAATATCTGTAGTTTGTAATGACTTGCAAGTATCTTTAACAGCTCTGCTTACCATTTCAAAAGTGGGCTTCTTATGCCTAATGTTAAAGATTTTGTAAGATGAACTTTTGTTCTTTGATAGAACATTGTCAACCTAGATGAGATTTTTATTTAAACGTGTGTGTGTGTGTGTGTGTGTGTTTTACATCTGAGGATTTAGAACTATGACTCTCCTATGAGAAATCACACAAGATGTTTGTCTGGCTGGGCTTATATGACCTCATTCTGTGTGATGTTTTTATTCTAGTTCCAGTTGATCAGGGAAAACCATCATATACTGAATATATAATTAGGTTTCAGTGAATCTTATTTTTATTTCTTCTGGAACTTAAGCATTAGAGAAAATGAAAACTAGTTTTCAGTCAACCCCTGGAACTGAGGAACCCAATATAGGGTGCTACACGCAAATTTATGGTTTTATTTTTTCCAATTTTATTGGGTATTCTCTGTATTTACATTTCAAATGTTATACTCTTCCCCCTACTCCCCTCCATCCTCAACCTCAACTTGCTTACATGAAATGAAAGTGCTCCCTCTTACAATCACCCTCTCTACCTCAGTGCCTTTGATGGTTGATGATGTTGTTCTTCCCATGAGGTTTCAAACTTTTCAGCTCTTTCAGTTCTTTCTCTAGGTCTTTCATTGGGGTCCCTGTGCTCAGTCTGATGTTTAGCTGCAAGCATCCTCATTTGAGTCTATATGACTCTGGAAGAGCCTCTGAGGACACATCCATGTCTGGGTCCTGCTAGTAAACACTTCTTGGCATCAACAATAGTGCTTGGGTTTGGTGGCTGCATGTGGATGGGGTTTTTTAAGTGAGGCAGTTTCTTTAGATTTTTTTCTTCAATCCCTGCTTCTCTATTTGGGCTTGGATTTTCTCCCCTGTTTTGTTCTCCCTTATAAGAAGGACTGAGACATTCACATTATGGCCTTCTTTTTTTTTGAGCTTCATAAGTTTTGTGAATGGTTTCTTGGGTATTTTGAGCCTTTTTTGGGGGAGGGAGACAAGTATTCACTTATAAGTGATCACATACCATGAGTGCTTTTTGTGATTGGGTTACATCACTCAGGATGATAGCTTCAAGTTCCATCAATTTGCCTAGGAATGTCATGAACTCATTTATTTTAATTGCTGAGTAGTACTCCATTATGTATATGTACCACAATTCTGTATCCATTACTTTGTTGAAGGCCATCTGTGTTCTTTCCAGCTTCTAGATATTATAAATAAGGCTGCTATGAACATAGTGGAGCATGTGTCCTTGTTAGATGTTGGAGAGTCTTTGGGTATATGCTTAGGAGATGTATAGCTGGGTCCTCGGGTAGTACTATGTCCAATTTTCTAAGGAACTGCCAAACTGATTTCCAAAGTGGTTGTACCAGTTTACAACCCTGCCAATTGTGGAGGAATGTTTCTCTTTCGCCACATCCTTGCCAGCATCTGCTGTCACCTGAGTTTCTGATCTTAGCCATTCTGACTGCTGTGAGGTGTAATCTCAGGTTGTTTTGGATTTGCATTTCCCTGATGTCCAAAAAGGTTGAACTTTTTTTAGGTGCTTATGCAACATTCAGAATTTCTCACTTGAGAATTCTTTGTTTAGCTCTGTATCCTATATCTTAACAGGGTTAATTGGGTCTCTGGAGTCTAACTTCTTGAGTTCTTTCTATATGTATATTCGATATTAGCCCTCTATCAGATGTAATATTGTCAAAGATGTTTTTCCAATTTGTTATTTGCCATTTTGTCCTAATGACAGTATTTTTTGCCTTACCAAAACTTTGCAATTTTATGAGGTCCCATTTATTTATTATATCTTAAAGCATAAGCCATTAGTGTTTAGGTAAATTTTTTCTGTTCCCATGTGTGAGAGGATCTTCTATCCTTTCTCTTCTATTAATTTCAATGTATCTGGTTTTATATTGAGGTCTTTGATTCACTTGAGCTTGGAAAAGAGATAAGAATGGATTGATTTGATTTCTTCTGTGTGTTTAACCAGTATCATTTATTGAAAATGCTGTCCTTTTACTACTGGATGACTTTAGCTCCTTTGTAAAAGATCAAATGATCATAGTTTTGTAGGGTTTTGTCTGTGCCTTAAATTCTATTACATTGATCTACCTGCTTGTCTTTGTACCAATACTATGCAGTTTTTGTCACTATTACTCTGTAATATAGCTTGAGGTCAGAGTTGCTGATTACCCCAAAAGTTCTTTTATTTTTACCCGGAACGGCGGCTCGTAGAGGCTGAGCAACTGGTGGGTGGGAGACCTGAGCTGCCAAGGAGCAGAGAGATCTCTGCAGAGTGCACACGGAAAGTGCACCCCCTGCCTTGCCTGCCCCGCCCTGTCTGATCCAGCGACCAGGAATAGAACTTTGGAACTTCTGTTCCCACCCGATGACTCTGAGGCATAGAACAGGGCTCGACCCATCTGCCACCTGGACCAGTGGAGATCCAGGGACACAGACCAGATACAAGGGAAAGGCAAGAACATATCACTGACAACAAAATGGCAAGAGGAAAGAGAAAGAGTATATTCCAAGGAAACAAAGACAACCTGGCAACACCAGAACCAGCTCTCCCATAACAGCAAACATTGGAATTCCAAACACTCCAGAAAAAGAAGACACAGACCTGAAATCATACCTCAAGGTGCTGATAGAGATACTTAAACAAGAAAAGGAGGAAAAGCAAAAAGATTCAGAAGCTTTTAAAGAGGAAACAAGAAAAACCCTCAAAGAACTCAAAGAACTAGAGGAAAACAGAATCAAAGAGATGAAGGAATGAAAGAGGGAATTTAAAACAGAAATTGACACAATAAAGAAAACACAAAAAGAGATAACCCTAGAGGTAGAACACCTAAAAAAGAAATCAGGAATCACAGAAGCAAGCATTTCCAATAGATTACAAGAGATGGAAGAGAGAATCTCGGGGGCAGAAGACAACATTGTAAACATAGACAAAACATCCAGAGAAGATACAAAAAACAAAAAGCTCCTAACCCAAAATGTCCAGGAAATCCAGGACACAATGAGAAGACCGAACCTAAGGATAATAGGAATAGAAGAGGGAGAAGAGTATCAACTAAGAGGCACAGTAAATATCTTCAACAAAATCGTAGAAGAAAACTTCCCTACCCTCAAGAATGAGATGACCACGAGCATAAAAAAAGCCTTTAGAACTCCAAATAGGTTGGACCAGAAAAGAAATACCTCCCAACACATAATAGTAAAAACATCAAGTGCCCAAAGCAAAGAAAGAATACTAAAAACAAAAGGGAAAAAGGTCAGGTAACATATAAAGGCAGGCCAATCAGACTCACACCCGATTTCTCAACAAAGACTATGAAAGCTAGAAGAGCCTGGACAGACATCATGCACACCCTAAGAGAACACAAGTGCCAGCCCAAGCTGCTATACCCAGCAAAACTATCAATCACCATCAATAAAGAGATGAAGATATTTCAAGACAAATCAAAATTTACACAATATCTGACCACATACCCAGCACTACAATGAATTATAGGTGGAAAACCCAATATAATGAGGGAAAATACAGCCTAGTAAAAACAAAAAAACTCCTAAACAAGAAAACTAAAAGAAGAAAAAGACACAGACACAACTCAACCCAAAAAAGCAATAATGGCAGGAAACAGAAACAACTATTCCTTGATATCTATTAACATAAATGGACTCAACTCACCAATAAAGAGACATAGACTATCAGACTGGATACATAAACAAAATCCAGCCTTTTGCTGCATACAGGAAACTCATCTCAGAGACAAAGACAGACGCTATCTCAGAGTTAAAGGGTGGGAAAAAAACTTCCAACAAACAGCTCCAAGAAGCAAGCTGGAGTGGCTATTCCAATATCGAATAAAGTAAATTTCCAACCAAAAGTTATCAAAAAAGATAAAGAACGACACTTTTTACTCATTACCGGGGAAATCTGTCAGGAGAAACTCTCAATCCTTAACATATATGCTCCAAATAAAAAAGCACCCACATTCATGAAAGAAATCCTACTAAAGCTCAAAAAATACATTTCACCCCACACAATAATAGTGGGAGACTTTAATACCCCACTCTTACCAATGGACAGATCATGGAAACAGAAACTGAACAAGGACACTGCAAAACTAGCAGAGACTTTGAACCAACTAGAATTAATAGATATATTTAGAACATATTATCCTAAAGTAAAAGAATACACCTTCTTCTCACCACCCCATGGCACCTTCTCGAAAATTGACCACATAATTGGACACAGAGCGAGCCTCAATCGATATAAGAAGATTGAAATACTCCCATGCATCCTCTCAGATCACCATGGTCTACGGCTGGTCTTTAACAACAACAAAGACAACAAAAAGCCCACATACACATGGAAACTAAACAACACAACGCTCTGTTAAACGATAGCAGGGTCAAAGAAGAAATAAAAAAAGGAATTAAGGATTTTCTAGAATTCAACGAAAACGAAAACACAACATACCCAAACCTATGGGATGCAATGAAACAGTACTGAGAGGAAAATTCATAGCCATAAGTGCTTCCAAAAAGAAACTGGAGAGAGCTTACATCAGCAACCTGACAGCACAGCTAAAAGCCCTAGAACAGAAGTAAGCAGATATACCCAAAAAGAGTAGATGGCAAGAAATAATCAAAATTAGGGCAGAAATAGACCAAATAGAATCAAAAAGAACCATTGAAAACATCAACAAAACCAAGAGTTGGTTCTTTGAGAAAATCAACAAGATTGATAAACCCCTAGCAAGACTAATTAGAGGGCAAAGAGAGAGTATACAAAATAACAACATCAGAAAGGAAAGTGGGGACATAACAACTGAAACTGAGGAAATTCAAGAAATCATCAGATCCTACTACAAAAACTTATACTCCACAAAATTGGAAAATCTGGAGGAAATGGATGAATTCCTAGACAGATACAAGATCCCAAAGTTAAATCAGGACCAAGTAAACCATCTAAATAACCCTATAACACCTAAAGAAATAGAAGAAGTCATCAAAAGTCTCCCAAACAAAAAAAGCCCAGGTCCAGACGGGTTCAGTGCAGAATTCTATCAGACATTTATTGGAGATATAACACCAATACTCTCCAAACTATTCCAAAAGATAGAATCAGATGGAATACTACCTAACTCATTTTTTAAGGCAACAATAACCCTCGTACCTAAACCACACAAAGACCCTACAAGGAAAGAGAACTTCAGACCAATCTCACTTATGAACATTGATGCAAAAATACTCAACAAAATCCTTGCAAAACGAATCCAGGAACACATTAAAACGATCATTCATCATGACCAACTAGGCTTCATCCCTGGGATGCAGGGATGGTTTAATATAAGGAAATCCATCAATGTAATCCACCATATAAACAAACTCAAAGATCAAAATCACATGGTCATCTCACTAGATGCTGAGAAAGCATTTCACAAAATCCAACACCCCTTCATGTTAAAAGTCCTGGAAAGAACAGGAATCCAAGGTCAATACCTAAACATAATAAAAGCAATATACAGCAAACCAACAGCCAACATCAAACTTAATGGCAAGAAACTTGAAGCAATCCCACCAAAATCAGGGAATCGACAAGGTTGCCAACTCACCCCTACCTATTCAACATAGTACTGCAAGTCCTGGCTGGAGCAATTAGACAGCAAAAGGAGATCAAGGGCATACAAATCGGAAAGGAAGAGATAAAAACATCACTCTTTGCCGATGACATGATAGTGTACTTTAGTGACCCCAAAAATTCCACCAGAGAACTCCTACAGCTGATAAACAAGTTCAGCAAAGTGGCTGGATACAAAATTAACTCGAACAAATCAGTAGCCTTCCTATACTCAAAGGACAAACATGTGGAGAAAGAAATTAGGGAAAAGGTACCCTTCACAATTGTCACAAAAACTATAAAATACCTTGGTGTGACTCTAACTAAGCAAGTGAAGGACCTGTATGGCAAGAACTTCAAACCTTTAAAGAAAGAAATTCAGGAGGATCTCAGAAAGTGGAAAGATCTCCCATGCTCATGGATTGGAAAGATCAACATCTTAAAAATGGCCATCCTACCAAAAGCAACCTACAGATTCAATGCAATCCCCATCAAAATTCCAACCCAGTTCTTTATGGAATTGGAAAAATCAATGTGCAAGTACATATGGAATAACAAAAGACCTAGAATAGCTAAATCCATCCTCAACAACAAAAAAACATCTGCGGGAATCACTATCCCTGACCTCAAGCTATATTACAAGGCAATTGTGCTGAAAACTGCATGGTACTGGTACAGAAATAGGCAGGTGGATCAATGGAATAGAATAGAAGATCCAGAAATGAGCCCTCATGTATATGGTCACCTGATTTTTGACAAAGGAGTAGTAAACATTCAATGGAAAAAGGTCAGGCCATTCAACAAATGGTGCTGGTCCAACTGGCACTCAGCATGCAAAAGAAAGAAAATAGACCCTTTTTTATCTCCTTGTACAATGCCCAAGTTCAAGTGGATCAAAGATCTCCACATTAAACCAGATACACTGAAACTATTAGATGAGAAATTAGGGAAAACCTTAGAACACATAGGCACAGGAGAAAATTTCCTGAACAAAACACCAATGGCTCAAGCTCTAAGGTCAAAGATTAACAAATGGGACTTAATGAGATTGCAAAGTTTCTGTAAGGCTAAGGACATTGTCAAGAAAACAAAACCGCAACCAACAGAATGGGAAAAGATCTTTACCAACACCACATCAGATAGAGGCCTAATATCCAAGGTATACAAGGAACTCAAAAAGCTAGACACCAGAGAATCAAATAACCCTATTAAAAATGGGGTACTGAGCTAAACAAAACGTTTTCAGTTGAGGAACACCGAATGACCGAAAAACATCTGAGGAAGTGCTCCACATCCTTAGCCATCAGGGAAATGCAAATCAAAACAACCCTGATTCCACCTCACACCAGTCAGATTGGCCAAGATCCAAAACTCAGATGACAGCAGATGCTGGCGAGGCTGCGGAGAAAGAGGAACACTTCTCCACTGTTGGTGGGGTTGCAAGCTAATACAACCACTCTGGAAATCTGTCTGGCGATACCTCAGAAAATTGGATATAGTACTACCTGAAGACCCAGCTATTCCACTTCTGGGCATATACCCCAGAGACACTTTAATACACAACAAAGATATATGCACCACAATGTTCATAGCGGCTCTATTTATAATAGCCAGAAGCTGGAAGGAACCCAGATGTCCTTCAGTAGATGAATGGATACAAAAATTGTGGTACATATACTCAACGGAATACTACTCAGCCACCAGAAACAATGACTTAACCAAATTCTTAAAAAAATGGCTGCATCTAGAGAAGATCATCCTGAGTGAGATAACCCAGTCACAAAAGAACAGACATAATATGCAGTCACTGATATTGGGATGCTAACCCCAGAGGCCTGCACTCCCCCAGAAACAACTCACAGACTATATGAAGTCCAAGATAAAGAAAACAAAAAATATATATTTACAAAACAAGAAGACTTTGACTATTTCCATGTTGCGTTTTGTTTTGCATGTACTTTACGCTCATTGTAACTATTAGCTTTTCAATGCATACTGTCAAGCCCTTTAAAAAATCAAGTACTAACTAAAAAATATATTCACAGAGTTTTATGTTAAAATTATTTTAATATCTGAAAAAACAGTACTGACAAAAAAGTATAATTTTAAGCAAAAAATGTTTAAAATCTGTACATTTATCTTTGTTTTGTAAAATAAAGTCATTTAAAAAAACAAATAAAAAAAAGTTCTTTTATTCTTGAGAATAGTTTTAACTGTCCTGGGTTTTTTGTTTTTCTGAATGTATTTGCAAATTGCTCTTTCTAATGCTATGAAGAGTTGAGTTAGAATTTGATGGAGATTTCACTGAGTCTGTAAATTGCCTTAGGCAAGATCACCATTTTTACTATATTAATCCTGCCAATCCATGAGCATAAGAGATCTTTCCTTCTCCTGAGATCTGTGATTTCTTTCTTCAGAGACTTGAAGTTTTTGTCATACAGATCTTTCACTTGCTTGGTTACAGTCACACCAAGGAACTTGATATCATTTGTTAATTTCTTTCTCGTCCTGTTTATCCTTTGAGTAGAGGAAGGCCAATGATTTGTTTGTAGTAATTTTATATCCAGCCATTTTGCTAAAATTATTTAACAGGTTTAGGAATTCTCTGGTGGAATTTTTGAAGCCACTTAAGTATACTATCATATCATCTGAAAATGGTTATATTTTGACTTCTTCCTTTCCAATTTGTATGTCTTTGGCATGCTTTTGTTTTCCAATTTAGAATTTCTAATTCTAACTTCAAATCCTATATTGAAAGGGTGGGGATAAAGTGAGCAGCCTTGTCTAGTCCCTGATTTTAGAGGGATTGCTTCAAGTTCCTCTCCATTTAGTTTGATGTTGATAACTGGTTTGCTGTATATTGCTTTTACTACATTTAGGTCAATCTTGAATTCTGATCTTTCCAAGGCTTTTATCATGAAGAGGTGTTGAATGTTGTCAAATGCTTTCTCTGCTGTATCTTATGAAATGATCATGTGTTTTTTAATTGAATGTAAAATATTTGTTTATTTAATATGTTTACTTAAGGTGTATGCATTTTATCTAAAATATAATTACATCAAGTCAGCCTTCATTCTCCTTCATTTTGCCATTTTCTGCCTCGCCCCCTCTCAGATTCCTAGCCTCTTTCTTCTTTTATTTTGATTGCTACATATAACATGCATAAGTATGTAAGTAGAATGTGATGACTCCATTTAATGTTGCTTGTATGTATATGCTCATTTGGAGCAATATAGAAAACCACAACTAGCCAAATTGCAGAAAGGGGAATGCCCACATGGCTGACACTAAACAAGAAACTTTAATAACTAAAGATTGCTAGGAAACAGAGAATAAGCTTTTTGTAGGAATGAAAACTCCGATTGGTTATTCAAACCAAATGGGCAGCTTAAAGGTTTCATTCTTACAATACAAATTGCCATTGTAATTTATGAGAAGATTATTTTTAAGATCATGTGGTTTTTTTCTTTGAATTTTTTTTCTATAATGGATTATGTTGATGGATTTTCATATATTGAGTGACCCCTGCATCCCCGGGATGAAGCCTACTCGATCATGATAGATGACTGCTTTGATGTTTTTTGGTTTGTGAGAATTTTAATGAGTATTTTCGTATTGATGAAATTCTTAGGCAAATGGATAGATCTAGAAAATATCATCCTGAGTGAGGTAATCCAGTCACAAAAAACACACATGGTATGTACTCAGTAATAAGTGGATATTAGTCCATAAGCTCAGAATACCCAAGATACAATTTACAGACCACATGAAGCTCAAGAAAAAGTAAGACCAAAGGGAAACTGCCTCAGTCCTTCATAGTACTGGGAACAAAATACTCAAGGAGTGAAATACCGAGATGAAGTATGGAGCAGAAACTAAAGGAAAGGCCATCCAGAGACTGCCCCAGGATCCATCCCACATGCAGACACCAAGACCAGACAATATTGTGGATGCCAGGAAGTGCTTTCTGACAGGAGCCTGTTATAGCTTTCTTCTGAGAGGTTCTGCCAGAGCCTGATAAATACAGAGGTGAATACTGGCAGCCAACCATTGGACTGAGTAGAGGGTCCCCAATGGAGGAGTTAGAGAAAGGACTGAAGGAGCTGAAGGGGCTAGCAACCCTATAGGAAGAACAAAAATATTAATCAACAAGATCCCCCAGACTCCCATGGAATAAACCACCAACCAAAGAGTACACATAGAGGGACCCACAGCTTCAGCTGAGATATAGCAGAGGATGACCTTGTTGGATATCAATGGGAGGAAATGTCCTTGGTCCAGGGAAGGCTCAATGCCTCAGTGCAGGAGAATGTCATGGTAGGGAAGCAGCTGTTGATGGGTGGGTGGGAGGCTCCCTCACAGAAGCAGCAGGAGGGAGGCAAGATGGGGGGTTCTGGAGCAGAAACCACGAAAGCAAATAGCATTTGAAATGTAAATAAATAAATTATCTAATAAAAACAATTTACAAATTTAATGTTTAATTAATTTGATTATTTGATTCCTTGTAAGTGAATCCCAAACTTCACTGGGTAAAGTTAACAATAAAGTTCCAATAAAAGAAGAAGAGGAGGAAGTAAAGGAGAAGGAAGAGGAAGAAGAGCAAGAAGAAGATAAAGGAAAGAAGAATATACTTTCAATATACTTTTTTATTTCTAGCTAAATGTGTGAAATTTCATTTGATATAGTATAAACTATTATCTATTGGTGTTTTGAATAAAATTACTATTAATGTCTAGAGAAGTTACACATAGTTTTATTACTTCTGAAAAAAAAATGTTATTTGATATTTTTGCTAGAATTATAGATCCATTTAAATTGGTAATGAACAGAAATTCTGGATATTAATTATCTAAATTTATGTATTATTCTGCAATAATGTTGTTTGAGGGTGAGCAAATGCTGCAGAATTGTAATGCAGTCTGATTAGCTAACACTGGTACAAGAAGCACTGACATAAAGTGACTCAAACACACTACACCACTTAATTCCCATTTCAACAAACATGTTTGCTCATCTATATCCCCTGTTACACAGAACTATGAACAATCACTTTGCGTAGCTCTGAATCAACTGAGACAGAAATTATCAGAAAATCATTCAGGAAATACTAACATCCAAGGAAATAAGGAGTGTTAGATGTGCTCAAAAGAGTGAATGACTAACTCCCGAAATCAAATACCCTAGGGTTTCATCCTCTTCTACACTCTCAAGACTTCTGTGGTAAGCAAACTATTTCTATCCACCTATCACTCATGGTTTTCATGGTTGTATTTCTCCCTAGATCTGTTCTTTCAAGCTCTGACTCCTAATGACTTACTTGGCTCCTCTGCATGTATGTGCTAATCACACACACACAATACAACTTACATACAGGACATGGTCAGTGTTAGCACCTAGTCGTCAAGAACTCTTACTGGGTCTTGCTTACTCACAGGGGTCACAAACCTGGTAGGCTTCATGATACTCCCTTCTTATCCATCACCTTAATTCAGTCATCAAGTGTTGACTTAAAGATTCCATTCATTTCCATTTCCTTCCCATCTTTTGCCATCATTGCTGTGTTAAATTAATTGTTATTTGTTCTGTAGGCAATTAAACAAATATAGTCCAATCGATAGTGTGGTTTCCTGACTATAGAGATGTAAGGTAAGAAAAGGAGAGTCACATTGAGTTTTCTGAGTGCTTAAAGTTTGAGGAAGTACAGGCCATTATCTGCTTATATTACTAATAGAATTGAGGTACCTAGAAATAAACAAGGCTACGTCTCTCCATATGGTCTATATCTTGCTCGAGTAAGAAATATATATTACATTGTTTCCTTCTCGCCATCTGGCATTGCTCTGTGATTATAGCAAACAATTAAGAGATTCCTTTTCTTTTTCCCTTTCTTAGATTAAAACAACAGTTTTTTAATAGAGAGAGATCATAATTTGTTGCAGTACAACTCCATTTTTATGAAATAACATACAATTAAGGTGAAACTAAAACTAAATGCTTTTGTATTTTCCAGTGTTTTATTTATCTATACACATGTATGTCTGTATTCAGATATATGCATATATGTATTTGAACACTGTATTTTTCTAGTTGTTATGGAAAAAAGTATAAATAAGATTACTTATGTCCTTCTGTAAGGTAAAGGACACGGTCAATAAGACAAAACAGCGACCAGCAGATAGGGAAAGGATCTTTACCAATCTTACATATGATAGAGAGCTAATATCCAATATATACAAAGAACTTAAGATGTTAGACTCCAAAAAATCAAATTTTAAAATCCTATTTAAAATGGGGTACTGAACTAAACAAAGAATTCTCAATTGAGGAATATCAAATGGCTGAGAAGCGTCTAAGGAAGTGCTCAACATCCTTAGTCATCAGGTAAATGCAAATCAAAACAACCCTGAGATTCCACCTCATACCAGACAGAATGACTAAAATCAAAAACTCAGGTGACAGCAGATGCTGGTGAAGATGTGGAGAAAGAGGAACACTCCTCCATTATTGGTGGGATTGTAAACTCGTACAACCACTCTGGAAAACATTCTGGCAGTTCCTTAGAAATTTTAACTTAGCACTACCTGAGTACCCAGCTATTCCACTCCTTGGCATATACCCAAAATACTCTCTAACATCTAACAAGGACACATGCTCCACTATGTTCATAGCAGCCTTATTTATAATAGTTAGATGTTGCAGTAAGTATTTAACAGAATCTGCCTTATCTCTTTATCAGCCCCAGGAGGTCTCCCTCCCAGGGGACCAGTTACTATGGAGCTGGGCAGACAGACTCTGTCACTCGGTCTGCCTGAAGCAGCCTACACAGGATTCCCTTCTTAGGCGGTTCACTCCACCTGCCCTACTGCCGCTGTCCTGGGTGGAATTACCACCACCCCGGCATCTTCTTTCCTCCACCACCATCACAAACATCACTTCAAAGCCGGGTAACTTTTCAAACGGGTTTATATAATAGATTCTCAATTCAATCTTGGGTCTTCGATTCTATTCCACTGATCTACCTGCTGAACAGGCACCTTCTAAAGAATGGCATTAGACAATGCATATATTTTTTAAAGTGTTTTAGGAAAATATAGCTAAGAGATAAATACAACATAAACAAACAAACAAATGAATAAATAAATAAATTTGAAGTAACACTCAAAATATAAAAAGAAGAATTAGAAATTAACTTAGAAATTAGCTCAGAAACTAACACAGATTAACTTAGAAGTTAAAAAAAAGCTGGAAAATAGAAAAGTGAACACTTTTTGTATGGTGTGATTTTTTACTGCTAGGTAACTATTCACATAATTGAGAGATTCTATCAGAATCAAGTCTTCTGTGGTTCATTTTTACTGTAGTTTAAATTGACTTATCAGACTGTAACTGAACTCATTTTTCTGGGACACACATAATAGATCTTTCTCTCTTTCTATTGTACAGTGTGCTGATTGTTACCAGATGGCTTCGAGGTGACTTTTCTAAGTAGCTTTCAATTTTTTGTTCATAGGATGTTGCCTTGATACAAATTATGTCTGCCAGCTCTCTCTGTTTTCCTCTAGTTCATAAGCCACACAGATTCCAAACATGTGGCCTTTATTTGGAAGTCATTTAACACCTGTGGTTCTCAGATTACTCATAATGTTTCCACTGTATAAGTAAATTAAGTGTAGTGTCAGCCAATTTGAGGTTTCATTTGACATTTTATATATATAAATTATATATATATAATGAATTTCACAAAATCTTGTCAGCATCATTATTCTTCTTTTCTAGTTGTAAAACATAAAATTTTAGTCAAGAGTAGCCAAAGGAGTGTAACATTCCATATGATAAAACAAGATCATTAAGATCGTAAGTAGAAGATACACTGAAGATGCACCAAACCTCAGAAGTAGAAAGGTTTTCCAGAGCCATACTGATACAGAGGAGGGTGCTGGCAGTTAACCATCAGACTGAACACGGCGACCCCGATGAAGGAGCTAGAGAAAGAACTGAAGGAGATGAAAGGGTCTGCAACCCCATGGGAAGGACAAGATTATTAACTAACCAAACCCACCACAGCTCCCAGGGACTGAAACACCAACCAATGAGTTTTCATGGAGAGACTCATGGCTCCAGGTGCATATGCAGCAGAAAATAGCATTCTCTGGCATCAATGAGAGGAGAGGCCTTTGGTCCAGCAAAGGCTGGTTTTTCCAATGTAGGGGAATGCCAAGGCACTGAGGTGGGAGAGGGAGGTTGGGAGACAGGGCACATTCATGGAGGCAATGGGAGGGGGAGGGAGATGGGATTGGGGAAAGGGATAACTTTTGAAATGTAAATGCAGAGAATATTCAATAAAAAGAAAGGAAAGAAGTAGACCATTGTGCATTTTCTCATGCATTATATAACAAACAATGACCTCTACCTTTCAACTTTCTTTGCTTCCATTTTTATAACCTGGTTTTATACAACAATGCAGTCTTAATTATGTGCCATGGACCTTGAACTCAGTCTCACTGAGTTTGTGTCATAGACATTTGCTAAGTAATAAATTCCTCAGAGACTCCATCTTTTTTTTTTTTTTTTTTTTTTTTTTTTGGAGTCTGTCACATGCTTATGGTATGTATGTAAAACAGATGTTCCTAGTTACCTATCTAACCTCTATTCTTGAAACTGGAGTATACAGCCTAATGATATAGAGTTTGCCCATGTTGTACCTGCTGGAGCTGTAGACCAAATACTCTCCACTAGCAAGAGCTTTACTTGCAATATGTTCCATCATGCTAAGATCTATAGATAATACACTGTCTATCAGCGGGACTGTAGATGGGATAGTTTCCATCAGCAGGGATATAGGTAAGATACTATCCATCAGCAAACTATGTATAGGATACTCTTATCAGCAGGAGTGTAGGTAGCATACTGTCCATGAGAAGGAGCTGTCGATGAGGTGCTCTCAATTTTGTTATGAGCTGTAGTTATGACATCTCACAATATTGTTAGGAACTATAGGTAAGATGCCTCACTGTCTTATTAGGAGTTATAGGTAGGAAACACTCTATCAACCAGAGCTTTAGGTAAAATACTGCTAGAAGTTGTAGTGGGAGGTAATCATGTAGCACTTCACTTTAACCAACCTGTCAGAAAAAGTGAACATAGCTTAGGAAAGAACAGATCTCAAAGTTCGACTAAGCTGTCAAAAATGGTTTATAGAGAACAGGGATTTGACTTAGAACCTCTTCTAACACATATTAAAATAGATAAAAATATGGTTTGAACCAGAACCTTGATAATTTCTCAAAATACAACTTTTATTTTAGAACGGCTTAAAGAGGAATAATGGTTTCTGAAACCCTTCTGGATGCAATATTATTAGATGCTAAAGCAATAGATTATCTCTGCTTACATTGTCTGAGACATGTGCTGCTGACACAGGCAAATAATCAGCCACTCCCTCTTTTCCAGATCCTTGAATACGTTCAAGTACCAAGTATACCCCATTATAGCAAAATAGCAAATTACTGCCCATCTCGTATTAGGATTCTTTAGCAAATATTATGAGAGATATGTTAAAAGCTCAGATATTTCTGGAACCATGACGCAGGATTCTAAAGTGTTTAGTGATGCTGAAAGAGACACTGTTTCATTGAAGGCAAGGTTTCTCAGGGTTGATGAAGTGCCAGAGGATTTTAACTATGAATATTTTGAAGCAGCCAATTCTTTGAGGTAAGAGCTGTGACGTGCACAGCAGTGCTTTTAGAAGAAGTCCATCATCTCCTCTCAGAGCCTAGTACCACCACCCAGTTGTCACAGCCAGACCTCTCTTCAGATGTCATCAAAAGTGTTATGAAAAGTGAAATCTTCAATGACTATAAAACTACAGATCCAAATTTAAATGTGTATTTCATTCCCCAGAAAGGAAAACCAAGTTTTATTTAATACAATATCTCCCGTGAACATTCATTGAGTGTCCCTGATTTGATACACACTCCCTTTCAATGAATTGAATTCATTTATGGCTGAATTAGCTTGACCAATTTCATTAGCAATCCCACATCCACTAATCCCATTAATTTACTCAGTGTCAGAGAATATCGCACTTCCCCTAAGGAGTAGCTTGTATAGCTAGACCAGATGAATATAATACTGACAGATTCATATCTGAGAGCAGAACTCTTTCAGTGCTCTGGGCCAAAGGATAGAATTCCTTTCTGAAATTTCAAAACTCTTTAGAGCATTTGCACTTTGAACTGCTGGAAACTTAACAGGAAAAATAAAATGTGTGGTAAAAAACAACATTTTCTGCATTTTTAATTTAGAAGCAACAGATATGTCCAGATATGGTTGTAGGTTTTATTATAGTTCTATGTGGCTGATAACATTTTATAAATGGATAAGAATAATAAAGTATTGCTCATTGTAAATAGTGGGACCTTAATGCAGAGTATCAAACCTTAAAAAAAAAAAGACAACAACAACAAAAAAAAAAAAAAAGCCAAGCACTGCCACAATTGTATTTGTATACATTTACGCAAAAATGTTTAAAATTTTTTTATCTTTGTTTTTTAAAATAAAGTTTAAAAAATAAAGTTTTTCAAAAAAAAAAAGAATAATAAAGTATGCAAAGTAAGTCTATAGTAAATAATTCCTCATGTGTCTGCCATAGCTTGTTTGCATGAGTAACTAGACAATCACCCATAATTACTGTGTGAACAAAAAGCAATGGATAGAAGGAGGCTGTGAGAACCAGAACGAAGCCCAGAGAAAAAGAGATTTTCTTCTGTGCCATATCATAGAGAGAGAAGAAAAATTAGACAGTGTTACACTTTAGGCCTTTCCATATGGTTCATCATATTTATATGATCGTGTCTCCAAAAGGGCTTTATTCAGGTTATAAATATGATTTATTGATATTTCTTTTTTTAATAGCCATTCCATTTGTTTACATCTCAAATGATAACCCACTTCCCAGGTACCTCTTCCCAAGCCCCCATCCTACAACTTCTCTCTTGTCTCTCCCCTTTGCTGCTATAAGATTATTCCTTCACACACCCAATCTCTCCCACCCCACCCCACCAGCATCCCCCTACACTGAGGCATCAAACCTCCATAAGACCAAGGCTCTCCCCTCCCACTGATATTAGGCATGACCATTCTCTGCTACCTATGTATCTGTATCTTTCCCTATTCGCTCCTTGGTTTGTGGTCTAGTCGCTGGGAGCATTGGGTGGTCCAGCCAGCTGATGTTGTTCTTCCTATGGGGTTGCAATCACCCTCTGCTCCTCTAATCCTTCCACTAACCCCCTACAAGGTTCCCTGAGCTCAGACTGATGATTGGCTCCAAACATCCACATCTGCATTGGTCAGTTGCTGGCTGGACCTCCCAAGGAGCAGTCATTCCAGGTTCCTGTCAGCAAATGCCTTTTGGCAACAGCAACAGTGTCTGGTTTAGTGTCTTCAGGCAGGATGGATCCCCAGGTGGGACAGTCCCTGGTGGCCCTTATTTCATTCTCTGCTCTATTTTTGTCCCTGTTCTTTTGGACACAAACATTTCTGGCTTAAAATTTTGGAGATGTGTGTGTGGCCCAATCCCATCACCAGAGGCTGTGCCTATATTTCTTTTAATCATAATATGAGGCCCCAATTCAGACTACTAACTTGAAAAATGTTTAGAACTGCAATATTTAAGGAGGGTTTGTTCCATCACCCATCAATGTAGTATATTAGCAAACAGGGTTTTTGCCTTAAATGGTTTCTTACTATAGATTGGGGATGTCATTGCCTAACTTAGAAATGTGATGTAATTTTTATTCAATGTTTATTTAAATCAGGCTGGGTTGTGTATGGCGTAGCTGTCACTACATGCAAATAGTTTTTTATTTCTCCACTGAAAATAAAGAGCCCCCAAAGATGGAAGGGGGATAACACTGAAATACATACTATGCATACACTCACATCCTCACATATGGACATGCACACCTTTGTGAAAGTTACCAATTCATATAATTTATAGTAACATTAATTTACTCTCTCAACTACCTGTTGTTACTTGCTAGACACTATACATATGTGTGTGGGGGGGTGAGTTCATCTAAATATGAAGGTGAGCTTCTGTTTCAGGGTGTTTAAAGCTTCTGTGTGTGATTAGAATTGAAGAGTAGAAATCATTGCCTTTAAAAAAGTAGGAATGTCTCTGACCAAGTGCAAGGTTGTTTCTGAGTAAATCATGAGAGTGGGTCTGAAAATACTGTTTTAAGGTGCTAAAATTGCATATGTTGAATCAGAATTGTCTTAAAATTTAATATTTTTTAGAAATATGTAATTACATGTTAGGAACTTTATAGGGGATAACCAGATATACATTCATGGTTATATAGTCAGTTATACATTCGTGTTATCATTCTTTAAGATGAGACATTAGCTGAAGAACTATGGTACTGATCACCATTCTTTTTCTATAGGGTTCTACACATCCTGAAGCCAGATATTTCTGACACCTATCGCCAGAGAAAAGTGTGGTCAGAAATTCTCACTATAAGCTCTTACAGAGTGTAGGAAAGCAAACTACTAAGTATAAATCCAACTCAACTAAATCCATTCTTCACATGGGACATAAATACTATAAGAAAGAAACTTGATCATTTATACCATTGACATCAGTCTTCAGGATACATAATTATCTTCATCTATATATGATTATAATAGCTGTTCAGGACACATAGACCAAGTTGTAAGTCACTATGAATATCTACAGAAAGGCAATTGGTAACATTCAAGAGTGAAATAGAGCAATAGTCACTCAAAAGGTGTTAGAATTTGAAAACACTTTCTTTTTTTATATGCAAACACTTTAAGTTATTACAGAGCAATGCTCCTCTCTGGAAAGACTTAAAAACTGAAAGAATGATATCCAGGGTGAATATTTTTGTTGGGTTTCTTCCATGGTTTTCCCTTTTGAATTTCCCTATGAAATTATTTTTATAAATTGCAACCTTAAAATCAAGTTACATATATTTGCTCTATTTTGATGAACTGTTTATACCTCATTTAGGTACTTCCCAGGTCTTGTAATGTATATGTTGTTCTGTGCTTGGAGCTATAAATTGCAAAGTACTCTTTTGGGGAACATGGAAAAGAACTCTAGACATCTGCCATACCACATGCATAGATTCTTTTTATAAGATATATTATTTAATTTCTTATTGGTGTTTATGTATATAATGTTGTATCAGGGAACATGTGTCCTATAGCACATATGTGTAAATTAAAAAAATAACTTTGTGGAGTTTGTTCTCCTTTTGCATCTTTAAATGAGTTTCAGAAAGTGAACTCAGCCTTTCATATCTGTACTGTAAGCATTTTAACCCACTAAGCCTTCCCACTGACCCAGTGTGCTTGTGATGGTGAAATTTCTATTTGGTTTCTTTATTCACAGGATTATACACTCACCATGTATTTCCAGCAGTCTTGGAAGGACAAGAGGCTTTCATATTCTGGAATCCCATTAAATTTGACCCTTGACAACAGGGTAGCTGACCAACTCTGGGTACCAGACACCTACTTTCTCAATGACAAGAAATCATTTGTGCATGGGGTCACAGTGAAAAACCGAATGATCAGGCTTCATCCTGATGGAACTGTTCTCTATGGACTACGGTAAATACTTTCCTATTGCCTTGGTTTATGGCATTGCTTTATATCATCTTTCTAGAAGTAAGTAGAAGCAAGGAACTCAAGGAAGAGAACTGCTTATATATGCGGTTGAAGTTAATGTCTTTTGATAGAAATAATATTAGGGTCTATGCAACCTCAATTTAGACAACATTGCTCATCAAGTCTAAGTGAGAAGTTCTTTCTGGATCATCAAATAATAAACAAAGTAGTAAAATTTGTTATTATAAATAGATTTAAAGCTATACTCTTTTTAATCAGTTGCATGATTGTCTCAAGGCTAGCAGGACAGAACTGAGATAGCTTTTCAGTGTTGTGTATAGTTAATTATGAAAGAAAACAGAACAGATCTTAAAGAAATTGGAAATTTTTGGATACTTTTGAAAACATCATGGTATTTTTATTTCCTTCAATTTTTAATATTTTGCCTGTATATTTAAGTATTTGTTTCTTGCTAAAATCTTTTGAGACATTTTGCAAGTGCTAAAGGGGGGCTGAATTTTCCAAAGAGTTCTCTAGTTTATTTGGGTATCATTTGTTTAAAATGAATTTTCATCATTCAATTGTGCTAATAACATTGATCAAATATACAGGGGTATTTTATACACTACTTGGCTACATATTTATTCCTACATAGGTTCACCCTCTTTTAATTCAGGTGGCTCAAAACAAGTCATGAAGGTAAAGAATTATTACTCTTTATATAACTAAATAATTAAAATTTTCAGCTATATTTTAGATTTTACTGCTATGTTTACAAAACAATATAACTAGATTGTGACTTATTTAAAGCTTTGGTAACATCTTGATAATGATCAGCCTTTGAAAAGCAAAGAAAAGCTATAGAGTTTATCACCAATGATTTTCTGGAAAACAATGTGTAGTTATGTGTTTGGTAATAGCGAAGTTAAAACTCATAGTTTCAAGTTTTACTTCAGGAATTTTAAAAATTATGGGCAGACTCTAAGAATGGGAATTGCATCGTGAAAGATAACACAGGACAATCATGTAGTTGAACACCCATTGTTTTGAACCTTTAAATGCTATTTTCTGGACACGCTATGACTGCTGTATACATTTATTCATAGCAGATTCAATCAAGCTAGTTTAAAAATCTAACTAGTTGACAGCTGCTGAAGTAAAGAGGATCACCAGGTTTTTGTTTGTTTACTTGGTTGGTTGTTGAGTTGTTGGTTGGCTGGTTGTTGGGTTGTTGGTTGGTTGGTTGGTTGTTGAGTTGTTGATTGATTGGTTGTTGTGTTGTTGGTTGGGTTAATTTTGTTTTGTTCTGGGTTTGTTTGGAAGTATGGCCACCAGTAGATTCTTCATGCTTCATTAGATGATTCCACATCCATATAAATATATATATGAAATTTTAAGAGAAGACATGAGATTGAAAAGCATATGAAGGATAGATATGATGAAGATGAATCATATAAATGTATTACATTTTCAAGTAAAAATAGGAAAAGAAGAGAAAATTGACACAAAACGATACAATATATCTAAATATCACAAAGAAACAATAGACAAATATGAGCCAAAATTCAAGTATCTTGCCTCTCAAATATCTTTATCAATTCTTTTCTCACCCCAATATAGATAATAAAAATATCTCCTACCAAGTTATACATCACTGCTTTATACTCTTCAGATGCAAGCCAAGCCTATGTAGATTTTAATATATGAGCAGACAGTGACCTTCCAAAGATAATCACAAAATAAGCATTTATTACATGAGTTACAATCGCTCTATGAAACCCTCTTGTTGCAGCAAATATTAAAAAGTGCTTTATGCCCCACCTCTAAGAACTCACGTGTAGTTCACTCCACTGCTCCTGTTGCTTCAGTCCCAGGTGGCTATGACTGCCCTGGCATATTTTTTTCATTCACTTCCCCTTGTTGTGTTCTTGCAAAGCTTTAAACACACATATTCCGAATCTTTGGTGTGCTTTATGCGTTCCACCACTACACCTTTTGAACTCTATTAAGTAGTCACATCAAAGAACACACCAACCTACTCTGATCCCATAGGTATAATTCTCCAACCTAGATAAGTCAAATGATCTTGTACAATTTTATCCCTTATAAAACATTTACAACAACCTTATTTAAGAAGAAATGTGCCGAGAGAAACATACACATCTGTCTCTATCTTCATTGATATTGGTATGACTCTGGAAGAGCCTCTGATGAGGCATCCATATAAGGTTCCTTCCAGTAAGCACTTCTAGGCATCATAAAAAGTGTCTGGAATTGGTGGCTGCATATGAGGTGGATTCCCAGGTGAGGCAGTCTCTGGAGTTTTTCCTCAAATCCTGTACCTCAATATGTCCCTGTATTTTCTCCCCTGAGTGTTTTGCTCTTCCTTATAAAAGGACTGAGGCATCTACATTCTGGCCCTTTTTCTTTTTGAGCTTCATAGGTTTTTTTTTCGGTATTCAAAGTTTTGGGGGACTAGTATGCACTTATCAGTGAGTGCATACCATGTGTGCTGTTTGTGACTGGGTTACCTCACTCAGGATGATAGCTTATAGTTGAGTCCATTTGCCTAGAAATTTCACAGTCATTGTTTCTAATAGCTGGGTAGTACTCTATTGTGCATATGTACCACACTTTCTCTATCTATTCCTCTATTGAAGGAAATCTGGATATTTTCCACCTTCTGGCTATTATATGAGGTTGCTCTAAACATGGTAGAGCTTCTGTCCTTGTTATACATTAAAGCATCTTTTTGGTATATGCCCAGGGATGGAATGGCTGGGTCTTAAGCTAGTACTATTTCCAGTTTTCTGAAGAACCACCAGACTTATTTTCAGAGAGGTTGTACCAGCTTAAAACCCCACCAACTGTAGAGGACTGTTTTTCTTTGTCCACATCCTTACCAGCAACTGATGTCACCTAAGCTTTTGATCTTAGACATTCTGACTGGTGTGAGGTGGAATCTCAGAGTTGTGTTGATTTGCATATCCCTGATGACTAGGAATGTTGAGCATTTCTTTAGGTGCTCTCAGCCATTCGATATTCCTTAGGTGAGAATTCTTGATTTAGCTCTGTACCCCATTTTTAATAGCATTATTTGATTCTCTAGACTCTAACTTCTTGAGTTCTTTGTATATATTGGATGCTAGATTTCAGATATAGGATTGTAAAGATATTTTCCCGATCTGTTCATTGCCATTTTGTCCTTTTGACAGTGTCCTTTGCCTTACAGAATCTTTGCAATGTTATGAGGTCTGATTTATCAATTCTTGATCTTAGAGCATAAGCCATTGATGTACTACTATTCAAGAAAATTTCCCATGTTCCTAAGTGTTGTAAGTTCTTCCCCACTTTCTCTTCTTTTACTTTTAGTGTGCCTGGTTTTGTGTGGAGGTCTTTGATCCAGTTGCACTTGAGCTTTGTACAAGGAGATAAGAATGGATCAATTTGAATTCTTCTGTATGCTGACTGCTAGTTGAACCAGCACCATTTGTTGAAGAGGCAGTCCTTTATCCATTGAATGTTTTTATCTCCTTTGTCAAAAATCAAGTGATCAAAGGTGTGTGGGTTAATTTCAGGGTCTTCAATTCTATTCCATTGATCTACCTGTCTGCCACTGTACCAGTACCATGTGGTATTTTTTATCAGCATTGACCCATAAAACAGCTTAAAGTCTGGGATGGGATTCCCCCAGAAGTCCTTTTATTGCTGAGAATAGTTTTTTTTTTCTCTCCTGGGTTTTTGTTGTTGTAGTTATTTCAAATGAATTTGCAAATTGCTCTTTCTCACTCTATAAAGAATTGAGTTGGAATTTTGATGGAGATTGCATTAAATCTGTAGGTTGCTTTTCGCAAGGTAGCCATTTTTACTGTGTTGATCCTTCCAGTCCATGAGCATGGGAGATCTTTCCACCTTCTGAGATCATGTGCAATTTTCTTCTTCAGAGACTTGAAGTTTTTATCATACAGTTCTTTCACTTACTTGGTTATGGTCACACCAAGGTATTCTATAATATTTATGACTATTGTGGAGGGTGTTAATTCCCTAATTTCTTTCTCAGATTATTTATCCTGTGAGTAGATGAAAGCTGCTGATTTATTTGATTTAATTTTATATCCAGCCACTTTACTGAAGTTGTTTATCAGCTGGAGGATTTCTTTGGTGAAATTTTTGGGGTCACTTAAATATACTATCATATCATTTGTAAATAGTGATATTTGGACTTCTTCCTTTCCAGGTTGTATCTCTTTGACTTTTGAAGTCTAATTGTTCTGGCTAGTACTTTTGGTACTATCTTGAATAGCTAGGAGGAGAATGAGCATCCTTGCCTAGTCCCTGATTTTACTGGGATTGCTTTAAGTTTCTCGCCATTTAGTTTGATGTTAGCTACTGGTTTTCTGCATATTGCTTTTACTATGTTTAAGTATGGGTCTTTAATTCCTGATGTTTGCAAGACTTTTAACATGAAGTGGTGTCAAATTTTGTCAAATGTGGTTTCTGTATCTAGTGAGCTGGTCGTGTGTTTGGTTTTTTTTTTTTTCTTTTGAGTTTGTTTATATAGTGGATTACATTGATGGATTTCCATATAGTAAACCATCCCTGCATCCCTGGGATGAAGCCTACTTGATCATGTTGAATGATTGTTTTGATATGTTCTTTGATTCGGTTTGCAGGAATTTTATTGAATATTTTTACATCAATGTTCATGAGGAAAATTGGTGTAAATTTCTCTTATTTTGTAGTGTCTTTAGGTGCTCTTGGTATGAGCGTAATTGTGGAGTTGAAGAACAAGTTGAGTAGTTTTACCTCTGTTTCTATTTTGAGGAATAGTTTGGAGAGAATTGGTATTAGGTCTTCTATAAAGGTCTGATAGAATTTTGCACCAAACCCATCTGCTCTTGGGCTTTTTGTGGTTGGGAGGCTTTTACCAACTGCTTCTATTTCTTTAGGGGTTATGAGACTATTTAGATAGTTTATCTAATCCTGACTTAACTTTGGTACATTGTATATATCTATAAATTTGTCCATTTCCTCTAGATTTTCCAGTTTGGTTCAGTATAGGCTTTTGTAGTGAAATCTGGTATATTCTTGAATTTCCTCAGTTTCTGTTGTTATGTCTCCATTTCATTTCTGATTTTCTTAATTTGGGTTCTCTCTCTTTGCCATCTACCTCATCTGACTAAGGGTTTATCATGCTTGTTGATTTCTTCAATAAACCAACTTCTGGTTTTGTTGATTCTCTGTAAAGTTGTTTTTTTCTACTTGGTTGATTTCAGCTCTGAGTTTACTTTTCTGCTGTCTACTCCTATTTGGTGTATCTGCTTTTTTTTTGTCCTAGAGCTTTTAGGGTGTGCTATCAATCTGTGAGTGTATGCTCTCTCTATTTTTTTTTTTTTTTTTTTTTGGAGGCGCTCTGAGTTATGAGTTTTCCTCTCAGTGCTACTTTCATTGTTTCCCATAGGTTTGGGTGTAGTGAGCCTTCATTTTCATTAAATTGGAAAAAGTCTTTGATTTCTTTCTTTGTTTCTTTTTTGACTATGTTATCATGTGTAGAGCATTGTTCACCTTCTATGTGTATGTGGGCTGTTTCTTGTTATCTAAGACCAGCCTTAGTTCACCGTGATACGATATAATGCATGATATTACTTCTATCTTTCTATATCTATTGAGGCCTGTTTTGTGACCCACTATTTGGTCAGTTTTGAAGAAGATACCATGAAGTACTGAGAAGAATATATTCTTTTCTTTTAGGATGAAATGTTTTATAGATGTCTGTTAAATCCATTTGGTTCATAACTTCTATTAGTTTTACTATGTCTGTGCAGTTTCTGCATCCATAGTCTGTCAACTGAGAGTGGGGTGTTGAAGTTTCACACGTTTATTTTATGTGGTGCAATATATGCTTTGAGCTTTAGTACAGTTTCTTTTCTGAATGTGGTGCCCTTGTATTTGGAGAATAGATATTCAGGATTCAGAGTTCATCTTGATATATTTTTTGTTTAGTGAGTAAAAAGTGTTCTTCTTTATCCTTTTTGATAGCTTTTGGTTGAAAATCTATTATATTCTATGTTAGAATGGCTACTTTAGCTTGTTTCGTGGAACCATTTGTTTAGAAAGTTTCTTTCCCAGCCTTTTAATGTGAGGTAGTGTCTGTCTTTGCCATTGAGATAACTTTCCTGTATTCATAAAAATGCTGTATTCTGTTTATGTATCCAGGTCTGATAGTCTATATCTTTTTATTGGGGGAATTGAATTGACTGATGTTAAGAGATATTAAGGAATAGTGATTGCTGTTTCCTCTTTTTTGTTTGTTTGTTTAAAGGTAGAATTATGTTTGTGTGTCTTTCTTATTTAGGTTTTGTTGCAAGAGAATCATATCCTTGTTTTTTCCTAGAGTGTAGTTTTCCTCCTTGTGTTGAATTTTTCCATCTATTATTCTGTTTAATAATGGATTTGTGGACAGATATTGTGTAAATTTGGTCTTGTCCTGGAATTTCTTGGTTTCTCCATCTATAATAACTGATAATTTTGCTGAATCCTGATGGCTGTGGGACGATTCTTCCTATTCATTAATTTTTTATGCCATCATTAAAACAAACAAACAAACAAACTAGCTTTTAATATATTTTCTAAACGATTCTGTCAAAGAATAAGTAACTTTTAATTTTTCAATTTGTGTTAGCCTTCCTTCTCATAGCAGGACACCCACAGCCTGCTTACCGTGGCCATCTCCGTATTTCATTTGTTTATGGTTCTGAGCTTGAGACATCACATGACTGCTATGCCCTCTTTTTCCTTAAGGATCATCTCTACTCTCATATATCTACTTCCTCTTTTCCTTCTCTTCTGTCTTCTCTGGTGGATTTGGCTTTTCTTTCTCCAGAAGTGTTATCATCCTAAAGACCAAAAATATGACAGAAAATATTTCACGTCTGAAGCTAGAGGATAGAAACTGGGCTTTATTGTCACAGCTTCCAGATTGCTTGACCTTGAAAAAATAAGCAAAGTTGACGAGCCTAAGTGTTATCATCTGTAGAAATGGCTTAACAGCCCTTAACTTATTATAGAGAATATCTTATAATATAATTAGTATAAGATTGAGTACATAGTGTGTCCTAAGTCACAGTTCTCTAAACTTCGGATCATTAGATACTAGAAACTTGCCTTCTGAGGTTGGCCCTCTAACTCCTGGGGCTACTAATGATTAGAACAAAGATACAGTTGTCCAATTAAACAAGCACTCAGAGAGTGCTCCATATGTGTATCCATTTGCTATTCTGACCCTGAGAATACGTTTCCAGGACTCTGGAGGCTTCTCACTGACACAGGCAGCATCTGGAATGAGAAACCAAAAGATTTGCAGCTTAAGCAGTCGCTGTCCCCCTAGTCAGCACTTCCACTCCTCCGGCTTCTATCAAATTTTCTCTCTCATCCAATCTATTAAATCCTGTTCACTTAACTCCTCTGAAATAACATTTCCTAGTTGTAAAAAATGAAAATCTGCCCGTTTCTCATAAAAGTGTTTTAGAAGAATAGCTATCATCCATCATTCTTAATCACACACAACAGAAAATCTTTTCCATGTAACATATGTTTGGGCATCTTTAGGACTGTAGAGTACGTATTTTAGGCATGAGTAATTGGAAAAAGAATTATACTGATAGTTTTATCCATTTTCATAAGTCCAGTTAATAGTCATTGTGAATGGGCCCATATATTAACAAGTAATTTTAGCAGTGACGGGATTGATGTACCCACAGCTTCTTTAGACAGCTTTTTCATAATTTTAAGACAACATTCTTAAAATTAATCAATTTCAATACTGTAGTCAAATTCAATATGAAGTGCTATTTTTAAGTTATATGAAATTACAAGACTTTAGAACTATTCAAAGTCATATTTTAACCCCAAAGCGTAGTGACTTATCCTGTAAGTACTCTCAGAATGACATCTGAAATTGTCTAATACTGAGTAACTTGGCTATTATGCAATGGGTATGTGGCACACCAATCCTTATGCCATTTGCTCTGGTGTCACAAAATGCATTATTCTAAGGGGTGACCCTGCCACTAGTATCATATCTTTTTTAATAAGAGTTTGGACTTTACTTTATTAGCATGAAACTCTTATTCTTTAAAAGATGGCAAAACCATTCATTTTCTGAGCAATCTCTCAGTATTGCATATCAAGTCCTTAAAGTTCTCTTTTCTTTCCTTTGCACTTCGGTCTGAGAAAATTTTCTCTTCTTTCTAAGCTAATCTCCTACAATAGCATTTAATCTTATTATGGCACGGTCTTCAGGCACGGTGCCCTGTTTAGCTTAAATCATGAGTCTTTTCTCTTTGTTGATTTCTTCACCTTGGCATTTTCTCTGAGTTCCAATCTTCTCACAGCCCAGGTTTCCTCTTCCTTTATCACCAAGCACTCACAAGGATCCTCAGCAAGGCTCCTGTCCATGTTTCTTACTAAAGCAGCTATGTGTGTAGTTACTAAAGCCATTGCTTTCTTTCTGCTCATTTTCATTGAATAATTTAATGATGACTAAACCTGGGTTAAGAGCTTATCTTTTGTCTCTAGCATGTTTTATAAGAGTTATTCCAGGTTTGACCTGCTCATGGGATTTAACAGTAAGTATCTAAAACCCCCAAATCCAGAAAGTTTCAGGGAAAATTTTGTAATAGGGTTCCCTGTACCTGAACCTGAATGTTCTGCCTTTCTATATCACACATCACTAATTTTGTGTCACTTGTTTTTCTTCTAAACCAGGACACTCTCTTGTCCCAGGGGATAACAAAACCATCAGCATCCTAATAAGTCATCACAAACCGCAGAACACATTCATCCCCGAGACCTAAACTGTTGTTTCTTACCTGCACTCTTTAACCATTATTCCAGCTTATAAGCAATCTCTTCAATATAAATTAACAACTTCACTCACTTCTTGCCCAGTTTCCTTGCTCGGTTTTCCTACATATTTATCAGTATCATCTTATCCTTCCTATAGAACATACTAGAAGTTCCCTACCAAATATTTGACTTCAAAACCCAAATAAAATTGGTTTTTAACTCTCTGTCTGGAATCTAAGAACCTCTAGTTGTTTCTCTAAAACAATCCTAGAAATTTCAAACTCAATACTGCACTGATATTGGAAGAAAACATCTTCTGGAAATTATGCTTTAATGAGTCAGCATTAAGCAACTCTACTGTTTTATTGAAGGCCCCCTCTTTTTCTACAAAAGGGGCCTGTTCAGACCTGTCTCCTCTTGTGTAAATGGATCTCATCTCAACTTCTTTGCATAGTTTCATGATGTGTGTCTGTGTCCAGGTTTCCCCGCATAATAAATTGTTAACATTTTACTTCTTTATCTTGAGATTCCCTCTCAAATTTCTTCCATGAAGATGACTACATTATCTGTAATCCAGAGGAACACTCTAATTCCATATCCAATCACAATTTAGTCTCATTAAAATCCCTGGGTTTTGCAGCTCTTTTATGACACTTTTAACTTTTGGTGTCTTGGAGCTGATTAAGCCGTTTATATTAACCAGATTGTATAATTGTTGAAAATATAAAAACTTCATTTCCCTGGCCTCTCTCTCAAACTAACTGATTGCCCAGTAAATGTTTGTAAAAATAATATTAATATGTGCAGAATGCAGCTACCTTCATTACAGTTGGCAGCTACAGTGTTTCTTTTATCTAAATGATGGCTTTTAAGCAAAGAGTGATTATTGCTATTAGTGACCAGATGTATTTGGTCTCTTATGCAAACACCATCCAGATGGTCATACATACTAGTTCTTTCCAAGGCCTATACATGTGGGGGCTAAAAACTTTGTTTTTTCTTAAAGATGGTAGGCATAGAATGATTTAATTATGTGAAGACATTTAGTGGAATACTTAACTTCCCAAGAACACCTCCCACTCCTTCTGCCTTCATCTTTTAACTCTCCCAGTGCTGTCCTTTTATTATTTTACAGTGCTTACTCCTCTCTCATCTACCAGAAGTGAGTTCAGGGCCACAAGAGTTCAAGATTCTGTGAGAGTTCCAGCAGAGGAATAGGTAGGCCATTCACATGGTGAGACTCAGTGTATGTATATAGGTGTCTACGCATCTTGTGAGTAAGCTATACATGCCACATCATTTAAGTAATATTCATAAATATTCTTGCATGGCATTTATCTATATACTTGAGACTATTCTATAGTTACCTCCCTTGGCACTCCACTTGCATTGCCATATTTAGTTGTCACCCGGCCCTAAGAAGCTAATTCTATAAATTCCAACAGAGGAAGACCCAAAGTATCCAATCTCATTATTTATTCTTTACCTTTAACACATATTTTATATGTGATGGTATTTTGCCTACATATATATTTATGCATGCCATGCATGCCTAGTATTTTTGAAAGGCAGAAAATAATGTTAGATCATCAGAGACTAGAATTTAGATGAAGCAGCCAATGCTCTAACTACTGGAAAATCTCTCTAGCTCTTCTTCATTCTTTTAAAAAAAAATAAGCCAAAGAGAATATAATCTACATTTGACTAATGAATTCTCAGAAACTACATATTGCATTTAAATAATGTATTTTAAAACTTTGTAGATTTCTGGTTTCTATTTAATGCCTTTATTAATAATAACTCACTAAAATCAAGTTGCTTTTGCCCTTGCACCCCATTTTGTGTTCTGAGTTTATATTGATTCATTGTGTGTGGTATTGTGGTTGGGGAGGGGCACTTCATCAGTTTTATTGTCTACTTCTACAAAGAGACTAAAGCCTAGCTATTGTTTCTTTATTATGATATGAGGATCAAAGTTCTGGTCTATCCACTGCAAAAATTCTACTAATTTTAACTTCCTCAGGCTACTGGGAGGCTACAGGGCTACCATAACAAAGATCCCCAAGCTGGTGACTTCCACAACAGAATTTTATTGGCTCATAACTTGGGGCTTGGTAGTATCTTGGTAGTGCTCACTTCTTTTGAAAAGTGAGAGAAAGGATGCTTTATTCAAGCTTCTATCTTTGTGTACAGTGCTACCATCTCCAAGTCTGCTCACAGGCTTTCTGTGTGTTTGTGGGTCCAAATTTCTCCCTTAGTTAGGGTACCAGTCATTTGAATTAGGGACCTTCCTACTAATCTTGCTTGAAAGCTTTTACCTCTATAAAGATTTTATACTTGATACAGTTATAGTCTGTAGTTTGAGCTTCAACATATGAATTTGGGAATAGATGAGTTAACCTACAATGTCAATGATTTTAGTTACCCTGATAATTGTTTTGTCTCAACCAGCTTCCAGTTTACAAAACAGCAATAGTACCTTTTATCTGTCTTCATTTATTAACCAGACTGTTCTTTATGGAAGTTTCTCTTATCAACCATTGCTTATCTCAAGGTGCGCTCTGTATAAAATCAACAGAATCTAAGGGTCTTTATTTACAGTTGGGAAAAAGTAGATGAAAACTAATGAAATACTGTGGCAGTACTGTAACACTCCAATAAGTAAAGATGCAGAACCCAGTACATGAACATAAGCTTGAGTTATCAGAACTAACATATGAGTCTTTTGTCCAAGAAATAACTTGTCTTCTGGTATCAGGGCTGTCATTGTGTCTCCTCCTTTTACAAGAAAGAAATTTACCTAGAAATTGTCACCCTTGGTGAGTTTATTGTTTTAGAAGAGCAGGATCAATTGTTTTCTGCACCTTTGCACGTTTTACTCTAATACATTCTTTTCCTAACATCTCCATGTGTGCCCTGAGGTCCACCATGTTGACCTTAGTTTATGTGTTTGTGTACCAATAGGAAGTCAAGGTTTTGACAGATGTGCCTTTTGCTGTCCACTGTGGCTGTTATTTTCAGTTCTATTTTTTTGAATCTTCTTAAACAATTGTAGCCCTTTAAAAATCTGCTACTGAGTTCTTTGGGCCTGAATAGCCTTAAAGTTTCTTTATTTTCTCAAGAATCAATATATTCCCTAGTCCAGAAATGGGGAAAACATCCCAAGTATGCACTGATATTTCTAACTCATATTTAGAATGTAGGGCATCAACTTACTCTTTGAATTTTGTATAATCTTTCTTTTTCCTAGACAATATTTGTTTCTAATAATATTTAAATGATAATTAATTTGCCTGCCATTTTAATGTGTGTACATATATATCATACATATATATATACAAAATATCTATACATATATGTCTGTGTCTGTGTGTATACTTATGTATGTGTATGTAAATTTGGATACAATGTAGCTTATAGGTGAATCAGTATGTATTAATTTGATTTGAATAGATTCCATTTGATGAAACTATAATTTTCTACACTTTGTAGTTTTTAACTTTCTGATATTACAAAATAATTACATTACCTCTTTCTTTCTTTCTCTTTAAACCCTCCCATAGGACACTCCTTGCTATCTTTCAAAAGCATGGTCTCTTTTGTCATTACATGTGTGTGTGTGTGTGTGTGTGTGTGTGTGTGTGTGTGTGTGTGTGTTCCTAAACACAACAGTACAACTTGCTCATTTTGTGTACTGTTCCTCCTATGCATGTTCCCGGAGTGGTTCATTTGGTACTGGATGACCAATTAGTGTCTGGGAGAAGCCTGTTTCTCATGTTCTCAGTTCTCATTAGCTGCCTGTAGTTCTTTGTGTACCACTGAGAGTTTGTGGACTCCCACCTCTACCATTCCTTTGCAACTCATGGCTGTTATTTTTCGTGTTCAGCTCATATTTAGGCAGTCACTTTGGCAAGATATTTTGTGTGTAGCTTCTACCGTCCCTAAGAAACTCAGTCTCACACCAGCCAGCCTGGGATTATGCTGCTGCTGAAGTGCAGCTCTGACTTGAATGTGTCAGCCTAGTTGTGCAGGCACAACACAGCGTCTGAGCTAAAATCATGACCATAATCATAATAACAGAAATAGACATGTCTCCAAATTCTGGACCAGCCTGGTCTACACAATAAAGACAGGGTGGGACCCTCTACTGAAAGATAGTCACTTGGAAACAATAGGCTAGGATTCAAAATGACACATTTTTTCCTTAAAAGTACTATATATATATATACATATATATATATATGCTTAATTATAATTAGAAATGTGCTTTGTAATCTTAAAAATAAATACACATCAATCTTAAATTTATATGGAGAGAAAAGGTAAATATAGAAATTTCAGAAATTACACAAATAAATGTAGATTACGGAAACTACTCACACCAAAAAACATTTTGTATCGATAACCTTACATTGGTAAAGCTCTTTGTATTTTAATACAGAATTGAAATTATATTTTCTTACATTGGTACAGAATTTTCTATATTGATGCAGGTTTGTTTTCATTGGTATAAATCTTCGTATACTGAGACATTTAAGATTAAATTGTTACAACGTATTTGTAATGTTCCAAGTCTTGCATGGGTATGTACATATAACTCATGTAACTCATTGAAAAGTAAAAGGTTTAGTCCCAGTCCTTTTAAGAGCTGCTACTACAAACTGTTTAGGAAAATTAAGTAATGCAAGTTAATAGTCAATCAACCAAACTCATGATCATGTTAGAGTATAGCCTTGATTATCCTAAAAACATACATCCTGTTGCATGTTCAGATATGCTATCAATCAATAGATGGTCTTCAAAAGCATCAGAAACTCACAGCATACAGCATTTAGAGTTATTTCATTTTTAAAAGAGCTTTTGATTATGAGGCAGGTCTGCTCCTGACAGTACCCCCATTCTACTTCAAATAAGATGGTGGACCTCCATCAAGAAATGGCTTCACTTGTGGCAAGCTAGCCACTGGGGGGAATAAAAGCCCTTCTATTTATCTGCAGACTGAATTCGATTTAGGATAGAAATTGATTTAGATACAGAACTCTAAACTCGCCAAGATAGAACAGATAATAAAATACTTTCTCCAAAGCTGCCAAATATAAATAGACTGAATGTTTTAAATACAACTTTTAACTAATATTTTTCATAATTGTTTCATAATTATTCCTACTGTGTGTTATTAATTATTATAAGAGAAATCGCTTTTTTACTTAGGCAAAAAAGAAGACATGCTGAGGTTCGGTCTTTTGCTATGTATTGTAATACCAAATACTGGCTTCTAAGGCCTGGTTGCCCCTGAGGAGGCACATACACAAGTGATGTTATGTAACATGGCCCTCCAAGTTATCAGTGACTGGTGAATAAGTATGCCAACCGCCTGTATCTGATAAGATAGCTGGGGTGTGGATTCCCAAGCTTGGGGTCTGAGGAGAGACCATGAGGAGAAGGGAGAAGAAAGTTGAGAGAGAAGATGCCATAGGGTAAATAAGACATAAGGAAATGGACATGAGGACTGGCTAATTGGAGTTAAGATCTGCTGAGAAGAAACATGGCAAGTTATAATTCAGAGTTATTGACAGGGAAGTAGACAACAATAGCATAGAGGGTAGATATCTGCCCAGCTCTAGTGCATTAAAGGCTTGTTATAAATATAAAAGTTGTGTCTTTTATTTGGGATCTGAATAATCAAAGGCCGGGTAGAGACTCCAATTTGTGATTAAATATTTACTACCACAGTCCTTTATTTTATTCTTGCCCATAAATTGAGCTTTTTCATTTGTTTGATATTTTCGTCTGGCATTACAGATATATGTAAACATTCATTTCCTCATTTCGGGAGGTATCACAGTCCATCTTCTGCTTTGAGTCCCCCAGTCATTTTTGCAAAATGCCTATAAACACTGAAAGCGAGGTTGAACCTCTCTTCTCATTTCGTAGTCCACATTCCTCATGAAACCCCAATGATACTCGACACGCATCATTCCTTAACGGGCATGTGTGTTTGTCTGTGTTTTGACGTGAAGCCACCTTATCATTCTCCATGACAGTAGCAAGAAGAATTGCAGAACTACTTCACAACATACACAGAAATAACTCTCCCCAAGTTTGTGATCATTTTCAAATGTATGGAATTTTGTTAGGTCCTCCAACAAAGAGTAATGAGTCCATATCTGGGAGAGAATTTTCTGAACTTCAGGTATCAGAAATGAGGTTATTCCTTACCAGAATTCCTTGGCTTTATGCAAACCTTGAGAACTCAGCTTCTGTATTTGCACACCTAGCTCTACTCCAAATTGATTTTTTTTTTGTATTCTTGGCTGTTCATGGCTACAGGTTGTGTGTGAGAATAAAATCAATAAGTGCATTTTTATTGACTGTAAAAGAGAGTTTCTCACATTCCCTTGGAGAACCAACTTATCTTGCCTTCGTCTTTATGAAAAAGCAGCTAAAAGGTGGAGGCAATTATCTTGATAATACAGAACCCAAAACATAAAAATGTATAGACATATTGATTTCTATATCAGGCCCCAGTTGTCCCATATTATCTCTCTGTATTGATTGTGGACCCCAAAAACTGTTCTCTCTCCTAAAACATGGCCCACACAGAGCAGTTATGATGACACTAAGTAGCTCTCAGCAGCTGGCAAGAAGCTTGCTATGCGTACCCTAAGCAACAGCACCATAGACTTGAGAGCTGAGGTTAGATATGTGGGCTGATGTGCTATGTGCAGAGGACTGGCTGATATTGGCAAATGTGTTTCATAAGAGAAAAAAGCCTGTAGTTTTGAGTTGTCAAAAAAGAAACTAGAGCTTATATAAACAACAGGTAGATCAGCTTATCAGAAGAACGGATGGAGGCATTCTTTGCATTTCCTACTAAAGGGAAGGCCTTGAATGCCTCTTACTGTTTAATGAATTTATATTTTATAAGTTCATCAGTCAAACACAGAGACATGTGAAGTGCTTTCCAATGAAAGAACTGCTATTTTTGCCTGAGTTTTTATTTTTAATGAATAAGTAATCATATTAAAAAGTTATGAATAAATGATGTTTCTTAGGGTCTTTTTTCTCATAAATATACCATTGTGAATAATTAAATACTTAGTAAGCCACTTATATAATTATGCAGTTACTATAGCTATTGTGTGACCATGTTGTCTATGGAAGTCTCATTATTCTTAATGTTCCATAATTAATATGGAATATTAAATACAAACAGTAACCAGATAATATTTTTTAATATGTCTCAAATTCACAGGATTGGTTAAGTATCCTGTGAGAGAATACCAACTATGAAATGTTAGAATGAAGAAAATAATGAGAAAAGCAATGATGGAAGAGAAGTTTGGATGCAATACAGAAGGATGGGAAGGAGGGTGGTTTAGGAGAAGAACAGGAGAGGAGTGCCCTGTATATCAGAGACATGCAAAGTTTAGCTCCTTGTATTGTAACTGTGAGAAGGTTTATGAGGTTTCATAATTATGTATTGAAATTGTTCCTGTAAAATTTATAAGTGTGTGTATGAGTGTGCCTGTGTGAGTGCGTGTGTGTGTGTGTGTGTGTGTGTGTGTCTGTGTGTGTGTGTGTGCGTGATATATGTGGCTGTGAACTACACAACATGAGTTGTAGGAGCTGAACTTGAGTCTTTGTAAGAACAGCATGCACTCTTAACTTCTCAGATAACTCTCTAGCCCCTCCTGTGTAAAAATCTTTAAAACAGTTTTCTCCAAAACCCTTAACTTTTCCATGAAGCCCCATTACAAAATTCACTTTCATGATTTTCCCCAACTATAAATTAATATGGAGTCATTATTACATATATGTATTTCAATATAATTGTATTACCTTTGTATTTGGAAAACTTATTTTTATTTAGACATTGAGTTAATTAAAAATTAAGATGTATTGTTTATAATAATCTTCTTTTGTAGAGTTGAGATAACAGTATTATGGATACATTAGGGATAAATAGGTTAATGGCAACAAAAATAGCAATATTCAATTACATATAGTAAAGACCAAAGGAACAATCATTTGTCTAATATAAGACATATTGTGTGTACGTTATGCTTAGATAACAAAACATGCTGTTCACATGCACATAGCATTAAAAGAAAGGCCTAGTTTCTTTTTTGCAAACCATTTGAAGTACAAGTTAAGCTCTGCTCCCTTCAGTATAGTACTGCAGTTCTCAGATGGTGGGGTGATTGCCTGATGAGCCAGTTTTACTGCCTTGTGATTTAACATGTAGTTTTCTGTGTCAAATGCAAGCCATGGGGTATCTCTAAAATATAAAATTCCATTGCAGGTATTATATGAGTTACAATACTAGATGCTGTATGCCATTTCCCATTTCCAAGTACTATAAAACCATAATGTCCAGACATTGAAGCTTTCTATTTTGTATCAGTAGCTTGTAGATGTTTTCATTATCTTATAGTCATCATGGAAGCAGTAATTTATATTTGACTAAAACAGAAATGATACAAAAAACCTCTAGAAGGATGTGTGTTGTGAAAAAAATGAAAAAAAAAACCATCATTTACAATAAGAATTTGAGCTGCTGACTCACTTTTTTAAGTCAACCCAAATATTCTAATCAGTTGGCAGAGGTCTTTACAGTAGTACCTCATCTTGCCTTGTTGCATACAAAAAAAAAAAGCAATGGACAAATCAGAGCCACATTTATTGGAATGGATGCCTGTTCTCTAGAGTGTTTCAGCCCACAGAACACTGGAGAGGATAAAAATGTTTTCCTGGGTAACTTACCCTCACCCATCTCAACCTCTTATGGGGAGCACAGAATGCTGTGTTCAAACAGTGTACTCCTCTTCCAGAGCACAGATAGTTACAGTGACAAACGAACAACTCAGCATGCACTGAATCTGGAGGCATGCTCCTTTCCACATCCCAGGAAGAAATTGTCCTTTACTTTTCTCACACTTTTTCGTTATTTCTAATGAAGATTAGATGCAACCCATTATCCAGCATCTAAAAACTTTGCAGTGAACTGGAGCTAAAAGAATTGACTAACCCATTTCCTTCTAATTGCAAAGAAGTTACCTGCTTGTTTTGAGTGTTTTTTGATGAGGGGAGGGGAAGGTATAGAAATGACAAATGCAAGCCTATATGACTTATTTTTAAAAGGTAGACACATCCAAATGCAGATCTCCATTTTGAGTGTCCTGCAGGGAGATCCTGATCAACTCCTCTGCATGGATGTCTATGGACATTCTAAACAATATATCCCCAAACATAGCTCCTTAGCTTCTCCCCCAGAAGCATTTTGCACAGCTCCATTCCTTTGATTTTTACATTGAACCATTCTAAAATGAAACGTGACCTTGGTGTTTGTTTCACAAACTGTTCAAACCATGAGCATGTATACTGCTTTTTATTTTGATGACAGACAATAAAGGCATTTGATTGTTTGAGCTTACTAAAGGTGAGGGAAGCTAGAGAGGAAGTGAAGTCTGAATGTAAAGACACAAGGAAAGGCTCTAAGACCTGGAGTGAAAAATCAGGAGGACTATGACCTAATGCAGGATGGAGACCAGAGGAGCTTCGAGTCCTGACAACTGAGAAAGTATGTCAAAGAAATTGGGCTAATAAGCCATGTGAGTCTGCCCAATACATCAAGTTACTTAAATACTGATAAACCTACCGTAAAATTTAACAGTGTAAGGGTTTGAGGGACTTTGATATGATGGGACTGAGTGTAATTGTCATGCAAACTATGAAATAGAGCAGAAGAGAAATAAATTAGTGTCATGCTGATGTATTGAAAATATATTCTAGAGAAGGAAAATTTTGTGAGAGAAGAAAAATATGGAGCCATGTCCTTAAGAAGATGACAAGGTACCAGATATACTAGAAAAATGGTTGAACCTTAGTCAGGAGCATGGAAAGCTCCTTCATCACACCAGAAGACAAGACAAAGTCTCCCGACATAAGCACATAGAGAAGTCTGTCTAATGGCAGTATTTAATTACCAGAATAACTCATTAAGAAAAGTTGTCCTATTTTATCTTCTTAAAATGGGTAAACCAAGGTAACAATATCCATTTAGATAGCTTTCGTAGGATAGCATGGTTGAAACAAAGCCATCCAGAATCTAAAATCAAGTGATCTGCGTCAATAGCCTCAGTGGCCGCACACAATTATTCTGATAGAGAGGTAACATCATCAGTAAGTCATTTCCATCCAGACTTTTTCCTCAGACTTGGAAAACATAATGATGATGCTGGTAATGCAGTAAGCAATGAAAGGAACATGGGTGGGTTGGCATAGGACTGGACACTTTGCTCATTTGGAGCCAAGATTACAAAACTTGTGTGGCCACAGATGGAATACCAATATAGTCACTTGAGTTTGGTGAGGGTTTGGTTTGTTTACATTTCCCTCTCCCATTATCCCTCTCCTTCTCTGACGAAGGGGAACAACTCCACCCCCTTGGGTACCACATTACCCTGGGACATCCAGCCCTAGGAGGACTAAGCACATCCTCTCCCACTGAGGCCTAACCAAACAGTCCAGTTAGGGGACAGGAATCCAATGGCAGGCAACAGAGTCAGGAATAGCTTCCAATCCAGTTGTTAGAGAACCCACATAAAAACCAAGCTGCCCATCTGCTCCATATGTTTATGGGGTCACTGTCAAGTCCTTGCATGCTCCTTGTGACCCACTGATTTTACTGAGTCTGACAGTTAGGGGTTCAGTCCAAAACTGAACCATTTATACCATCTTCTCCACATTATAAAAGAAGGAGTGGAAACATTAAAAATTCAGAGGTGGAAGAAATAACCACAAATTGCAAAGGGCGTGGCCTTACAGTGAGGTCATAGCAGTTGTAGTTGCTTGCACTGGTCCTGAGTAATACTGGGGCTGTCAATAGCTCATTGTTGATCAGAGAGGGACCCATTAACCCTTCCCTGATGAAATTTCATTACTGTAGGTTCTATAAGACGGACAGTAATTGTCTTTAGATATGTAACTTATTTATATATTATTTTATGTGGGTGAGTATATTTCTAGCATGCATGTATTTCTATATGCATTCCTGGTGCCCACAGCAGCCAGAAAAGAGTCTTGGATCTCCTGGAACTAGAGTTAAGATGGTTGTGAACCACAGGTAGGTTCAGTTAACTGAACCTCACCCTCTTTAAGAGCAACAAGTATTCTTAAGCATACCTCCAGCCCATACTCCTCTTTTTGAGAAATTAGTTTAACTAGGTGGTCCAGGCTGTCTGTGAACTAAGCTGATAATTTGGTCATGTTCTATGTTGTCTAGGATAGACACGATTCTAACTTTCCCACTGAAACACAAGTGAAATATAAGAGGAAATCGGAAATCTAGGATATAGGAAATTATAAGAGCTCCGTGAAATACTCAATGTGTGCTACTTCAAAAAAACCATCATTTTACTGTGTGTTGGGATTCAACATGAAGGAACTTTTGAGCAAAACATCAGTTGCGTGTGTTTCATCTCATAAGACTGATGAGAAAAATGTGCACTCCAAAATCTTCTGCTATCTAATTTGTGAATACTAGACCTGATGCATATGCAGTGATTCTACAGAGGTAGGTAAATTGTTGGGAAGGGAAATGAAACAAAGAGAAAAAACTCAAGCTTTACTGCCTCACTGTGCTATGTCCTGTTACTCCTCCCCCTTGACTCTCAGTTAACTTATCTCTAAAGCAGGTTTAGGTAGCACCATCCTCAAGATGTTATCAGAACTATTGCATACGAAATAAGAACAGTGATTTTGTTCATTGAATTTAGCTTTTCTTTCCCATTCTCACATCAGCCTAGCATCAACTCTTACCCTTACGACGACGATATGGCCCTGCTCAGATCAATCTTTTTATGCCAAGAGTTTCTTGAATCAGATCAGGATTTAGCCAATACTGTTAGAGACCATTAAAGCGAGAAAAAAAAATTAAAATTAGCATCAAATTGCCCATCCTCTAGTGAGCACTCAGGATTGGCTATGTTTATTCCTAGAATTTACTGTGTAGGTTGAGGGCCCATCCTTTGATGTGTGGTTTCACTTCCTGGGGAGGATTGATGACTTTTGATTAAACAGAAGGCCCTTTCACGGCCCATAGAGAGTCAGATGGATCAGCTTTGATGATATCGGCAGCTATGACTTAGACTCTGTCCAGGTTTGCCCTGACTCCACAATGAAGAGGAAATTCCTTCTCTCCTAGGCTCCAGGTTTTGTTGTTAGATTAGTGGGTCCAGGGAAGAATGCAGTCATTGTGTAGGCACAGGAAACTCTGCTAGCACTCATTATTTCGAGTATTATGTACTTTCATCTTTTGTGTCACTGGATAATTCTGTACTAAATAAAAAACTGTATGTGCCCAAAATACAAAGTCATCTTTATTCACCCCCGTAGAAAAAGGGCAGTGAAGAATGCCATTTTTAGAGAAAGATAAAAATGTCTTTAAAGATTAGCCTCCTTTCTCTATTTTATCTAGAGCTACACATGCCAAATGCGATGTGCAGAGATTTCATTTCTGCTAAGAAGCTTAAGGAAATTGGGAGTCATGGTTGAGCACAGCATTTATAGTTGAATGTGGAGAAAATACAATATAATGAGATACTTTGTTCCAGGTCTTTCTTTCATGTTCTGCTTTTATCTCCATCTTTATTATCTGAAATATTCAAAACGCTGCTCCTTCATGACTCTGAGAAAAACCATCCATACTTACTTCAGTTATAGTTTCATCTCACATTGCTTTGACCAGAATACCTGACAAGATATCTTAATGCAGGGTAGTTATATTTTGGCTCATGGTTTCAAAAGTTTGAACCATCAAGGTACATGGTACATGTTCTAAAGAACAACTTATCTTAGAGCAAAGACAGTACTGAGAGATAAAATAAGGAGCCAAAAATAATAAACCTCCAAAAATATCCACCATATCCCATTGCCCAAAGTATTATCCCACATCCCCAAGATTCCATAGTCTCCAAAACCGAAGCTCCACCATCTGGGGATCCATTATCCAAAGCATGAGCCTAAGGAAAGCTCAGCATGTTCTGGTCCTGCACCCCAAAAGACTGTGTCTATCTTTTAACACAAAATACACTTAGTTCAGCTTCAAAAAGTGTAAACATTTGTGTGTGTGTGTGTGTGTGTGTGTGTGTGTGTGTGTAAAAAGCACTCATATACATAAAATAAAAATAAATTAAAAATTAAACAGCTCTCCTCCATGAACAAGCATTCATGTCCCTAATTTTCATTCTAAATACCTGCAAAACCAACTCAGAGAAGATTATATCAAGGTTTTGCAACAAAACTGGTTATCACTAGATCATATTACAGTTTCTGAATGTAGACACTTTTCAACTTAAATGTTTTCCTATATGCCTATATGTATGCACAATAGACTGAATGTAGAATTTATTCCCTAATCAAGTGTTTACAGTTTTCAATTCTGGAGCCTGCAAAGTGTGGAGCTAACTAATTTCTGGAATGAGTTTAAGATATCTTTCTTCCTAGTATAAAGTACTTTGCCTTTGTTTCTTTAACAATTACAGCTTTTATTTTTGTGCCTTAAATATGAATCTTTTAGGGCCAAAGAGCATAATTTTTCTATCTTAAAATATTTGAAGAACATATTCATTTTTGTGTTATGACTATGAGTATTTTGCCTGCATGTGTGTCTGTACACTGGGTGTATGCAGTATCTGTGGAAGCCAGAGAGGGCTTTGGAATCCTTTGGAACTAGAGTTATAGAAAGTTGTAAAACACCACATGAGTTCTTATAACTGAATCCAAGCCCTCTGCAAAAGAAGGAAGTCCCCTTAACTGCTGAACCATCTTTCCACCTCCTACCCCCAACTCTTTTTCATCTCAAACTCTGCGTTTTATTAGTTTCATTTGAATCTGGTTAAAAGCAAACAGAAGTAACCACACCATAGCCTGCCTTCTATGTTCTTTTAAAATTTTGCTGCCAAAATATTGGCCCATTAATATAGACTCAAGTGAGTCTTTTAAATTAAACCTCACTCACATTTTCAGGATGAACAAAGTGCAGGAAATTCCTTGAAAGAATTTAATATGAAGGGGCTTCAGTCTAGCCACCCATAGAATCTTTGCTCACATCTGAAATATCCTGAGTATAATGTCTTGTTTATATCCAGGCCCTGAACAGCAAGTTGAAGAACAATATATTACCCAAACACCTGTGACTTTGCACCTCAAGCCAAGCTCCACATTCAAAGTACCTACAATTTTCCAAGATATTATAATGAGTCGAGGACAAGAGGGCCTAGAGAGGACAGTTCAGATTCAAACAATAATGTTTACTTTGATTAGAAAATGATGATTTTGTCTTTTTAAATACCTCTGTAGAGAAAAATATAGTGCCAAAATAAATAGTCTATGTCTATAGTCTGAAGAACATGGGCAATGCCATTTTATATGGACTGTGTCTGGAATAAACATGGTAATTTCCATCATATTTTCCCATGCCTTCTGCTTTCCATAATTCCAAATATGTATTGGAAAGACCAACTCTCATGATCTATAATCTGTACCCTGACTCTGCTTCCTGACTTTTCTCATTTCCTGACTTTATTGAAGAAATAAAACACTGATACTGAGGTCCAATAGGCCTAGACTTGGAACCGATGTACATGTACTTAGAAGTTCATTAATAAAACTAAGATGGTAGATTAAAGTTTACAATCCAGGGGGATATCAGTGTTGTATTAACCAAAACCACTGATAAGCGCCTGAAGCAAGCCAAGGTATTGCAGGGTGAATATGAATTGATCTCCACAGCCTCATAGAAGGTAGGCTGTGCCTAGCTCGTGGTACTATTTAAAAGGTTCTGGAAATGTTGGATGTGATGTCTAACTGGAAGAAGTTGGCACTGTGGTTGTGTCTTTCACTGTTATTTCTGTACCCTGATCCCAATTTTCTGTTTTTGCTATATTCCATATTATAAGGAACTTGCCACCATGTATGCTTTCTTTCCTTTCACAAAACAAACTAGCAGTCAAAATGCTGCTCTAAACTTAAGCCACAAGTAGTGAAAACTAATGCTACCTTTATAAAATAAGGTCATTGGAACAACATTGGGAAATATGTACAAAGCTATTACAACAAAACATTATAGATAATTTGTCCTTATGAGGAGCTTCAATTGATGCAATTACTTTTATGATTGCTATGACCTCAAGGGTAAGATTTCATGATATTTGTTTTCACTTTCTGTTTGCTAAGTCTTACTTATTAGCTCATCTTCCAAGTGAAATTTCTCTTGTGGGCATACTACTGGGTAGTAATCACTTCACAGCAAGACTGGTCAGACGAAGCTTAAGCTCCAAACAAGAGGAGGTGCATCTATATGCATTTCTTAGTCATGTCTTCTTGAACCAAGGCTCCAAATAGGGAGTGACTGCCAGCTGGTTGCTCTTCCTTTGCTCTTATGTTAAGGCACAGTATGGTGCACTCTAAAGCAAGGCAGTATCTCTCTATAAAGGAGACCAGGAGAACATGATAAGAATGATTTGAACTCCACAGTTGTTTAGTATGAGTAGAGATACTGAAAATTACATTGAAAGGTGAATAATTGAATAGCTTTAGCAACTAAGAGAATTTGCCCATAGGAACATGAAAGACATTACCTAGAATACCCTAAAAAATCATGATTTCTGATGATCTCTCTCTCTCTCTCTCTCTCTCTCTCTCTCTCTCTCTCTCTCTCTCTCTCTCTCTCTCTCCTTCCCTCCCTCCCACCCTCCTTCCTTCCCTCCCTCCCTCCTTGTGTGTGTGTGTTGTGTATCTGTGTCTGTATCATTTTTCCTTTTTGTAAGTTGGATATATTATATTTAAATGTCAAATGTTAACCAGTTTGCCAGTTGCCCCTCCATAAATTCCCTATACCATCCCCCATCCCCTGCTTCTATGAGGGTGCTCCCCATCCTGCCTTCCCACAATGACATTCCCTTACAATGGGACATTCATAGGGTTTTTTGTTTTGTTTTGTTTTGTTTTGTTTTTATGAATGTAGGTACCTTTGCATTTGTAGCATAGCTATTCAGAATAAAGATTTCATCTTGGGAAATTTTTCCTTAAACAAGTATAAAGTGTCTTTTCTTTTATCGATAACTTTTGATTGAAAGTCGATTTTATTCGGTATTAGAATGGCTACTCTAGCTTGTTTATTAGGAGCCTTTGCTTGGAAAATTATTTTTGAGCCTTTTACACAGAGATAGTATTTGTCTTTTTCACTGAGTTGTGTTTCCTATATGCAACAAAATGCTGGGTCCTCTTTACATATCTAGTCTGTTAGTCTACATCTTTTTATGGGGGAATTGAGTTCATTGATGGTTATAAATATTAGTTACCAATGATTTTTGTTTTCTGTTATTTTTGTTGTTAAGGGTAGAATTGTGTTTGTGTGTCTATCTTCTTTTGGGTTAGTTGAAAGATTGCTTGATTGCTTTTACTAGGGTGTAGTTTCCCTCCATGTTTTGAAGTTTTCCACCTACTCTCTTTTGTGGGGCTGGATTTTTGTAAAGATATTGTGTAAATTTGGTTTTATTATGGAAGATATGTGTTTCTCCATCTATGTTAATTTATGTTTTGCTGGATAAAGTAGGCCTTGCTGACATTTATGTTCTTTTAGGATCTGTATGACATCTGCCCAGGATCTTCTAGCTTTCATTGTCTCTTTTGAGAAGTCTGGTGTGGTTTTGATAGATCTGCCTTCATGTGTTACTTGACCTTTATCCTTTACTACTTTTAATATTCTTTCTTTATTTTGTGCATTTGTTGTTTTGACTATTATGCAACAGGACAATTTTCTTTTCTGGTCCAAATATTTTTTTGAAGTTCTGAAGGGTTATTGTATGTTTATGGCCATCCCAGTCTTTAAGTAAGAAATGTTTTCTTTTATAGATTTATTGAAGATATTTACTGGTCCTTTAAGTTGGAAATCTTCCCTCTTTTTTTATACCCATGATTTTCAGGTCCTGATTGTTTCCCTGATTTTCTGAATTTTTGGGTCAGGAGCTTTTCCACTTTGCTTTTTGTTTATCTGTGTGTCAGTGTTTTCTATGGTGTCTTCTGCCCCTGAGATTTTCTCTTCCATCTCTTGTATTTTGTTGGTGATTCTTGAGTCTACGACTCCTAATCTCTTTCCAAGGTTTTCTATATTCAGGGTCATCTCCCTTTGTGATTTCTTTATTGTTTTTAATTTTCATTTTTAGATTCTGGATGGTTTTGTTAAATTCCTTTATCCATTTTGCTGATTTTTGTGTTTTCTCTTTAAGGGCTTCTACCTGCTTACCTGTATTTTCTTGTATTTCTTTAAGGGAGTTTTTTTTTTTTTTTAATTACCTTCTTAAAGTCCTCTAACATCATTATGAGTTTTGATTTTAAATCAGAATCTTGCTTTTCAGGTATGGTTGGGTATCCAGGACTTGCTGTGGTGGGTGAACTGGGTTCTGATGATGCCAAGTGGCCTTGGTTTCTGTTGCTTAGGTTTTTGGACTTGCCTCTCGACATTTGCTTATCTCTTGTGTTAGCTGGTCTTGAGAATTCTGACAGTGGCTTGACCCTCCTGTTAGCCTGTGTGTCAGCACTACTGGGGGACCAGCCCTTTCCAAGCAGGGTCTGGGTACAGAGTGCTATGGCACAGGTTCAGCACAGGGCACAGACAGGAATTAGAGGAATCATGTCCCAAACTGCTTCTTGATTCCTGTGTCCTGAAGGCTCCAGGTGGGTCTCTCAGAACACACATGATGGTCTTACCTGTGCTCTCCAGTGTGTCTGCATTCCTGGGACATCAGCTTTCTCCAAGCAGGGTCTGGGAACAGAGAGCTGTGGCACAGGGTCAGCTCCAGACGCAGGTGGAAACCAGAAGGATCCTGTCCCAGAGTGCTCCTCAGTTCATGTGTTCTGAGAACTCTGGGCAAGTTCCTCTTGGATCGGGAATTTAGTCTCTCAGAAATGATGGTCTCACCTGGTCTCTCAGATGAGTCAGCACTTCTGGGAGACCAACTTTCTTCCAGAAAGGTCTGGGTACAGGGAGCTGTGGCACTGGGTCAGCTCTGGGCACAGGAGGAAACTGGAAGGATCCTGTTTCTACAGTTTTTAAGTCTGTGTTTTGCTAGATGCTGTAGAAGAAAGCTGTTATTAAAGTCTCAGAGAGTTAGGAAGAATTTGACAGCAAGAATGGATGGGGAGAGAACTTGGCTAAAATTTGGCATTGATTCCAAGACAACCTTAAATGGGTCACTAGATCTCCAGACACCTGCTCTGCCATGCTCAGGTATGGTGGGTGTACAAATGACAAGTAGAAAAGCACACATCCTCAACCGACTGGGCTCAGGATGGTCACATATTTCTATTAGTGTGTATCCACAAAATATTCAGATAATCAAAAACTATTTGATGACTCCCATGTTTATAAACTGATATATAGGTTTTGGTATTTAGAAGGGAAGGGATTTTTTTTTAGTTTAATTAAATGTTTTTTTTATTTATTCACTTTACATCTTGCTCACTGTCCCCCCTTCTAATCAACCCCTCCCACAATTTCCCCCCACCCTCTCTTTTCCTCTCCTCTGAGCCCATTTCCTGGGTGTCCCCCTACTCTGCCACTTCAAGTCTCTGTGAGGCTAGGTGCTTCCTCTCCCATTGAGGCCAGGCAATGCAGCTAGAAGAACATATTCCATGGACAGGCAACAGCTTTTGGGATAGCCCTAGTTGTTCAGGATCCACAGGAAGACCAAGCTGCACATTTGCGACATATGTGTGGGGAGGTCTAGGTCCAGCCCATGTATGTTTTTTGGTTGGTGGTTCAGACTCTGTGAGCTGCAAGGATCCAGGTTACTTGATTCTGTTGGTCTTTCTATGGTGTTCCTATACAGCTCGGGCCCACCGTCTGTCTAAAAGGGAAGTCTTAATTTATAGAGATGATTCTAATTCAAATGCTAAGCTCTTATCACATCGCAGAAGGAACATAAGAGGGGATTTCCCTATCTCTCAGGCAGTTCCCCTTCATCTTCTCACATCACATTTTTTAGATAAAACAAAAGCTGTTGTGAATATTAGACGTAGTCCAATCAAGTTAATCAATAGTTTGGCATTTAAAAACTGTTTGTTGGTTAAAGAATTACTGTGTGCTCTAGTCGTCCTGACTCTAGGACATTTGCCCAGAATGTTGTTGTAATAGCTATTTTGCAAGTTCAAACACGTGATAAACCTTTTATATAAAATATCAGTATTGCTAGAAAAAGGACTGAAGGAGCTGAAAGGGTCTGAAACCCCATGGGAAGAACCACCCAAACCCATCACAGCACCCAGGGACTAAAACACCAACCAACGAGTTGACAAGGAAAGACTCATGGCCCGAGGTACATATGCAGCAGAGGATGGAATTTTCTGACATCAATGGGAGGAGAGGCTTTTGGTCCAGTGAAGGCTCATTCTCCCAGTGTAAAGGAACACCAAAGTGCTGAGCTGGGAGAGGGTAGTTGGGAGAGGGAGCACTTTCATGGAGGCAATGGAAGGAGGAGGAGGAGGAGGAGGATAGGTTTTTAGGAAAGTGATAACATCTAAAATGTAAATGCAGAGAATTCCCAACTAAAAAATAATTGGGTAGGGAAAAAAATAAAATTTTAGTACACCTGTGTACTGATGGCCCTTTTAGTAGACCACCCCTACTATTAGAAAATGTCTTATACATGCTACACAAGCAATCTATTTCTGAGTCAAATCTCCAGACCTAGATTTTTGAGACAAAATCTTGTTATAAAAATAAGGCTGACCTTGTATTCTGTTTTGTAGCTTCTAGACTGGACACAAATTCAAAATTCTTCTGCCTCTGCCTCCAGAGTACTGGAATTGTAAATGTCTAGCACCATACAAAATTTACTTATTAAAGTTTAGTTTGCATCAATGATAAAGGTCAGTAGAGTGATTCATTGAAGGTGTGAAACACAGCTGATATTTTAAATATATGTGTGTGTGAGTATGTATACACTACAATGTAGTTAATATATTTACAGTAGTATATATTTTACAAGTATGTCTAATATAGGTTTATATGGCATTTTAGGGTTCCCAAGCATTTGGTGTGCACTAGGGATAGTAAAATAACTATTAACATTAAGGAGAAATGTAGACAGATAAAAATGGTTACATGCCCAGTTAGTCTATCCAATAATCTCCCTCCTCTCTCTCTCTCTCTCTCTCTCTCTCTCTCTCTCTCTCTCTCTCTCTCTCTCTCTCTCTCTCCTGCTTTCTCATGCCTGTGTGTTTGTGTCTCTCTCTCTCTCTCACACACACACTCACACACACACTCTCACACACACACACACACACACAAACACGATTCATTTTTGGTAATTCCATGTTTAATATCTTAAAACAGGATAGTCTCAGAATATCTTCCAGGCCTGTCAATGTGGGACCTAAATATTATTTCTTCCAAAAAAAATCTGACCTTTTCTTATTCTACTAAGAATTTTCTTAATTGTTGCGTGAAACTTTAGAACTGCTAACACATTTGCATCTGTGTATAGCACTTCTTTGACTCCTTTTTAATGTTGCTATGCAAGCGAGGTCATAATTATCACCTACACAACTCAGGTAAGTCACATTGGCTGTTTTGATCTGTTCTACTTTCAACACTGCCGATTCTACACTAAAACAACATTATTGTGGAAATCCAATGTCATTGACTTGCAGCCTTATCCACATGGAAAATATGCCAGAAAAACTATTTGTATTTAATGCATTTGCCTTTATCACTTTAGTCTCTTTACTAAGTCATCCATGGTCCTCTAGTGGAAGTCTGACCCTTCCAGGTATGTTTTCCACCCTTCACTTTGTAGCTCTGCCTGACCTGGAACTTGCTATGTGTCCAGCCTTGAACTTGCACAGTTCTGTCTGCTTCTACCTCCCAAGATCTGGACTTAAAGTCTGGGCCACCACTGAAAAGTTAAAAGGCTTTCAACTTTGAATCCTTTCACCTAATCAATAGAAATGCCATATTATAATAGAGCTCTCACACTTCTTTCTGAACATTGATTATGTTTAAAAGACTAGAGCCCACAACTGGTCACTCTAGCAAACTCCTTCTTTTGTCTTCATGTTTAGATACTAGAAAAGTATTGGAGGAAATTGTCTTCCAACTTTTGCCCTGTCTGTAGTGCTAACCTGTATACCTAGCATCTGACAATCACTAGAAATCTTGTATCTGCTGCATGTTTCATTTACACTGTGCTGTTTCTCCAGCTAGAGTCAGACTTCCATAAAGATTATTGTATGCATTTCCCTATTACTTATAAATTAGCATGTTGCAAGTATGCACTTTTATTATCCAGCAGAGAAATTGCTAGATGAGTTATTTGGTAGGATACTAAAATAATTCAATTTTCTCTTTTATTTTTAATTTATTTTTAAATTAATTGTTTTATTTATGTACATTGCAAATCTTGCCCCTTCTCAGTCCTCCCTTCCAGAGTTCAATTTCGTTAAAAGGAGGGGAGGCAAGGTAGGAGAGAGGGAGAAGAAGAGGAGAAAGAAGAGGAATAGGAAGCAGGAGAGAAAGACTGAGAACAAGAAAGAACAAAAACAAGAACAACTACAAGTAGAAGCTGCAGCTTCTCTGAATCTCCATTTTACCATAACTTACTTCACTCTACTAATAATGAACAATAAGGATAGGACTATCCTCTGCACTGCATCAGTAAGGTCAAACTTGGTACCTTTTCCAAACCTTCCTTCAGTGACTAGAGTTATACCCCTGTATGAGGTCAGATATCAGAAACCAATATATTCAACGATTGGAGAAAATAAGAGTTACCAGAGACTACTTAACTTTTTCTGTGCTCCTAAAAGAAAACGTTTGTCATGAATGCCCTCTGAAAGACCCAACAAGCAGCTAAAAGAATCCGATGCAGATATTTACACCCAACCAATGAACAGAAGCTGCTGCCCCTGTGGCTGAATTAAGGAAAAGCTGGAAGAAGCTGAGGAGGTAGGAGACCCTGTAGGAGGACCAGTATCTCAACTAATCTGGACCGCTGAGTTCTCTCAGACATAGACCCACCAACAAGGCAACATACACCAGCTGATATGAAGCCCCCAACACATATACAGCAGAGGACTGCTGGGTTTGGTCTCAGAGAAGATTCACCTAACCCTCAAGAGACTTGAGGCCCCAGAGAGTGAGGAGGTCTGATGGGGTGGGGAAGGGGGGACATCCTCTTGAAGATAGGAGGAGGGGTATGGGAACAGTCAGAGGGTAAGCCAGGAGAGGGATAAAGTCTGGGCTGTTAAAAAATGACTAAATAATTTTTTTAAACCAGATCAGTCCTGGGGGGCAAGGGAAGAAAAGAAAAAGAAAAAGGTTAGTTATACAAAATGACAAGGATACCTGTGCTCCCAAACAAAGGTCCATAGGCTCAAAGACTCTCATACTGTGAGGTTGCTATAACATTCTTCAGTCAATATAGTTGGGAAACTGTCCAGAACTTAGAGGCCCACCAGAGTTATGACAAAATGACTTATTTTGGAAACCACCATTATTTATGGTTTTCTTTTTTATTTCTTGCTGAACTTCATCTGATGTTACAGCATAGCAGGTCTGTCCAGCACACCTGCCTTCCTGTACACAAAAAAAAGGCATTCTGCTTATTTTAATTTGTTTTATTTTTGTGTTGAGAATGCCCTGCATGCATGTGACATTTAGAAAACACTCTCATTACTTTTACTTACAGGGGAGTAAGTTTGCCAGAATTCATCTCCAGCTTCCAATAGGAAAATCCTTAGAACATAAATGTTTGCTAAAATCCTTCAATATTACCCCAGGCTATATTTATGAAGAGAGTCAGAAGGAAACGGCTACTGATAACTCTCGGGCCCTATTAGAAAAACTGATAGAATTTTACCTCATTTTTTTTAAATTGGAATTTGAACATGATTTGAGAGTGAATAAAATAAAAGTGAGGTAGAGTTTTGATTTTCAAAATAGAGTAATGGTTTTATAAAAACAAATCTTTTCTAAAATTTTTGTGGCTACTGCATTAAATATAAATATCAATAAAATTCCAAATGAAATTTAAAAACAGAAAGAAAGAAAATAAAAATGTAGCCATCCTTCTCTTCTTCTGTTTTGTTGTCATTGTTTTGTTTTGTTCAAGGCAAGTCAATTTCTAGAAGGAACCAAGACTGGTGTCGCTTGGAAAACTGTTTATAATATGTCTTCCCACTCTGAAGTTAAAGGCCACAGCTTATACAAAATCAGTCACATACAACAATGAATTTGATTCCAGCCTCAAATTTAAAGGTCAACCACTGATCTTCCCAATATAAGATATATGGAACCTCCACCGCTCACTGCCCCATTGTGGAAGATTTGTGTTCTTTTATTAAGGGGAGCCATGGATTCAGAGGAAACTGCATTCAGATTCCAGCTCTTCCTATTTCTTGCTTAACTCCGGAACACTGTCTCTCCTGGTGATTCAGTGTCGTCCTCTGAAGATGCCAGTAACAAAAACGTCTTCCTAAGATTTTCAGATTATAATTCATTGTACCCCAAAGTCAGAAGCATTCAAAATATGATCATTATTAACCATATAAAACAAATACAACCTCAAAGAGCAGAGCAGCCATGATTTTAAAGACTGAACTGCAAGTCCTTGCTCCAGAGCACTGTGGCGCTGTGTTTTGCAGAAGACAGGAGCAGATTGCCACTCACTTTGGAATATGGTCCTTCTGTTCAGATGTCTCAAGGGAGAGCATCACGCATAACTATGCTAAACTTAACCAAGTGAAAACATAGAGATGTTCAAAAGTGGCCAAGGCTGGCCTGTAATATATATAGCTTTTCGCCTCAGAAGGTTCCAAAGTATTTAACTGAATGTCTTCTCAAGTACTGTAACTACCCATAATATTACACTGACACTGAGCAAAAATGCCCAAAGGCCCAACAGACAGAAGTTCCATAATATTCTTTATTTTAAATAATTCGTACATACAACACCTGGTTTCCCATCAACAACTCCACATATTTTCCAAACATAACATATGCCTGTTGTGACTTCTTCTCCTCTGGTAGTTTTTAAAGTTTGTGAGAATTTCATACATGATTTCCTTATTTGTATCATTTCACCACTCTATCTCTCTCTCCATCTTTTTCCATGTCTCCTGCTTCCTCATCTCTCCATGACCTCTGACTCTGTTATTGCTAAGCAAGTACATAGCTACACATGCAGATGTGTATGTACATACATATGTGTATATATAAAACATACCGTGTCTATTTAATTTTACTTATATGTATGTTCAGGATGAATCGCTTAGGATTGGAAAACCTATCAAGGTTCATCCACATACAAAATGGGTGCCCCCTTTCTCTGCAATGTTTGATCACCTTTAGCATGAAATTTTTTACCATCCATGTTGGTACATCCATTATTGTGATCATCATCCAGGTCTTTTTGACACTGCCGTGCTGTGAGATTTCGTGACTGCAGCCTCCCTAGCACATCTAGAAGACACTATAATTCAATTCTTGCTGTCCACACATGTTGGGGGCCATCCACTGGCATGAGTACTTACCTACTAATGGCCATAACCTCAAAAATTGAGTTTCCTTTCTTCAGTAGCTAACAGTTGCCAATACTTCCTCCCTATAGAGATGGGGCCTGGAGAGCATTTCCCTCATTATTGGTGCTGTTTTGGGCTGATGTGATCATGTCCAGTTTCTATTTTAGGAATCATGTGTGTTTTTAGTTTCAGAAGCCACCAATCTGAGTGTTAGGGGTCGAGGAGAGTGTTTCAAAGCAACCATTATAAAATCAAAAAAACAGGAGTCAATCCCAAATTTTACATCGAAATAAGTGTGCTTAATTTATTTTTTTCAATTTTAGGTCAGAAGATCAATTAAAACCAAAGAAAATATTATAGTGCATTCTTGGAATCTGGACATGTACATAAAATCATAGAAATGTCTTTAATTCTAGTTTTAATTTAACAATAGTAAAAATACTGAGAATGTTGGTTCATGGATGAAACAATACCTTGAATGTATGAGTCAAGTAAAGTCCCCTTCATATTGCTTTACATCAGAGGATTTTATCACAGCTACAATAACCAAACTAAGTTACACACCTTTCTTAATATAATGAATGAGATAGAAACTCAAAGGTTTCATATCTGAAACAAAAATCACTCACAATAAACATCTTCCTGGAAGCAATATCTTCAAAGTAAGAGGCTGTTCATACCTGGCATATTTATGGTAAGCTCACTTTACTAGAAAGACCTCTTGGGCATTATTGTTGGTCATCTTTTGGATGCAGCCTCCAAAGTATGAAAATATAATAGATAGCAGCTGAATAAAATTCTAGACTTTATTGAGCTTTTACTACAACATGTGTGATGAACAAAAAAGGTTGAGTGATCCTAATAATTTCACTAAACCGCTATAGGTTAAACCAACCTCATTTTAAATGGATAAATAGACAACAGATGGTGGTCAATTGACTTTGAAACCATTGCACAGCTATGATGTATTGGGTGTATTATAAAGATGTAGAAACATTGATATGCTTTTTTTTTTTTTTTTTTGCTTTACACATGCTAAACTCTTTTATCTGCAAAGCATACTTATCTGTAAGTTGTCTCTGATTCTCATAATAAGTGAGCATGTTAAGGAAAGAGAAACAATATCCCGTAAGGTAAATGAGGAAGGAGAATGGTACATTGGGTATAGAGAGACTGAAATGGTGAGAGGGATGGGAAAGGATGGAGATGAAGGAAATGGAGGAAATGGAGGAGCTGGAGGAGATGGAAGAGATGGAGAAGATGAGGAGATAGGGCACAAGCAAACAAAATGAAGGTGCCTAGGAAGATGAGGGAGGGCAGAGACATGCTTTCACACAACATACATGAAGATTGTCCCCCCAAAATTGAGGGGTTTATCCTTAAGACTCAGGGAATATTGCAGAAAAGGGGACAAAAAGAATGTACTAGTCAGACAATGGAGATGTAGCTGTGAAATACCACCTTCTATGTAGGACACAGCTCTGATACCCACAAACTTACAGCATTTGTGTAAACTGGTGCTGAATCCACAGAGGTCAGCAAAGGAGAAGGAAGACACTCATAGGATCCTACCACATACTACATATTGGCATCTAATATAATCTGTGTTTGGAAAACACAGTCCCTAGGTGTATACCCACTGGTCAGCTCAGCACACTCTGATGCTCAGTTCCAAAATCAAAACCACACAGACAGGCATAATTACATTCTTTGCGACATGAAAAATCCAAACTAATAAATAGGGAAAAGAGGTTTAGAGATAAACGACGGGTCTGGCATGAATAAGAAGAAAATAGGAGAAGGTTGTAAGGAGTGGGATCAGAAAATGTAAGGTACATGTACGAAATGGTAGTAGAACAAAATTTAATAATAAAAATAAAATTTTAAATGCAACTCATTTCCAAGCAACTTTATGTTGATACTAAGATATAATGCTAATGATGGAAATCTAAAATTTGCCTTGAGGAATGTGGTAGTATAGGGTACTTCTGTTGGGTCTAGAAAGATAACTCAGTATTTTAGAGCACGTGCTGTTCTGTCAGAAGACCTAGGTTCAGATCCCAGAAGCAACATTGTGACTCAACCCTCCTTAACTCCAGGATCCAACACCATCATTAGAGCTCTGTGGATGGCAGACATGTCAATTCTCATACATACATACATACGTACATACGTACATACATACGTACATTCATACATACATACACACACACATACATACATACATACATACATACATACATGCATGCATACATATACACATGCATACAAAGTCCTCATACACATAAAATTACATTTTAAAAATAATTAAGGGAGGGTTGCAGTAATGGCTCAATAGTTCAGAACATCTTCAGCTCTTGCGCAGGACCTGGTTTGGGTTCCTAGCACCCACATGGCAGCTCAGAACCATCTATAACTCCATTTCCAGGACAACTGAATACCTCTTCTGACCTCTACCAACACCAGTCTTTTAAATAGTATCCATACATAATGCAGGTAAAACACATAAAATAAAAAAATAAACATGTTTTAAAGTTTGGGGGATTTAAAAAATTATTACAAGATAAGTATGAATTTGCATTGGTACAATTATAAATTTTTTATATCCTAATTCACTCTGAGACCAATTTACACTTCAGCATCTCCATGTGTTTCCTTCCCTACCTATGACTATTTTCTTTTGCCTAATCTTATTTGCCTCCCTTCATTACATGTTCACAACCACCGAGATGTAATACTTTCTCTATATTCTGCTGCACATACATTGACCAAGGTGATGCTTAGAACAAACGTTATGTACGTTCTCTAGTACAAACACTCCAATAACTGCTCTCCTCGTTTACCACAGAGTATGGAGTGAGACCATACTGTATCTGAGCACTGTGTGCCTTCCCACAATCTCATTCATTTGGTCCCTTCAGTCTGAAGAACTCTTTACATCCATGTACATGGCAGCTGGTTCCTGTTTGAAATTTTTGATCATACGACTTCCTCTGTCTTCAAAGCGACTCCTCCAAATGTCTACAGAACACATAGCCCATCCAGAATAATTTCACAATGCCACCTGATCACTCTTGGTTCTTGTCTCAGCTTGTTTCTCATCACAGCAATTAAACTATTTTTCCAATTATGCATTAGTTTGTACTTTGGTTAGCAGCTCTAAAAACCAGATGTTCTCAGATATGGGCTTATATTAGTTGTGTTTTATGGGCTGCTTGTATTTTCAGTGACTGGATCATAGTCAGTACACAGAGTGTGTAAATTAATCCTTGTATGAGCTAAATAAAAGACTTAATAAAACACATGGTACAAAATGTAGGACCAAGTAAAGTCCTCACTTCAAATTAGAACCTAGTTCAGAACCAGCCATTCCATTAGTCTGGGTCTGCTTTCAGTTTTTCCTTTAGACTGAAAACACATTTTATTCACCAAGTATTTTTCAGTCGATATTTTTTTTTTCTAAACTTAAGTGTCCTTCAGAAGAAAAGGTTGTGTTTGGGGTGTCAAGGTAATGATGCTGCCCTTGCCCTCCCGCATCAATACTCTTCTCTGTAAATTCGTATATTTCAAAAAGTATCACTATTCTTGGAACTCAATGGTTTGACAGAAATCCAATGTGCTAGAGACAGGAAATAAAGAAGTTGTTCCCCTGTTCCTTCTTTGATGATGCGAAAAGAAAGCTATTCTAAAAGAGGGTAAAGGGGCATAAGAGAAGTTTGCTAGGAAGCTAAAGCACACTGTGATAATAACATTTTTCTTTTTCCTACTTGAAGATAATTGATATACTCAGACTGTCTAAGCTCCCTTTATGCTGAAGTTAATTTGTGACTCCATTGTCTCTTTAAATACATACTACATTTGGGTTGGACATTATACTAAATGTGAGTCAATATCAGGCAACTACTGTATGTAGCTAACCCTGCACACACATTTATCAAAAGTTTGTGAAACACCAGCTGTATCACACAGAGGACAGAAGATTAAATCTCCCAACGAAAGCTGTGAACAGAAGAGTTTCTTGAAGAGGGTAACATTTGAGCTGACATTTGAATTTGAAAGTTACCTTAAAGAGAAGAGATGAATATATGGAAACAGTTATCAGGGAAACATATACACTTAAAGTTAACAGAGAACATAGTGGTATGAGCACAAAAAACATGTCAAGGTGTTCAGAGTCCTTAAGGACTGAGAAGATTGCCCAGTGGTTAAGAACATTTGCTGATTTTCCAAAAAAACAGTTCAGTTCCCAGTTTTCATAGCAAGTGATTCACAACTGCCTACCATTCTAGTTCCAAAGGATGTAACCCCTTCTTCTCACTTTCATATTCACCTCCACACACATGAACATATATATTCAGATACACTGATACAGACACAGACACAAACACACAGGCATGAGAGAGCAGGGGAGAGAGAGAGAAAGAGAGAGAGAGAGAGAGAGAGACAGACAGACAGAGAGAGAGAGAGACAGACAGACAGACAGAGAGAGAGAGAGACACAGAGAGAGAGAGACAGAGAGAGAGAGAGAGACAGACAGACAGACAGACAGACAGAGAGAGAGAGACAGAGAGAGAGAGAGAGAGAGAGAGAGAGAGAGAGAGAGAGAGAGAGAGAGCTCTTGAATACATTGCTATGACAATAGGAACAATCCAAGTTTTAGAATCAGGAAAATAAAAGTTTCAGGATGTGTGTGTGTTTGTGTGTGTTTGTGTGTGTGTTTGTGTGTGTGTGTGTGTGCTTGTGCTTGTGTTTGTATATGTAAATCACTATGTAGTGAGTGTTGGAGGCTTTACACACATTGTCAATTTTAGTGTTCCAGCAAGTCTGTTGGTATCTGTATATATTGCCTCTGTGCCTCTGCAAACTACAAAGAATTTACAAAGACTTTTTTTATTGGATATTCTCTGTATTTACATCTTAGATGTTAACCCCTTTCCTCCATCACATCCCTCTCCAATTACCTCCATGAAGGTGCTTCCTCTCCCAACCACCCACTCTCTCCTCAGCACCTTGGCGTTCCCCTACACTGGGAATATGAGCCTTTGCTGGACCAACGCCCTCTCCTCTCATTGATGCCAGACACTGCTCTCTTCTGCTGCATATGTACCTAGGGCCATGGGTTTCTCCACCTGAACTCATTGGTTGGTGTTTTATTCTCTGGGAGCTGTGGTGGGTTTGGTTAGTTGATCATTTTTTTCTTCCCATGAGGTTGCAGACACTTTCAGATCCTTCAGTCCTTTCTCTAGCTTCCTTATTTGGGTCACCATGTTCAGTCCAATGGTTAGCTGCAAGCATCCTCGTCTGTAAATCACATGTATTCAAAATACAGTAAATATCAAACAAAAAGGGAAAAACAGAGAGGAATAGATTTGTGCTTAATATTCTGATAGGTTAAAATAAGAAATACTGTAAGAAGAGATACAAGGGCTAAACTTCAGTCAGTCTCTGCGAAATACCCCAGGATTGCAAAATTTAAAGTGCATTTTCACCTGAGGATCCTGGAAATACATATTCTAACTTAGTATGTTTGCTGTAGTGACTGAAGTTCTGGAGATTTAGGTACTAATCCACTATACCTTACTGTGAGCTGGGGGAACTGAGTCTGTTTCATTAACTGATAGGTATTTAACTGTTAACATGGCATAAATCTATACTGTGTTTTTCTGAGCATAACACCACTTACTCTTTGGAATTTCTAAAGATTTTAAAAACCTACTTATAACATTCAAAACATTGAGTCCATAGCAAAGCAGTTGTGTCTTACCCTTTGTTCTTGTTCTTCCCTTTGCCTGGAAAGAAAAAAAACAAAAACAAAAACAAAAAAACTAAACAAACAAAATACACATTAAGAAGAGGATCAGAGAATCTCTGGAAATCAACATTACTGAGTCACTGTTAACAACTTCCAGCTAGAACAAGAAAAAAATGCCCAAAGAGGTTTTAGATTTTGTTTTGGCTTGATTTTATTTGATTTTGTTTATTCTAACATATTTATTTCTTTTGTGCTTAGGAACCTTTTTCAAAAGTTCCTTGGGGACATTGTTTCCCCAAATCATTTGGTAGTTTCCTTCTAATTCTTGACCTCACGTGTGATCTTTATAAATAATGTTATTGTCCTAAAATAGTTTCGGTATCATTTGCTTTTTGACTGCTGCAATAAAACTCTATGACCATGACAACTTACAGAAGAAAGAGTTTATTTGAGCTCATGGTTCCAGAGGCATGAGTCTATAACCATCAAGTGAAGGCATAATGGGAGAAACTGGGAGCTAAGAACTCACACCTTGAACCCCAAGCAAGAAACAGAGAGAACAATTGGGAATAGCATGAATCTTTAGACCCCCAAAACCACCTACAGTGGCATACTTCCTCCAACAAGGCCTCACCTCCCAAATTTTCCACAAACCACATCAACTGAGGATGAAGTATCCCAACACCCGAGCTGATGAAGAACATTCTCATCCAATGACCAGATTTTCCCACACCCATTTGTGCTACCCCTAACCTAGCTTAATCTCTACAAATGTAGAAATTGACTTTTCTCTTCATCTCATATTTTACTTATGCTCAACAGTTAGCAAAATGTCTAGATGGAGTCTATAATTATTCACCAAGTTCATATACAAATGCACAGTAAAAGGAAGCTAAGTGAATATAGCAGATTGATATTAGTAAGATATTTGATTACAATGTTTACTTTTTTGTAATTTTATTGGATATTTTATGTATTTACATTTCAAATGTTATCACCTTTTCAGTTTCCCCCCTCTCTCATTCCTCCTCCCCCTGATTCTATGGGGATGCCCCCCACCTACATACCTACTCCTACCTCACCACCCTGGCATTTACCTACACTGAGAAAACAAGCTTTCACAGGACCAAAGGCTTCTCCTCCTATTGATGTTAAACAATGGCATCCTCTGCTGCATATGCAGCTGGAGCCATGGGTCCCCTCATGTGTACTCTTTGGTAGGTGGTTTAGACCCTGGGAGATCTGGGAGGCCTGATTATTTGATATTGTTGTTCTTCCTAAGGGGTTGCAAACCCTCTTAGCTCCTTCAGATGTTGAAAGTAAAAATTGTTCTTTCAAGAGATCTGACCATGACAAAAACAAGATATATTAGCAAAGATGTAAAAAGCATGGTAGGATATTTTAATATCTAACAAATAATTTTAATTATGCAGTTACAGTCAATAACCACTCCTAATCATAATATTTCTGCAATAAGAAAGTTGTAATAGACTAGAAAAATCACCAGCTGTAACAAACAGCTAGTGTTTTCCTAGTCAAGAACTCTAACAAAAAATGTACATTTATACAAAAACCATGTACAGATGTAGCTTTCTAAATGAATGTAAACCAAAGGGAGACATTTGACAAACACTGATTGTTTTACCATTAATTGCAGTTTTCTAGGATAATCTACTACTTTTGTTGATATCTTATATCCTATAGCTATTTTCATGATAGTCAAAATCACACACAAGAATGAAGCTTGTGATGTGAATCACTTGAATGAGCACATTTCATAGACAATAGTGAATGTAAATGTAAAATGTATTTATCACCCATGAAATACTTTTATAAATAAAAAATCAGTATGTTAGCAAGTAGACTATATTATATTTACTTATTAATTAATTATAACATAGTCATATCACTTTTTCCTCCCTTTCCTATGTTCCATGTCTGACCACTAAGAAATTTATAGCCTCCTACTTTTATCCATTGCTGTTACATATATTTACAAATATACACAAGTTAATAAGCATGTAAATATCACCTGGTAAATTGTTTCAGTTGCCTGTATTGATATAATCAATCAGGGGTCTAATCCCTGGAGAAGATTAAGTATCCACCTTTAAGCAGTGGTTAATTCTAATAGCTCATCATCAGTATCAGAGCCCCATGAGATTTCTCATCTATGTTGGGAGGTCAACTGGTGCTGAAATTCTTTGGGTCTTGTTTAGGCAAAGGTGTTGAAATTACATGGAGGGGTTTCCCTGTTATATCTACAAGACACAGTCTCACAGCTAACTTCCAGGTCCTCTGGCTATTGAAGTCTTTCTGCTCCCTTTGCTGCTATGTTTCCTGAGCCTAAAGAATAGTAATTGTGTTGTAGATGTATCAACAAGGGCAGCACACCCTATGGGCAATTGTTTGCTGAATTTTGACTTGTTGTGGCTTCTCTAAAGACTTTCTTCCAAAAGAAGTTCCTTCAATGATGGATAAAATCTACACCTGTGGCTATCCCATAGCACAAGATGTGAATTAATACTGTATTTAATGGAAACAACCAAAAATTTAATTAGAGCATGAAATGTGTAGAGATAAACAATAGATTTATCTGACCTGTGCTGGAAAGTAAATCTATGTAATGATGGGAATTAAAAATATAGTAAACTTTTGTTTTTTATTTTGAAAACAAAATTCACAAAAATCTTTTTTCTGTTCTTCTTGTTACATGCGGGTTTTTTGTTTTGGTTTGGTTTGGTTTGGTTTTGGTCTAATTTTAAAGTCCACCACTCTGCTATGAGGGGGAGAAAAAAAGAAAAGACAGAAGGAACTAAGCTAAAACATCATAAAGTATTAAAACAGGAAATTAATAACAACACTAAGTGCCAATCATTTTAAACAGACACCTAAACAAGCGCTGCAAAGCTGAAAAGGTTCACCTCTGTGCAGATGGAATCTCGATTAAAACCATAAACTGTTGCATAATCATCTAAAGACACTGAACTTAGCAGGTCAGGGACTTACATTGTTATCAAGCTATACCTCGTATCTCTTTCTGGTTGTTGTCCTTGCATTTCAATTTCATACCAGAGTATTGACAAGATACAATTGTATCTCTTTACAGCTGTTTGAACAGCAGGCCTGTGTTCTCAATGCCTGTGAGAAATGGATTAAATACTAATGTGTCTGTGCTAACCAAGGCCACCAATTATATGTTGTCCCTGTCTGAGAGTTTTGAATGCCATTGCAACCATTCCTACAAATTTTGAAACTGATTTTAAAAACATGTTATATTATTTTGTGAGAAACTACAGCAAAAAAAACAATTTAGTCCTTCTAAAATTTAAACAAAATTAAAAGCCAATCTTAAAAATTAAACAGAGCATTTACAGTTATAACTTAATAGTTTTTGAGTTTTTTTATATTATCAATTAATTAAGGTAATCAAACTATCTGTTTCTAAAAGACAAGAAATGGTTTCAAGATTAAAATGTAGTTTGAACAGTTTAAAAGTAAAGCAAAACACATTACCATCTAAAGATATTTTTAAATATGTAGCAGCTGTAAATGGTCATGTTTGAATGTAATTAAATATTTGACACTTCCCGCTCTACAAAGATGTAGACACCTTAGAACACGAGTTTAATCTCTGATTTTGCATTGTATTATAGTCCTGCAAACAGAAGCATATCCATTGTAATTTTTCAACTCAAAAATAAGCATGTAACTGTAGTAGTAGGTCTAACAGCTGAGAGACTTTTTCAATGTTTATTATAACTAAGAATAGTATTGGACAGGGTACTGGTAAACAACTAACAAGGCAGGTGGCTTTCACTCATTCAGTCTTTTTAAAAGTTATGTCAAAAACAGATAAATCACGTCTAAGGAACATTAATAACTTCTGCTTCATTTAGTTAAGAAATGAATAACCTAAATCTCAAAACAAGGAGCTCAGACTTGTAAGCTCACCTGCGAAATTGTCAAGGCACTTGTGGCGTTTTCCCATTCTAGAAATCCAGGAGGTTCTAGAATAAGGTGTCTCCGAGTTCACATTGACAGCTTAGTCTTTCTGTTTCACTCTTCTCAGCCATAAAATGAGATTGCATTTTCTCCCAGGGCTTCAATGATAATAATTAAGTAAATCATAGTTTAAGTATTTGATATATAATAGATTTTCTCTAAGAAGTTGCTCACTGAAGGTTTTATTTGAATCAAACCTTTTGCATGATGAATATAATAGTTTACATTACAGAGCTCAGTCGATACTGATTTTATCAATAGAATAGTTTTGTGCAAGAAAGATGCCAAAGGCTAGAGCACATGTATGTAAGTATATACACACATTTACACAATGGATTGGAATTAACCTGATGCCCAAGTACACTATTCTACATTCATATAATGCATCATTTTAACTTGTAAGGCAGGATTGCACAAAATATTACTGATGTGAGACTACAATCTTTATGAGCCGCTTCTTTTTATCTTCTGATTTATGTGCAAAACATGATTCCAGATGCTCATAATACTCAGAAATGAGACTCAGTAGATAATTTTGAGGACAGCATTAAACTGTACCTCGCCAGATTTTTACCAGTTCCCTTAACTATAAAATGACTCATGCTTTGTTTGACTTAAGCACAGTCACCTTAAACTCATTAACATAGTACTTTGATTTCATGTCAAGGTAATTAAAGCAGGATACAAGTCCAACACTGTAGAGTACCATTGAGAGCATCTTGTAAGATCATCTTATTTCCTGGAATCCAAAATCAGACATGCCAGCTCAAAGAACAGGATGTGTTTCTTCAGCGAAACCAAGGACTGCATAATTCTGTACACATTGCCTCCAACGAGGAGTTTTCATTGGCTAAGCTCTATTTAAAGCAAGTTATCTGTCAGTTCTCTTGTGCCTTTCCCATCTGTCAATTTCTATTGTAAAAACGAGATAAATACATAGCGATCATTCAACTTTATTGGATCTTTTCACAAAAGCTGTATTAAGCCTTCAACTTTCCTTTTAGTTGCTTTATTTAATTAAAAGTGTGACAGTTCTGTTTTTTTTTTTTTTTTTTTACAGAAAAAGCTGTGTTCCTTCTGAATAGGCATTTCTCAGATGTTATTCAAACCAGTATATCTGTACGCAAAATCTAACATGGGAGTGTGTTCTTGAGGTGAAATGAAGATATTTAAATATCATGGTTTCTGTTTATATTATTTTATTTGGTTATTTGTGTTGCTGTCTCTTAGAAACCTGGTCCTTTCTACTGAGGGACAGAGAGGGAGTGGGTTTGGAAACGATGTGGAGAGAAACTGGGAAGAGTACAAGCGAGAAAACTGTAGTTAGATTATATTATATAAGAAAAGATCTATGGCTGATAAAGGGGAGAGATTTTATGGAATCCTTTCTAAATGATGATATTTCTAAAGCCGTCTAACTCGGTGAGTACAACTGAGGGACAGAAAACACTGAAGTCATTAAACACCTGAAGCATATTTATTTATAAACTCAGTGCAAGTTTTTATCCGAGGGTTTGACATTGCTTCAACATCCACAGACTTGAATAAAAAAAAAAAAAAAAAAAAAAAAAAAAAAAAAAAAAGGACCTAGATCCAGGACAGAGTGTAGCTAGGCTTTAGAATCTAAATAATTCTGGACACAAATGTAAACATTCCCCCTTAAGATTTGAAAGGATCCAATGCAAATAAGAATTTCTCACTTCTCCACTGTTGGTGGGGTTATAAACTGATACAACCACTCTGGAAATCAGTCTGGCTATTCCTCAGAAATTGGACATAGTACTACCTGAAGACCCAGTTATGCCACTTCTGGCCATTTACCCCAGAGACGGTCCAACATACAGCAAAGACACATGCACCACCATGTTTATAGCAGCCCTATTTATAATAGCCAGAAACTGGAAAGAACCCAGATGTCCTTCAGAAGATGAATGGATACAAAAATTGTGGTACATTTACACAATGGAATACTACTCAGCCACCAGAAACAATGACTTAACCAAATTCTTAAGAAAATGGCTGCATCTAGAGAATATCATCCTGAGTGAGATAACCCAGTCACAAAAGAACAGACATAATATGTAGTCACTGATAGTGGGATGCTAACCCCAGAGGCTTGCACTCCCCCAGAAACAACTCACAGACTGTGTGAAGTCCAAGAAAAAAAGAAAACAAAGCAAAACAAAACAAAACAAAAAAAAGTCATGTTCAATCCTTACCCACCAAGAACATATTGACAAATTCCGGGTTACACCCTGTATTACATGTACTGTTTGTTCATTGTAGTACACACACACACACACACACACACACACACACACACACACACACACACACACACATTCTTTCTGTATTGATGAGTTGAGTTGCTTCAGGGAACTCTAGTAATTTTCAGTACTGCTTACCACTTCTGGAGGACACGTAATTTTCAGAAGCGTCCGGGCTGGTAGTGAATTGGATTTATTTATGCCATTTTATTTTATTTTTTTAGATTACCTAGGCTCTGATTCCCTCCTCTCACTCTGTTCTTAATTCATGACTGACATTGTGACACAATAAATAAGCCTTATCTGCAGGTGCAGTTCATTGGCATGATGGGGCAACAAGCTAGAACTCTTAGTATTTCCTTAATATCTGCAACCTTGCCTGACTTTGCCAAATTTGTCCTTTTCTATGACTAAGTCATCAGTCACTCTCCTGTGCCCAAACTCTGGGGTCATAGCTATAGTGACACTTTCTTAGCTAAATGCCGGCATATCATATTAATGCGTTTCTTAGTAGAATGCAGGCTTTTTGGTGTAAGAGGCATGTTCTATAAATTTTATTAGTCTTGAACTCCAGTCAGGGACTTCCCAATACTACACATTCAACATGTTTGTTTTCAAAAGTAATACTGTTACACTTTTAGAATGCAATTAAACATTCAGGCCCCTTAAAATATCATTATGTTTTTCAATAAACAATGTGACACTTTCCCATTCCTGGTGTTCTGCTTAGCATGGGTGTCTGTACCCTCAAGCCTCAATTTGGCAAAATGTTTCCTCTCAGCATGAAATGCAATCATCAACACTTCTTTGGTAGATAAATTTCCAACTCTCTGTTTCTCACAGCCCCAACCGTTTATTAAAGGTGATGCCACATATCATGGGGGAAAGATGGAACATTTCCTCTGGGGGTGAGGAATGCAGCCAGGTGAAAGTGTTGCATGTTCTTCAAGGGTCAATTAGCTGAGTCTGCAGTACTGAGAACGTAGGCAATCTTCATTAAGCATCAGCATTTTATAGAGGTAGGAAGTGACCTTATATACTTCACAGTTTTCAGTACATGTAAATAAGAAGTTGAGAGAATAGAGCATAAACCCAGAGAAACTGGATTTGGAGACAGAGATCAAATTAGACACTGTGTTACATAAGGTAATTGAAAGTAAGGTGCAATGCTAACACATAACAAGACAGCGATTTGGGGTAATTGGTAATAATTAGAATATGAATAATGTTGAAGAACATGTAGAAAAAGAAATGGGTTTCACTGAACAAGGAGTTTGCAGAAATATATATATATATATATATATATATATATATATATATATATATATATATATACATATACATATGTATATGTATATATGTATACATATACATATATGTTTATGTATATATGTATACATATACATATATGTTTATGTATATATATTTAATATAGTATTTAAATACTATTGTGATGGTTGAGGTGGGAACAGTGTAGTATAATAGTGATATCTGCTTAGAGAATAACTGTGCCATCGTAAGCAAACAGTTGGTAAAAGCACTTCTGCTGAGGACTCAGAAGGGAAATAAGGACGGTGAAAGAAGATTATTATAATATAATTACAGAAAGCTTACCTAAATTGCATCCTACCATTTCTGAAGAAAGTGGGATTTGTAAGCAATGAATTTAGATACGTAAGAGATCCCTAAGCAGAATGTTAACGATGAGTCTTGATTTCTCCTTGCTTATAGCAATAAGAATGTGAGAAGGGAACTTTTTAAAAAGAATAAAGAAAGCCCTGTTCATCAGAAAGGAACCATACTTAATGATTTGGAAAATTCCCAGCTTATCCAGATTTCAAAAGATGCTAAATTAGGAACTAGTTAAGAATGTATTAAGAACCCAGGTGAGAGCAAAGCAGGAGCTATTCCGATAGTGATTTAGATAACCTGATTTCAGATTATTAAGTCACAAATACATGTAATTTTTAAAGCTATTATATGTATTAGCTACAATATGGATCAGAATAGAAATGAGATGATTCAAGAGAGCCTCTTATTCTTAGACCTGAATCTTGAGAACTCTAGAGAATTTACAGTGGTAGTCTGCATATTGTCTTCCTCACAAAGATACCCAAGTTTTCGTGTTCAGAACTGTTCCTTTCTGTGCAAAAATAGAAATGCAGATAAATTCTCCAATTTTCTGTAGGTCATTCATTACATTCATTAAAATACAAGATAAAATTATAATTAAAACTGTCTTTACCCTTCATGATTCAGACTCGAAATTCCATGAAGTGTAAGTGAGGGTTACATGGTTAAAACTGAACTATTGTCAGGGCTAGTTCCTTACAAAGCATGTAGAGGAAACATACCTGCTTGTCTTTTCAGTTGCCACTTGGATTAAGGAAAAGGAGGGAAAAAGTCTACAGAGTCACCCCATCTGAACAGCAACAGAAGTCTCAACCCTTTCTAACATTGACTTAGAAACCAAATCACCCCCTCATAAATTCTTATAAATTCAGATGTTCATGGTATAACCATATAAGTAACACATATTATGTCCATATGTAAGCCCTATGTTGTATTATCCCATGCTTTGTCACCGCTATGCCCATTTTCTGTAAAGGTCCCAAACTGGGATCAATACATAGGTAAGGATCCTGAAGTGGTGACATTTCTCCCGATTATGTATTGGTCCCAGTATGAGACCTTTACAGAGAATTGAAGAATTTATCTTGATATTTTCATTGACAGTTACTGAAGTGGATACTATTATCACTGGCAGGATCATCTTTGAATGTAGCAGAATTCTAAGAAGCATATAGTTGTTAAATGTGTGTTAACTTGGAATAAGCACACCTCTATGTGTATATGAATATGTGTATCTGTATATGTATATAAATGTGTATGTGTATGTGTGTGTGTGAATGTGTATATGTATGTGTATGTATGTGTATGTGTGTGTATGTGTATGTGTTGTATGTGTATGTGTATTTGTGTGTATGATGTGTATGTATATGTGTATGTGTGTGTGTGTATCTGTATGTATGTGTATGGTGTATATGTATATGTGTATGTGTATATGTGTATATGTATGTGTGTGTATGGTGTGTATGTATATGTGTATGTGTGCATGTATATATGTGTATGTGTGTGTATGTGTATGTGCATTTGTGTGTATGGTGTGTATGTATATGTGTATGTGTATATATATGTATTTGTGTGTATGTGTATGTGTATTTGTGTGTATGGTGTGTATGTATGTATTTGTATGTATGTGTATGTGTATTTGTGAGTATGGTGTGTATGTATATGTGTATGTGTGTGTCTGTGTATGTGTATGTATGTGTGTGGTGTGTATGTATATGTGTATGTGTGTATATGTGTATGTGTGTGTATGTGTATGTGTATTTGTGTGTATGGTGTGTATGTGTATGTGTGTGTGTGTATGTGTATGTGTGTGTATGGTGTGTATGTATATGTGTGTGTGTATGTGTATGTATGTGTGTGGTGTTTATGTATATGTGTATGTGTGTGTATGTGTATGTGTATGTATGTGTGTGGTATGTATGTATATGTGTATGTGTGTGTATGTGTAAAGTCACAGCTGTAGCTACTATTGTCTTATGGTAACTAATTATTTAGAAAACCAGCTTGAAAACATTGACCTGATACTGCTGATTTCCATAATGTTCATACTAACTTCTCCTTTGCTCACTTCTCAAGTGGTAAGAATGGTTAATAAAACATTATCCATCCACTCTAACTATGTGTTGGTTTTTCAGTTTAAAGCATCACCAAAATTGATACTTAATTGGGGAAACTGTTTTCTTACTTCGGATGAATGACCTTCACATTCATCATTCAAATACCTAAATGCTTTATCCCTAAGCCAGCAATTCCTCTGAAATGTGTAATATATTATGGAAATTAAGTACGTGAGAGTGGACAAATGTCATATACACACATTTTAAATAGAGTCTTTAAGTTCATAGTAATTTTCCCTGAAAATTGTTACAGCTATACCTTTTTCTGCAAAACAAACCCAAGGCATTTCAGACCCTGCCTGCATCGTCTCTCTTCAGATGAAAAAACTCGTATAATTTATTCTAGAATTCATGAAAGTATTCATTCTTTCTTATTCATTCCTAAGAAATGAGGTCATAGGGAACATAACACAGAGCAGACATCTGTTAGTGGTCACCCTTAAAACCCCTTTGCAAAGGAAAGGCCAGTGTTTCTGCCAAACAATACATCATCATTCCAAGAAAGTGTTTCTTTTTAATTTATTTTTATTAGATATTCTCTGAATTTACATTTCAAATGTTATCCCCTCCCCCACCAATCTCATCTCCCCCTCCTCTATCTACTTTCTTCATGAAGGTGCCCCCTCTCCCAATCACCCTCTCCACCTCAGTGCCTTGGCATTCCACAACACTGGGAAAACGCACCTTCACTGGACCAAAGGCCTCTCCTCCCATTGACTCCAGACACTGCTATCCTCTACTGCATATGCACCTGGAGCCATGGGTCTCTCCACGTATGCTCAATGGTTGGTGTTTTGGTCACTGGGAGTTGTGGAGGGTTTGGTTGGTTGATCATGTTGTTCTTCCCATGAGATTGCAAACCCTTTCAGCTCCTTCAGTCCTTTATCTAGCTACTTCATTGTGGTCCCCATGTTCAGCCCAATGGTTAGCTGCAAGCATCCTCCTCTGTGTCTGTATGACTCTGGTAGAACCTCTAATGAAATATCCATATCTGGTTCCTGCCAGTAAGCACTTCTTGGCATCAGCGATAGTGCTTGGGTTGGGTGGCTGCATATGGAGTGTATCCCCAGGTGAGGCAGTCTCTGAATGGTCTTGCCTCCAATCTGTGCTCCTCCACCTTATATTTCCTCCTGTGAGTGTTTTTTTCTCCCTTCTAAAAAGGACTGAGGCATCCATAATTCTGACCTTCCTTGTTATGGGGCTTCCTAAGATATGTGAATTGTTTCTTGGGTATTCAGAGATTTTGAGCAATAGTAATAGCTTTAAGTGAGTACATACCATGCGAGCTCGTTTGTGACTGGGTTTCCTCATCAGGATGCTAGCTTCTAGTTCCATCCATTTGCCTAGGAATTTCATAAAGTCATTGTTTCTAATAGCTGAGTAGTACTCCATTGTATAAATGTATCACAATTTCTGTATCCATTCCTCTGTTTAAGGACATCTGGGTTCTTTCCAGCTTCTGGCTATTAATAAGTTTGCTACGAACATGGTGCGGTACGTGTCCTTTCTATATATTGGGGTGTCTTCTGGGTATATGCCAAAGAGTGCTATAGCTGGGTCCTAGAGTAGTACTATGTCCAATTTTCTAAGGAACCACCAGACTGATTTCCAGAGTGATTATACCAGCTTTCAATCCCACTAACAGTGGAGGAGTGTTCCTCATTCTCCACATCTTCACCAGCATCTTTTGTCAACTGAGTTTTTGATCATAACCATTCTAACTGGTGTGAGGTGAAATCTTAGGGTTGTAGTGATTTGCATTTCCCTGATGACTAGGGATATTGACCATTTCTTTGGGTGCTTCTCAGCCATTTGATATTCCTCAGTTGAGAATTCTTTGTTTAGCTCTGTACCCCATTTTTAATAGGATTATTTGATTCTCTGGAGTCTAACTTCTTGAATTCTTTGTATATATTGGATATTAGCCCTTTATCAGATGTAGTATGGGTAAAGACACTGGGAAAGTGTTTCTTAAGCCCTTTAGTGGAGATACAAGTGTTTGCATAATATGATGCTAATATATCACCCTAAACCCTAGATATGATAGATCAAGAAGGAATAATTACAACCAATGTCATAAATATGTAATAAGGAACTCACATTTTGTTACAGTATTTTAGACCAGAAGCATATGGCAACTTACCTTGTTTCCTATGAAATGATCTAAAGGACATCTATGTGGCCTTAAAGAATGGACAATAATTCTCTTTCTATTCCAGCATTTAGCATTGTAGACCTCACTCCTTAAGAAACTATGTTTAATCTATCAACCTTTAACATGTTTGCCTTGAAATAAACAGTACAAATTTTTGTTTAGTTGCTATTGGCTTAGGTATTTTCTAAGAATATCCATAGGTAAGGAACCATGGGCTTCAGATTCTGTCTAACTCCAGGTTTCACAGTACACAAGCTCTTCTGGTAGAGAGAAAAGAACATTTGGAATGTATCTATCTCAAGAACAGGGCTAATACCGAATCAGCACCACTGTTTCAGGAAGTCATTTCCTTCGTCTGAGACAACAGGCAAACTTTGTTTGTTTGTTGTTTGTTTTTCTGAAACAGGTTCTAATGAACCCCATGTAGCCAGAATGGCTATTGAGCTCCTGGTCTTACTGACATAGTCTCCCAAGTGTTTAGATTATAAACAGGAGCTACTATACCTACTTGCCACTGCTGACAAGCAATTTCACTCCTTCATGGCCAGTCTAAAGGGTTCTTTCTGTCCACCAGAGACATCTTATCATAAACCTCTCTCAGAAAGCCTCCACCTACAATCATTCTTTGAACCTCATTACAAGACAAAGAGACAGACACTGGCTTCCTGGTTATGTGGTTGTCCAGGTGGTATTCATTCATCATCTTATCACACAAGGGCCGCAGAGGGTAGCTATTGTGTTCATTGTCTCTCTAAATGAACACAGTGTCTAAGAAGTGGTTGTTCAAGGACTGAAACAGAAACAAAATGAGTTCTCTACTGCCTCAGCTGTCTAAGCAAGTCTTTGACATACACAGTTCTCATTACGTGGGCATTTAAGTATTCCATAAGTCCTCACACACTCAATCTTCTATAAACTATGCAAGTAAATCAAACAGACTATCTCAAGCATTCATATACAAGAAGAAATGAGTTTTTTCTCCTTTCACTCCTTATGGCACTTTGTGTCTCTAAAGATATATTTATTTAAGAAGTGATTTGTGGATGTCCACCTTATAGAGAGTCTTTCTTCAACTTGTAAGGGTTTTATAATTATTAATGCTTATGGACCAAATGCCACTGGTTGACATTCTTTTGATATAATTTATCCAACAGGAAAGTTGGTTGTTGCTATTATTTCATTTACCAAATAATCTTGTCTATCTTAAAATCTACTTCTTCCCTGAATACACTGGCGTATCACACAAATGGTGCATGGCAAAAAGAAGAAGTAATGGGTAGAAATCTTTTTAAATGGATAGGCCAGAGAAGGGACATGATAAAGGCGGGAATACTTGCCTCTGCTGGTAATGGCAGTCATCAATTGTTTTCTGTGTGTCAGTGTTGAGAGAACAGAGATACACAACTTGATGCTGCTACCATTTTCAGCCCAAGGAGTTTCCCTAGGTTCAAGCCAAACTGGAGTTCACGGATACGGTGCTAAAAGGGATTTCAAGACTTGTCAATTTAGTGAAACAGAGATGGTGGTTTTGAATAAAGGTGTTTTAACATAGAGCATCATGGTTTAAAGGAGGGGTAAGAAGACAGCAAGGCACACACTCAGAGTGTAACTGTAAGCTTCTCCATGAGACAGTAGACAACATTCTTACCATTGGCCATGTATTGCAGTTTAGTTACTCTGGATACTTCTAAAAGGGTTGCTATGAACCATTTATCCCTTCTGTCTTAATGAGAATAATAGGAGCTGGGTTCAAAGATGCTGTAGATGGAATTTTAATCCAATAAAATAAAACCAGAGGACACTAGAATTTTTCAACAGTTTAGTACATGTTCTCTCTCTCTCTGTGTCTCTGTCTCTGTCTCTCTCCCTCTCTCCCTCCCTCCCTCCCCCTCCCTTCCCTTTCTAGGGGTTTCTGGTGAGATTCCTAGAAAAGTGTAGGTTCACCGCCAAGAAGAGAGAATGGCCTCAGGCAGTCATTCAGCTGCACTGGAATCTGTGTTCCATCATGAGCAAGGGCTCAAACCAGATTACAGGATGAGGGGCTTCTTTCCCTTTTTCAGGTTCCTAAGATTTTTTTTCTGCCCTTCTCTCCTGCCTCACTTTCAACAACTGTTTGGATACAGGGGGTACGCTGGTTGCTGATGGAAACCTGCATTTATGGCACAAGAACTGCACAAAGCTCATTTTCTCTAGGGAGAAAGATTGCACTCAGTCTATTTTCCCTTCAATGGTCCCATGGGCACAGCACCAGATTGCCATGCATATTGAGTTTTTCTCATCCCATCGAGACATCACAGCTGCCCCCTCAGAGCGTAGGTGGAGGGACAAATGGATGCTCACAGTACTGCTCTTGGCTCAACTCCCATGCTGCTCCGAACCTTTTCTGTTTGCTCATTCTAGGCTTGAGAAATGAAAAGAACTTCAGAGGACCTTCCAGAGGTCTGAGGGAAAAGGCTTGAAAACAGGTTGGTTAGAAACCAACTCAATACTCTCACTGCAGTTTGGAATCTCCTCATCTGAAACCAGGGCTGTGGAATAATGGCTAGAAAAAGAACATTGGAATTAGCCTTGAGATTGAAGGAGGTGGATTCATTTGAATGTAATTAGTAAACCACTGTGGTCTTAAGGAAGTTATGACATTTTCTGGAACTGCTTCCATGGATACTGTACTAACTCAACAGTCCTGAGATTGGGCGGATGAAGTCTTGGAGCACGCTGCAGTCTGTGCAGCCTGCAGACTGCACACTGTGGCTTCTCTTTTACTGCCTTTGAAGATCAAAATTCAGAAGCATAGAAAGGGGACATGGTGACAAACAATAAATGACTGAGATGATTAGAGATCAAGCATTTAGAAGTTCATGTGGGTAATTTTATCTTGATCAGAGGGGACCTTTGACAGCCCATAGAAATTCCTCAACTCATTCTCTCCTATGAATGTCTCCGAATGTATTTGTCACTCAATCAAACACTGTCCCCTTGGCTCATGCTGGCCTTTAATCTGTATCTAGATATATAAATAAAGTTCACTAGTATCTGTTTGGGTTTGGGGGTTGTTTAAAATAAATGAAGTAAGTATGTGCATTTTATGGAATTTTGGAAGACTCTTGCATCCTTCTTCACTATTTTGTGTGCATACAGACACACGTGTGTCTGCCCATGACACAAACCAGTAGTTCACATTGTTGCTTGTGTGTGAAATCCCTGGAGAGGGCGCTTTTGTGACTGAACCTCTAAACCCTGATGAGAAAACTAAAGCAAATGTACAGTCACTGACTGATTCAGAGTTTCTCAAGAAAAATAATTTAATAAAGAGAAAGCACTAGAATTATTAAGGAATTTAGAGGGAAGTTTAGCATAGGAAATAAATGTTGCCAATTTCTCAGTTTCCTATGACATAATCAATCCAAAAGAACTGTGTTTAAGTCACATCCATTGTCTCTATTATGTCACATGTCCATTCTGTCTCATGTCTACTGCATCACATGACTACTGCATTACATGACTACTTCATCACATGTCTACTGCATCACATGGCTGGACTTGGTATGTCAGTTTTATAAGATGGATTCTCTTGTGATGATATGGGGACAACTTCATGTCTAAGTATTCATTTTTCCTAGATTCCCCATGCCTTAATTTGGTCGTAAACAAAGGCAGGCACATAACTTATTTCATTTCTATCTTAAAAGCAGTTGAGTTTAAAGTTTACAGAAATGCACACACTGAAGCATGTGCGTCAGTCTGGGGAACCTTGCTCTTGGCTTTGGTACTCCATCTTCTTCTGGCAGCTTCTTCCCAGACATGCACACCTGGAACAGAGCCTCTCTTCCTGCTAATGGCTTCTCATCCTCCTTTTCTCTTTAAACTTCTTCTATTCCAAACCAGTGAAGGCAAATGTGAAGGAAGAAGATGCCTCCTCAGTAGTGTTCAAAAAACCCATCTTCAGGAGATTATGTCAAATATGAGTATTTCCCCAGAGTTAGCTAAGTCTACAAGCCTAACTACAAAGGAACTGTGAGAACGTTCTGTTTTCCTTCCTTTTTTAAATTTATTCACTTTACATTCGAATCGCTGTTCCCCTACAAGTCACTCCCTCCTACAACCTCCCCTCCTCCCATTTCCCTCCAAACTGTTGGGTGCCCTGCCACCATGGCACTTCAAGTCTCCATGGGACTAGCCACATCCTCTCCCACTGAGGCCAGACAAGGCAGCCCAGGTAGAACATGGCCCCCAGACAGGCAACAGCCCTTGAGACAGGCCTTGCTCCAGTTGTCTGGATCCCACAGGAAGACCAAGATGCACCCCCTGCTACATATATGTAGGTGGAGGGCTAGGTCCAGCCTGTGTGTGCTCTTTGGTTGGTGGAATTTGCTTAGTAAAAACCTTCCCAATTAAGTGATAACATTACAGATTAAACTGGTGGATTTAAATATATGAACTGGCCTCAAGGATTTGAATTTCCTTTTTACCAGGGAGGGTCTTCTTCTGTTTTACTCAGACTATGATAGAAAGTCCGGGTAAAGAACACAAATGGTTCACCTGCTGTACATGAAAGAGCTAAGGTAAAATGCTTACTATCAACATTTTGTTTGTTGTTTGCTTTAGAATACATGGAGGATCCTAATCGTGGTCTAGTCTATAAATAACTTAAAAATAACTCCAAAGAATTCCAAAAGTAAAAATATACCTCTTTCCATGAGAGTTGGATAGCCTTATACCCACTTGAAACTAAAATGACCTCATACATATTCCAACACACCCTTTCTCTTGTTCAGCATTGCCACCAAAACCAGGAACAGATGGTCTAAAAGTCTTCATTTGATCCTTATTTTCAAACATAGCTAGTGTTGCTTTTGAAAATTAAAAGGCTGAGTATTATACTTTACATAACAATTTTTTTTGCTACTTCATCTAGTCCTCAAACCACTAAAAGTGTAGATTTTATTAGTTTTGCTGACAAGTTTAGTACTTCAAACTATGGCAATGACTACATGAAGTCATACAGATAATTAGAATAGATTATAGAACATTCACAAACTCTAACTCACAAGAAAGGACACAATGAAAAATACACACATGGGTCCAGGGGTCCACATTTTCACCCTCGAGATACAAGACTCCATTTTATTCATTTGATTACTGCATGTGTGTTTTTGTAAGGCACCATAAATAGTTTTCGTTTTACAATAGTTTTGAAATTATAATGTAATTATAACACATCCCCATTCTCTTCCCTCCTTTTAACCCCTCTCAGGTAACTCCTTGCTCTCTCTCAAATTTATGTTATTTTTTAAAATTATTTATCCTTATATGCACAAATCAGTGGACCTCCCATCTCTCATCAAAGAGTCTTTTCCTTGGTAGAAGTAGACACAAAAAAACAAACAAAAAAATAACAACAACTAAAAGATTCCACAACTGATTCAAACACATCCGAGAGATCATGTGGTTCACTTTGCCATCAGATGCCATCTACATCATCCCTGCACCTAAGGCTCGGGGTCACTGTGGATGGGGTAAGACTGTACAAGCCAGAGGAATGGGAAGTTTCCTTTGAGACTGTGTTCTCTAGAAAGGTCCAAAAGGCCCCACACATGAATAAAATGGTTCTATGACTTTCAAATTTTATTCACTAGTTTGAAAGGAATTTGGATACCTGACACTACCTAAAAACTGGCTAAATATCTAACCATGGTCTAAAATGAGTTGATTTTCCATCTTTCCAGCTATCTGCATTACTTTTAGATTAATATCTTAACAAGGATGGGTGGTATGCAATTTAAAAGAAAAAAAAAACATTAGAATTAATTATGCTCTGCACAGTGTGTGCCTTTCACAAACTCTGCTGAATCCCAGCCTATTTACTCACCAGCCAGTAACGCCATGATGACAAGTTCTGCATTGCAATTTATCGTTTTTCTATTTCTCTCTTCAAGAAAGTGTCAACTTCTGGCTTAGCTTAGGGCATAAACTCGGTGTGATCAGGAAAATCTGTGCCTTCAGAGCCAGTGCCCATCTTTACTCCCTTCCCAATATCAAGCAGCATACTCCAGCCCAAACAGGTGAGGACTCATTGATTTTCACGAACATAGCTTCCCAAGATGCCTCACAGGCTCTGTATCCAACTGACTAGAATATATCATATTGTCATGTTTGTTTCATAAAATCTAGATATTGCACAAACTTAAAGTAGGATGCTTATATTTTGTACTAGCAATGCCAAATATGAAAAAGTACATTTGCAGACTATTTAAAAAATCATAAATAATACTCAGTTGTATATATTGATTTAGACGTGACTTCTTCACAATTCTATGGCTAAATATCAACCCACATTTATGCTGGTTCCTATGGCTAGCCTGACATTTCTGCAGATTTCTATTCTATACTACTTCTCGGTGCTGTCACAAGGCAGGGCCAGCTGTCTACCACCCAAGAATACAAAAGGTGGAATTATAGCCACTGATTTATTCTGGAGAAGTCAGTCTGAGAAAATATACAGTGATTATAGGGACAGAAAATTGAGATGCTTTTCTGCCTATGATTCTACAGTGTTCTTGAGGAGAAATCTTTCTATCCTATTATGGCTGTGCATTTACCTTTGCAGACGATGGTAGCCAACATAGAGTTCTACAACTGGACAATTTGCAGAGTAAGATATGGCTCAGTTCTGAATGTGATTACTTCAACGAGTGTCTCCCATCAGAGCTACCAGATCTATGCAGAAAGATTGGATGAGCCAAAGGTAGTGGACAATTCCAAGGAATTTTTTAAATATAAGAGGACTGCACATCTGTACTCAAAGAGATCATGGCAGCATGCAAGGGATGTATACATGTCCAGGCACATGAGAACTCCGTGGAGTGGAAAAAGGCTTCCTTGTCCACAGCCAAAAAGCTACTTCAATTTCTACCCCCTTGAAAAGAAAAAAGTATTCTTCTCTTAGAGAGTCCCACTGGGTATTTTAACCACAAACTTCAGCACAGGCTTCATACCCATGAGTAGTTGTCCAATACAAAGTTAGTGCAATGGTATTTCAATAACTTTTTTGTCTCATATGCTTTTGTCTGATATTTTTTGGCTTATAGGTCTTTCACTCATGTCTTTTGGCTTCAGATTTTGTGTTTTGTGTGCTTGTATCTTGTGAGGTTTTTTTCTTTGTGTTCTGTTTGCCTATTAAAGGGAAAGGAATAGCATAGAGTTTGGTGGGGAGGCCCGTGTAGAACATATGGGAGGAGTTTGTGTGGGGATAGAAATGACCACATTATATTGTATGAAAACAATTTTTTTCAATTCAAAGAAAAACCCATCTAGCTTGTATGCAAATGTCCATAGCAATACTATTCACTGTAAGGAGAAAAGTAAAACTAAGTAAAAATATCAGCGTGGGATTTGGAAAATCACATATATTTCATACAAACTAAAGATATTATACACTCATGAAAACGGATGACATTTTGAAAAATACAGCCACAAAGATGTACCTTAAAACACAAAACTGCATAAAAGAAACCAAAATCAATAAGACACAGAGAAAAAGGAATGAAATTCTGTGTACAATATTCTGTTTAGACAAATTCATAGAGAGAGAACATAGACAGGAGGCCATCAGATCCTGAAGGAAGACAGAGTGAAGAATGAATAAATACATGCATATAGAGTACCTTTGGGAGATAATTGAAGAATTTAAATTGCAGTAGTTAATGTATCATAGGCCAATGTGATAAATATTACTAGATTGTTACTTAGAATACTTCACGTGGCAAACTTTGAGTATCGAGATCTTACCTTAAATGAATAATATAACATACAAAGAAACTTTAATTTTACATTTTATGTGCATTGTTTTGGATTTCAATAAAACTGCTTCAAATGAAAAAAAAAGAAATAATGGCTAATATTGAAACCCGGATCATCATCAAGAAGAAAGAAGTGTGAGGTGTGAAATCCCCAAGGGCTTTTTTCACAGAGAGGCTCATGTCACAGACCTTTGCTGGCTGACACAGTCACACCCCTGTATTGTCCCTGGGGTTGCTCGTAATTCTTCCCACCACCATGCTTCGTATTTCTGTCCTGTCTTATTTTTATCCTGCACATAAGTCCCTGCTGAGAAGGTGTGCGTGACTGAAGTAGACTTAACCCCACCATTTGTTGAGTTTTTGGTTCTATTTTTGTTGTCTATTTTTAAGAACTGAAGAACTAACTTGACCTTGAACCTTTTGTCTCTTTGGATGTGGTACATTTAAATGCATGTGACTTCCTTGCTTGCCTTTTCAGTTATTTAAACAGCAACTTAGATCACAGAGTTGACCACTGTATATGAGCCTTGACAACATTTTAGGACTATTTCCAGAACTTTCTATGCTACCTCTAATTTAAATGTTCCTGAATACTTTTAAAATTTCATAACTCCAGCTATTCTACTCTCAAAGCAGAAAATAAGAAAGGAAACAAAAGAAAAGAAAAAGGAGAAAAGATTGCAAATGATGATGCCTGCCTATTATCCCATCTGCTCTGGAGACTAAATCAGTAGGAGACTGAATTGTATAATTTAATAGTTTATATAATTCTCCAAAATCCCTAAAAGTTAAAGAGGACAAAAATTATAGAGTTATTTTATTAAGTCTAACTTTGCAGTTTTATATGTTTGTATTCAGACTTTAGTCATCACTCTAAATTCTTCAGCCATGTATTACAATTTTTTTTCATTTTTTATTATTTTATTTATTTACATGTCAAATATTATCCCCTTTCCAGTTTTCCCTCCACAGGTCCCCAACCCACACCTGCCCACCCCCTCCTGTCTCAGCACCCTAGCATTCCCTTACTCTGGGTCATCAAACCTCCCCAGGACCAAGGGGCTCCCCTCCCAGTGATGCCAGATAAGGCTATCCTCTGCTACATATGAAGCTGGAGCCATGGATACCCTTGTGTACTCTTTGGTTGGTGGTTTAGTCCCTGAAGGCTTTGGGGATTCTGGTTGGTTGATATTGTTGTTTTTCCTATTAGGTTGCAAACCCGTTCAGCATCTTCTGTTCTTGCTCTAACTTTCCCATTGGGGTTCCCACACTCAGTCCAATGCTTGCTTCTGTACATTAGCATCTATATTGGTACATGTCTGGCGTAGCTTCTTGGGGGCGGGGGGTGGAGCTATTGGGCTCCTGTCAGTAAGCACTTCTTGGCTCACCAATCTACCTTTGCAGTTTTCCATGTTTGGATTCAGACTTTATTCCACACTCTAAATCCTTCAACAGTGTATTGCAATTTCTAAAGAAACCTTATATCTTGAGAATCTTCCTTGTCATCTTGCATATACAGGGCAACTCTGGGTCTGCCTTAGGGCAGGGTCACTCAGGAGGCTAAACTGTGTGTGTGTGTGGGGGGGGTGTTAACTGTGTTTATCCGTACCTTTGCTGGGAGGGTGCTGGGCTTCAGAGAAGCTCTGAGACACCATTCTGGGATGATGGAAAAGCACAGTCTGAGCTGGTTCATTTGGGAGGTTCTCAGACTCTTGGACATCCAGATACTGCTGGGAGTCATAGAAGAGCAGAGAACAAAAGGGTGGGGCTTGAGACAGCATGTCGACCAGGGCCAGGAAGAAAAGTGGAACTCTGCCTTGTCTCAGCAGTGGTTGTCCACAGCTTGGCAGAGGCAGGCTGAAAGCACAGAGAGGCCTTCTACAGAAGGTGTAGCTGTGGTTCTGTAGGCAAAGACCTTCTACATGTTCCTCATGGAGTGGTAGATGAAAGAGACAATCCATCTTTATCCATATCATTTATTGGCTGCTCATTGTGAAAAACAGTCGCATATTGCACTGTAGCCACTTCTCAGGGTAGACCTAAGATTAAATTCCTTTTGCAGGGAAGAATGTCAGGGAAGGAAAATTTGCTGGCTAAGCCCTCAGGGCCTCTAGGTACCTCATTAGCACAAAGAACTCTGTTCTTGGCCCACATGACTACAGGTCATGTTTCCTTATGTGGGGAGAGTGCATGTGTTTCAGTCCAGGAATCCAGCAGGAAGCACTGAGTCACCTAAGTGTCAGATGTGTGCCCACCAATCTCGGGTCTCAACCCACTCTGTCTTAGCAAGCTTCATGGCATGGATTTATCTCCCATAGCTAAGTACAATTCTCTCATAATGTTCCTTCATTGGGTGTAATTATCAGACTTCAGTAGATGACCTAGAACTTCACACTAGTAGGAATTCTACGACATTCCCCTTCTTGCTTAAAGAAAGGTGCCTGGTCATAAAAGCTTGCTAATCAACAAACAGGGAAGTGAATGGCTGTCCACGTGTGACTTGAGAAAGCTAAGGCATGAGCGAGCCTTCCAGGGGGCCATTAGCAGTCCTTTCCCACAGTGAGACTGTACATTCTGCAGCCTTGGCAGTGTTCCTTCCGTGCTATTGTGTGACTGTTTGCCAAACACTGCAACTGTGGGAAGGATGAGCAAAGTGTTGTCCCTAATAAGCATGACTTCCTGCCAGTGGCATGTCAGAACCATCTTAATGGCTTAGATAACTAAATTTTTCCAGCTCCTCTGTCTTCCTTGCTCACAGTTGATGTGCTATTTAGTAAACATCTGGAAAGAAGGAATGGGAGACATAGCAATAGAATTCCTGTGAAAGGCAAGATTCCATAACTTCAGATCTTTGACCTATTTGATTCTAATAGAAAATTGACCCAAGCTATTTAGCCTAACAGTTTATTTGCTCACCACAGTGGAGAACTAAATTTGGAGAGGCTGTGAAGTATTAAATTACCCACATTCAATTTAGACAGCAGAAGGGAAGTCTCTCGGGGTCTACAGATTTTTCAGTTTTGTGTGGGTATTTCTATTTCATTCTGACGTCTGGCTGTTCAATTTAAGGTAACTATATTTACATCGTGACATTTCTCCATGCCTTATTTTTATATCTATAAGTCCCAATAAGAGTACTGAGAACTATTAAAAGGCTATTAGTTGCAACAAGTCCTGAATGCATAAAAGTTTATACTAGGCACATTGATTTCATACATTAACTGCATAGATTTAACTTTAGATGCTTACTACATTTATTTGCTCAATTACTATGGAAAGTGTACAAGCCCACCTTTAGGATATGACTGCAGAGGACTCCCTGAAATCATACTGCTTCCTGAGCTCTTCTAGATGCTGCTCTATGTTAAGAACATGGATATTGTGGACATGGTTTTGTCCTCAAAGAGCCAACAGCCGAGCAGTGGGAGACAGACACACATAGATCTGACCAGCAGAGAGAGGCACAGGAGCTATGAGAACAGTTATGGCTTAATTCAGCTTGTGGGTTATGAGTGGCTGTTGGGGGGAACTGACAAGTAGAGATTGGATAGCAGAAGCTAACAGACCTTTCAGATCTTGACAGTGTGTGAAACTCCTACAGACAACTGCGAAGAGTCCCATCTCATGCGGAAGGCAGAGTTGCTGGCACAGGGAGAGGATTGCTCAGCCTCCGACTGTAACCCATGGGCAGGCATAATACCATCTCCACATCCCCATCATCAAACTTCTCAGGTCTTCCTAGAGAGCATTTGTCATAATCTAATCTTATGACTTGAACGTCATACTCATGTATGCCGACAGTGTCTTTTTTTTCCTCTTCAGATCCATTATTCATTTGCACCAAGTGAACAAGTGCATAGAATCCAGTAACAGAGAAGAAGGAAAAATTCCCAACTAACAGACTCATTACTTTAGACCCTAAGGAAATTGGACTCACTCCAACTATTCACCTACCCTCATTTTCATAGTGTGTGTGTGTGTGTGTGTGTGTGTGTGTGTGTGTGTGTGTGTTAGGGGTGGATACTATTTACTATAATCCCAATTCAAAAAACACATGAAAGAAAGCAAAACTCATGAGACAGACATAATTCACACTCAAAGTGAGTGATGCCGGACAACTTAGGAACTACTTATAGAGTATGAGCCAAGTCCAAGCTAACTATCTGGGGTAATGCATTGGCCTGCACTTACAAAAAAAAAAAAGAGGCAGTATCATTTACTTCCCTAAGCTTGTGTATGCATGACCCAATAACACATTGCCATAAGCTCAACATATACACATTTGTTATCTACAAAATCTGTTAGTTTGTAGACCTGGAGATCAGGAGTCCCAAATAAATGTCACTACATTACAGTCGAGGTATGAGAAAGACAACATTCCTCTGGAGGATCTACCAAGGGAACCCACCTCCTGGTCTTTTCCAGGATATGTGCTTTCAAACCAAAATCACTTTAATCTGTCTGCTTCCAGTCTGTACTTGACCTTCTACCTTGTTATGAAGACACAGCAAAGTGACTCGGGATAGCCTCAACTGGTCTTTACTATAACCATATCTATAAAGTCCTATGTCCTGTATATGGGCAGCATAGGTTCCAAATAGCAAAGCTTGCATTTGTGAGGGAGAGGAAATGTCGTTTACTTTATTAGAACCCGGGGGAGAAGGGGAGGGAGCAGCTCACAGAACTCATGGATCTCTACAGTGATGGTAGCTGGTATAAAATCTGAGCTTCCAAAGAACAACCTGCTTCACTAAGCTGACCCTTGACAGAGGAATGTGGGAAATTAAACTCTCTTTTTATGCTCTTCCACCTCTGTTCCTCAGGCTGGCTCTCCTCATTGGTCCAAACCAACCAGCATCAGAAAGCAAAGGGAATCCACTGAAGCTTATTAGTGCTAGTCTCCTGGGTACAGAGCTAGGGACATAAAGGGAAAAAGAGATGATAGAGAAGTACAGAAGCTACCTGTTCTCCCAGCCTGAAACAAAATTCACCTCATTGTAAAGAACTTGCAAATGAAGCCAGGGAGCATTGTGGGGAGTGGAGGATCTGAGTGAGTGAAGTCCTGAATGTTAAACTGTGGGTATTGTTGGCATGAGCCCACCCTTGTCAAGGAGCGAAGGCCTCTGAGCCAGGCAGGCTAAATAGGCAAATCTGTTACCCATATGGTCCAGGCTCAAGAAGAATGACAAGGATGTCAAAGATGAGTGTTTATGAGAGATTGACCAATGTATGCAAATACTGGCAACTGCAGCTTCCTCTTCTGGATAGTTACAGCCTAAGACAGACTACGGGGATAGACACTTCCCACTAGATTAGCTCCCTGCCCCCACCAGGTACTGAATGTAAGAAAGAGTTGGAGAACTGCTGCAGTAGCAGAACCCCACCTGACTTTGCTTTAATGTCTGTGTGTCTGGCCTTTCCTCACCCCCTCACCCCTCTACTTGGCTTCTATTACCTACAGTCTCAGCCCCTAGAATAGTGGTTGATATAAAGGAGAAATTAAATACATTTGAATTTCGAAATTGGTACACCAACATTTTATTTTGACACATTTTAAATACGAAGGCAAGGTTCTAAGTTCAATACAGGAAACCAATGAATATTTCATGTTGTTTTCAAATTTGCACCCTCCCTGACACTCCTTCACTTGGTCCTGTTCATGCTTCCTGCTAATTTGTGTTCTGAATTTTTAATGTCCGGTTCAGACTGCATGGCCACCAGAAGAGTGGTTTTTGCCTAATGTCCTATGATTTTCATTTCTACATCCTTGTTTTGGCTCCATTACTATCATCCTCTATTCACGCTCAAGTGGCTTGTTTTCTGTACCGCTGGTAGCTGATGTTCGTAGTAATTCAGGTAACATATCACATTTCTTTTAGACTTTCCTTTGCTCTGTGCCATGGAGTTGGTATGTCTTATTGTTGTGTGCTTGCTTGCTTTCTTTTTATTGGATATTCTCTGCATCTACATTTCAGATGTTGTCCCTTCCTCCCAATCCCATCCCTCCTCCCACTGCCTTCATGAAGGTGCTCCCTCTCCCACCTCAGCACCTTGGTATTCCCCTATACTGGGAAAACAATCCTTCACTAGACCAAAGGCCTCTTCTCCCATTGATGCCAGAGAATGCATATGCACCTGGGGCCATGGGTCTCTCCGTGTGAACTTATTGGTTGGTGTTTTAGTCCCTGGGAGCTGTGCTGGGTTCTGTTAGTCAATCGTTTTGTTCTTCCCATGGGGTTGTAGACCCTGTCAGCTCCTTCAGTCCTTTCTCTAGCTCCTTCATTGGGGTCCTCATGTTCAGTCTGATGGTTAGCTGCAAGCATCCTCCTCTGTATCAGTATGACTCTGGCAGAGCCTCTGAGAAGGCATCTGTATCAGGTTCTTGCCATCTTGGCATCAGCAGTAGTGCTTGGGTTTAGTGGCTGCATATGGGGTGAATCCCCAGGTGACGCCTCTGGATGATCTTTTCTCCAATTCCCACTCCTCTGTTTCTTTCTTCTTTCATAACACGGCAAGGCTCTTAATTTTTCTTCTTTTTTTTGTCTCCTCATCATCAAATAAGCAAGGATTCTCCTCCCACAGAAGAAGAATGTTTCTAGATGGCATTCCAGTGACTCTCAAAACTTTTCTTTATGATGCTATGGTCTAGTGATTCTCAAACTCCGGGGGGTGTTATAGCAGATATCCTATATGTCAGATATCTATACTACAATTCATAACAGGAGCAAAATTACATTTAAGAAGATAGCAACAAAGCAATTTCATGGTTGGGAGTCACCACATGAGGAACTGCATTAAAGCAGTAGGAAGTTTGAGAACCACTGGTCTAGAGCACTATACTTAGTATAGCACTGGGCTCTTCTTGGTCTCAGCTTTCTCTTAACTAATGGATCCAGCCAGCTCCAGGATGGATTCTATACTTGGCTGTGCTGGTTTGAAGGATTTCCTACTCAAATGCAATTGTGTTCTTCCATCCTTGGCAGTGTAATAGGCATATATAAGGAGTAATTTTATTCTGTATCCTTGGAAACCTGAAGTGCTTATTTAAAAATATGTGGGAAACCTAGATCTTAAAAGGATACCTCACATTATAGAAATGTGTGTCTAAACCGTGTTCTGAAAAAAGTATCAATAATTTGTTATGAAATTAAAGCAATAAAGAATGTTATTAAACAAACTCATGCATTGATCAGTAAATTGAAAAACCATGGCAACAGCAATGTTCCTAGCAAACACACATTCCAAGTTTTCACCTTTTTCTAAACCCAGCAGTGAGCTGACTACTATTGTGATGGCAAAAGACCAATGATCACTGTGACAGAGGCTGACAGAAATCCTCCTGAAATAGCCACTCTTTACTCCTTTAGGAATGTAGAAAAAGATATGCTGTATTTAGACAACACGACTTTCCAAATGAAAGTATGAATTTCTTAACTCCTCTCATAATAGAATATGACATAGGGTATATGTTAGACAAAGAAGAACAAAAGTCACAATATAATGCTCAGAATGAATATGTAAAACTACATTCATTTTTCTTTTAGCTGCTGTATGTGGTATTAACATAATGGCTGGAGAGGAAGCAATCATCTTACACTATAATGTAGAAATCTCACACAGTCAAGATGGAACACAGACAGGTCTGTGATAATTGTGTAAATGGCTTATCTATCGAGGAGCACTGAGAATTAGTTTGCATTTAAGCAAGATAGAACTAAGCACCTGTGGTTTCTAAGCCATTCTCATTTTAGACTTAATGTCATTCTCAGCAAGACCTAATTCTAAAAGCATGCAGGATATTGGGAAATAATAGCACATATGAAAAGCAGTCTCTGCACTCTTGAGTAGCTACTAAATATAGTACTAATATCATTTTACATATAGTTTACTTGTAAATCTGTGCACAGAACTACTTATATTTCTGCTCTGTGTGTATGTGCATGTCTGTGTGTATGTGTGTGTCTGTCTGTGTGTCTGTGTGTGTGTGTGTGTGTGTGTCTGTGTGTGTGTGTGTGTGTCTATACAAAGCACCCTCATCTTTTGATGAAACTGATCTTATATTGCAAAACATATCACTTATTATCACCAATAGTTACTATAATATTCCAAATTTTTCATTAAGAAGTCATTTATGTATTTGTAACAATACTAGATACCTTATAGTTTGTGTTACTGTATAAAATGAAGTTCTTTACCTTCTATAGTATTTATAAATATAATTATTAACATTTTAATCAGTAGGTTGATTCTATCATTATCGACCTTAGTAAACTCAAACTAATTCCAAAGTTTGTTCACTGATAAAAATTTTGTGTTTCAAGGACTCAGGAAGTATCTCTAAAATATCACTTTTTCCTTGAACAGAAACCAGTCCACATGCTAAACTAAGTAGAGGAGGATGAAAGTCAAATGTTACATAAATTAAAGAGTGTTCTCTGGAATGGCCCAGCCATAACATAGTGAAAAAAGAGAAGTCACTCCTAAAAATTGACCTACAATTTCCACATGTGCATCCTGGTACACACACACACTCACACATAAAGTAAATAAATGTATGTGTGCATATATATCTATGTATGTATGTGTGTATACAATGAGAAAATTAAAGTGTGCTCTGAACCAGTCAAAAACTAGCACTACACTTAAACATTGAGTTTTTCTGTAATTATAAATTAAAAATCTTTTCTGTAATTATAAATTTAAGATCTGTATCTTTGGTGATGATTAATAATTTCTTTCCACTTTCAATAAATGGATCTGTTTCATTCATGGAATCCATACAGGTTAATACAGTAGGTAGGTCCCTTGTAGGGATGAGCCATATCAGATGAGACATTCACAGTGAATTTATACCCTCCAAAATAGTGATAGCTTAGCAATGAATGATACATCTTCTGAAGCCACCTCATTCCGAGTCATCATTCGTAATGCACGCCATGGTTTCTTTCAAATTATTCACACAGGAGGCTCGAAAATAGCATAAATTATTTCAAGTGGTTAATGCTACATTCTGTGAAATCTGCTACTTTAAATGAATGGCTAGAATGTTTGTCTGCTGTTGGCAGACAGGAGTGGAGTGAAATCCATTAGTCACAAAGAGAAATAGATCCTTCAAGTTACAAACCAGGATATAATACAAAGACTACATCGTGAAGAAATATGACCTTGTAAGAAGAAAGGTCAAAACAGGAACATGCTGGATTTTGTGAGAATTTCCTCCTTTTACAGATAATTTAGTATAAGGGGCTCAATCATGATTTTCCTTCAATTCACTCAAAGTCCCTTATACTAGCTCAAAGTAGTGTTAACTTACTTTTCTCTCTTTGATGATTAAAGAATGGTGAGTAAGCTAGGGTGTCCTTTGTCCTTCATAAAACGACACATTTTATACTGTTTTTGTTTGAGGTAATATATACTAGAAAAGTCCTTATCACAAATGTAAAGCAGATCTCCTGGTGTTAGTAGCAATGACACTGCCAGGCTACCAGGATGCCGTTTTGAGTCTCACAAAGCACCAAGACACTATTAATAATATGATACCATTTGCTATCATTTTGATTCACATAAATAATATACTCTAATACATAGTATGGCCAGATTAATATTTGACCCAAGAACAACAACAAAAAAGACTCATAGACTTTTTATGAGAATTAGAGAAATCTAAAGGCAAACAGGCACAAGATAGTCAACATGCCTGGTCCTTGAGTTGTGCACACATAATGATCTGACTGATAAAAATCTATAATAATATATTCACTACTGGAGCTTCCATACATCACAATACAGAATATGCAGAGTAAAAATGCTTTGAAAAGCAACTAGGTCACAGCTAATAAATGAAATTTATTCATTCCTCATTACAAAGGTTATATTCTCATGTATGTGTTTAAAAGAAATTTGAGTATATTCTTATTATTGCATGGTTTTAATAATGAAGAAAAGGTGAAAATTACACACACACACATATCACTAAGAGAACTGAAAAACATGTAGTCATGCAGCAGAACACTGCTGTAAATACATAACCAAGATTTACATGGGTCTACATGCATGCAGGTTTTTTTATTTATTACTTTGTGCAATAATACAGATGCTAAGAATATATACCTCAGGAATAAATCCATTTGCATTTTTATTTTTGAGATCATGGTGTAGTTACATCACATCTTTCTTTCCTTTATACTTTACAATTTCTTTCATTTAACCTCCTTGTTCTCAAACAAATTCGTGCTCCCTTTTTCTTTACTGGTTGTTACAATGAACATATAAATACAACATGATAGCTTGTATCATGTTACTTGCATGTATATGTTTTCAGGGCTGATCATTTGGTATTGTGGAGAAAAAATGTTTGCCTGCTACATTGTTTAGGATTGTGTATGGCTAATACAGGTAAAACTGAGAGTAACAATATGTATTATTTTAGCTTGAAATATTATAATATTTATAGCAGAACCATTTACTCCAGTCTGAATTTCTAGTTGATAGACACTTAGAAGATTAAAAGCTGTCAAGGGATGAGAAGGAGAGATCTTTTTGAAGTAGCATTTACTAGCTTATGCTGCTGTCTACTTGATACACAATTTAGAAGTAAATCGTTGTAGAGATGGAGAAGTCATAGTGGTGAAGATATTTTATCCTAGGCAGGTGCTTTAGCACCAAGTCACATCCCAGCTGTAAATAAACAATACTTCAACCTCAGATTCCACAAGTCAGTCTCTGCTCTCTAATAAAATCATAGAGGTGGCTCCCTTGCCTTCTTCAAATCCCCATTTCCTTTCTTGGATCATGTTAATCACAGTACATTAATCCTGCTTCCATTACTTTATCAATGAGGCTTAATTATGTTTTCATGATGAAGAGTAAATTATTTTAGAGTTTATGTCTAATAAAACACAAAACTCTGCTCTTGTATCTTGTGCAGTAACCAAATCTATGAAACTCGAGTATCCCTCACACAATGTGTGGCTTCTCCATTGGAGTAGAAAACACAAACAAATATTCAGTACCTTGATAAATTCAATATTTATGTTGCAATTTCCCCAAGTCTTGGAGTTTATCCCAAATAAATCTTCTCCTTTTCAGTTTTATTCCTAGATAATGATGTTTCACCACAGCAATAGTAACCCTAACTAAGATAGAAAACCACAATAGTGAGTTATTGCTACCTGACCTGATGATGACGTTTTAGGAAGAACTGTGGAAGAACATTTGGAATTTTGGGCTAAAAAAGCTATGAAGGGTTGGGAGCTCAGTAGGCTGCTCTGAATGAACTTGAAAGATAAGAATGTTGAATGAGTACTAACGATAGAGTTCTGACTTTCAGAGTTTCAGAAGGAAGTCAAGACACTACTGGGCCATTTGGGTGAAAAATCTAGTGTTTGATCAGCAGGAGCTAATGCATCAGCTGTGATTAGCAAGAGATCAGAACCACTAGAGCAGCTAGAGAAAAAACCTTTGCTTTGCTGGAATAAATAAATAAGTAAATGCTGGTCAGAAAGGCATAAAGAATAAGCTGAAACAAAGAAGAACCCACATCATTAAGATGAAGTCTTCTGAGATGTGTTTCCTCAGGGTGAGCACCTCAAGCTGTGTTCCAGAGGAAACCAAGGATGTACCTCGTGCTGACAGCAGAACATGGTCATATGAAACTCACCACGATGGTACCAACTTTGCAGACTTGAACAGTTATGGAGAGAAGCTGAGACTTGGTGCTATGTGGTAGGGTTGGAGACCCTAAAATGAGCCCGGGAGATGCTAAACGTGAAAGTGCACTCTAGTTACAGCAAGGGACCCCAGCATTTTGGAGATGCAAGTATTATGAGATGGCCAAGAAGAGAAGAAGCAATGGTTGAGTGAAGCAAACTAGGGTCTAGAAGACAAGCTGTCTATGCTGTAGAGGGCAAAGACAGAGAAATAATACAAACCCTTTGGAGGACCACAAAAGATCCTGAATGACCCTAGACATGGGACATTGAGTTATTTATACCATTGGAGTTTTGCTTTGATATGACTGAGGCTGTGCCCTGGTTCTTCCTTTGTGAACTAGGAAAGTATTTAACAGATTTATTTTTATTTTATAGGAGCCTACAGTTGAGAGAATTTACATTATTTAAAAAATACTTAAAAAAAAAGAGAGACTGAAGTTTTGGAGCATTTAAATTTGTGAGGCTGGGCATTTTGGGTGGTTTTGTGTGTCCACTTGACACAGGCTGGAGTTATCACAGAGAAGGAAGCCTCAGTTGAGGAAATGCCTCCATGAGATCCAGCTGTAAGGCATTTTCTCAATTAGTGTTCAAAGGTAGAAGGGCCCAGCCCATTGTGGGTGGTGCCATCCCTGAGCTGGTGTTCCTGGGTTCTAAAAGAAAGCAAGCTTATCAAGCCAGGGGAAGCAAGTCAGTAAGCAGCATCCCTCCATGGCCTCTGCATCAGCTCTTACCTTCAAGCCCCTGTCCTGACTTCCTTTGGTAATGAAAAGTAATGTGGCAGTTTAAGTTGAATAAACCCTTTCCTTCTCAACTTGCTCTTTGGTTCAGGAATACAAACACTGAATAAGACCCTGGGGGAATTTAAAGTTTCTCAGTGTTTTATATTGTGATGTCTTTGCTGATATGTGATCTTGGAATGAACAACAAAGGAAAGACTGTGGCTTAAGAGTGATGTGTTTGTTTGTCAGTTTCACAATTTTTTTAGTCAGCTTGACACAAGCTATTTTTAGTCAGCTTGACACAAGCTAGAGTCATCAGAAAGGATAAAGCAGGCCTCTTTGACCTCTGCATCAGCTCCCACGTCCAGGTTCCTGCCCTGCTTGAGTTCCTGTCCTGACTTCCTCCAATGATAAACAGTGATGTGGAAGTAGACAAATAAACCATTTCCTCCTCATTTGCTTTATGTCCTGGTGCCTTATCACAGCTCTGGTTGCCTTGACTACACATTAATCATACTGGAAATTACTTCATCTTTGAGGTTAAAAGTTAGGATATGCTTTGTGACTTAAACCCTAGACTAGAGTTTTATTTCTTACCATCTTGTTCCTACTTAATCTGTTCCTTATCACATGTGCTTTTGGTAAGGGATCTTCTTCAATTTTTTTCAGACTACCACTGAGGTCCAAGAATTACTCTTTGCCGAAATTAAATCTTAAAAAAAAAAAAAAAAAAAAACAACAACAACAAAAAAAAAACCAAACAGGGATTTAAACTACTCATACATGACATTAAGAATCCTTTGTGTTTTTAAATTTCTGCCTGACTAGCTGTCCATTTACTCTGATCAAATATAAATGCACTGCATCATTTAATTTCTCTACCCTCAAACACAATTTATCTGCAAATAATGTCTCTTTAAGTTTCTATTCCGAATACAAGTCTTCAGTTACCAGTCTTCTTTGTCCACCATTTCCTCTTTTTCTTAGATGCCTCTGAAAACTCGTCCTTCATTATTAAATGCCTGAAACACCTTCTCTGTGGCTTTTAAGGACTTTTTCATCATCCACACAGTCTTTTCTGCATACACTTTCCCAGGTCTCATTGCCTGATTCATTCTTCCAATTTTTTCCAGTCTCGTCAAGGCATCCCTGTAGATTCTCTGATTGGTCCGGTTTTGTAATGCTGTCTTTAGTCAAAATCTCATACCTGTTTCTCTGCAACTAGATCCAAAGTACTCACCCAAGATTAGGTTCTCCTGAATCACCAAACCTCCTTTGTGTGTTTCCAAAGGGTCTATAAGCAATAAAATGAATCTACACAGAACCAGATCTGGAAGCCCTACTCTGTCTTCAGAACTACAATTTATGACGCTAACTTGGGCTTTTCAAATAAACTGAAAGGTTCTTGTTTTTCTGTGATTCATGTATGCTTCAATTTGCTCTATAATATTACAGATTAGAACTCTCCAGTATCTGTAGAACCATGATCCTCTTAGTAGCTCTAGATGTTCTTTTAACCTATATGCTTTTCATTGGGATGTATTGATGGACTGGTACATGCAAGGTGAACTAACCCTTTTTCTCCCTAACTTGCCATTGTCCAGAGGATTTTTTCACAGCAACAGAACAGGAAACAAGAACAATGGCAGAAGCCAGTTGTCTTCCAGGTCATGATCCTCTAACCCGGAAGCTCTTGCTTCTTTAATGTACAATGTCTTCTCAGTAATTTTTAGCTTTTGCTAATGCAGCTATTTGTGTATTAGTGTTTTATTGGCTGAAATATTCCACATAGACAAATCCAAAATATGAGAGGTTTCATAGGGCTATGGATCCAGGCAAGCAAGATTTGTTGGGAATTGGTTCTAGAAAAATACATCAAAGAGGAACATACAGTCAATTTCATTATTCATACATTCCATTCTTGCTAATTTACATACTTGCTAAAATTTATTTGCAAAACTCCAATAAAACTCTATATTTTATGATTCATCATAGATAAATACAGAGCTAAGAAAATTTTAAGTTGAGTGACATATATACCCAGTGAAGTTGAAGGACGATATCCTACTTTCTAATTTCAGTTTATATTGCCCAATGTATTGATTCATATCACTTACACAATATTTTACATAAGAGAAGACATGAATTGTTTTAAATTATTTGATGAAAATATAATTACATACTTTTCTTACTCCTTCTCCCTCTATATCTTCCCTTGTCCCCTCAAACTCATGGCTTCTTTTTCTTTAATAATTAGAGTTACATATAATGTAAATAAATATATACAATAATCTAAGAAATTCATTAAATGCTGCTTGTATGCAGATGTTTTCTGGGCTAAGTGTGAGACACCCATCACTAGATGAGGAACTGGAGGGAATTAATGGTTTCTGATAGAGGAATAATTGGTTTTTCCCAGGATGAGTCCTATAGTGGTTATCCATACCAAGTATAAGTGGTTATTCAACTCCAAGTGGCTAGACTTATAAAGTTTTGTTAGCAATGTATATCTTCAATAATACCTCAAGCACAAGAATTAAATCCTTGTTAGTGTTTTTAGCCACGATGAGGCTACAATATATACTGAGATGTTATAACTGAAACTCAAATAGAAACTATAAAAAAAAAATACTGCTAGCTGACTTGCTCTAAGGCTCATTCCTAGATAATGTTCTTCCTAGGGATGATGCCACTCATGGTGGGCTGAGTTTCCAGAATCAATTAATAATCATGGACATCCCTACAGTCTCACAGACCAGTCTAATATAATCAATTCTTCAAGCACGTTTTTCTTCTCAGATGACTAATAATCCAAAGTGTGTCATTTTGACTATTAAAGCTAACTAATACAATCATCAAGTATATGGATGATACCATAATATACCCTCCAGCCATAAGCAAAGTACAAGATGATCTCAACCATGTAAATAATTACTTCACTCACTTAAAAAATTAAACAGCTCAGTCATGCCAAATGAGGAAATGCCTGATTGTGAGCAAATAAAACCCTTTTTATCTTTAAGTTCCTCCCTAAATATTCGGGTAATCTGCTAAAAAGATATAAATAACTTATATAGCCTTTATATTCCTCAAGTCAATAATTTTGAGCATTAAAAATGTATGCTTTAAAGACTTTATTTGCAAGCAAATGCCTAACTAATCTTAACAAAAATCCCCTTCTTAGATCTGTCCCATAAGTTGTCTCCTCTAGATATTTAGCAGCATGAGTGCTCAAGGAAGAAATTAAGTGACATCTTGCCACCCAAACTCATTTGAAGCTATGCAATTTCTCAGGCATCCCATAGTCCAGCAAAGAAACAACATCCCTAAAGCAATTACTTCCCTTAATGTCACCTAGTGGAGTCACCTCCCTGGAAACAACAGTTCCATTTTTAAAAACCTTAATTTTTCATCTTTTTTACCATAAATAGTACCCCAAAATTGTCTGACTTTTAAAACATTTTTAAAGGTTTCTTGACTATTTTCCATTCCTCTTACATTGTGAGATGTAATAATGAGAATAATTTTATTTTATTGATGAAATTTTAGAAATACATGCTCTAGAATTTTGTTATGAATATATGTATGTACATATATATTCATATATATATATATACAAACTATAAGTGAGGAAGAAAATCCCTAATATTTTCTTCTTACAATGCTATATGAAAGGTAGTAAGTAAGAGACAAAGTAGAATGAAATATGTGCCTAGGCATGTACATGGATATCATGATGAATGAATATTTCAAGATCACAGTTATTGAAGTAGTGAAACATTTGTTTTGAAATATTTTCCACTCTTTAATAAGAATCCCAAAAGTCATATAGTACACTAAAGATTGTTGGGCTACTGTGCTTATTTGTATAAAATGTAAAAGCTCTCAAAACAGAAAAACAGCGTTTTTTGAAAGACTCAAGCTCAAACCTAGAGTCTTTAGAAGTCAGCCAACTCTATCAGAAAATTACCACAGTGATATTTATACAAGGCTACTTCCCCCTTCGAATTATGCTTTCTTTGTTTAAACTATTCTGTGTGGTGAGACTGAAACATCAGAAAAAGTATAAAGAAAAAGGTAGAGCAGGAAAACCCTAGATGATTATGAGTTCCAGTCTCACTGATTTCCAAGAGCCAGCTTCTTAGAATTGGAATAACTGTCTCCAGATTCAAGAACATGGGGTTGTTTTCTCATCATCCTAAAAGTTTCTGATAGACAGATTATTGTTTTAAATCTCTGAAACTTGGTTCGACTGAAAGCTGGGTTCCTATTGCATGAGTTTGGAGAGTTTATGACTTGGCAATAGGAAACCAAATCACTATCTGTCTGCAGCAGGGATTGTGTGCTAAACTTGAGTCTCCTAAAAAGGGTGAGAATGAATCCAGCTGGGCTAGAGGGGGTCTCAGCAAAACTGAGACTTAGAGAAGTTTACTTCAAGTTATTAGAGTTTTTATATAATTACCATAATAGAAATAGAATACTGGTTTGCAACCCTGACAGGGTATACAAGAGAAATGTTTAACATTAAATGCTCAACTAAGTTGTACATGCTTCACTAAGCTCAGGAACACAGTCACACAGCAGGGCTGTGTGCTTTCCTGCCCTGAGGATGTGCCTTGGGTTTTTAGGAACTGAAAGACACACAAAGTGCCCTGGGAGCTGTTTGCTCAGCCTTAAAATAAATGCCATGACATGTGCCTCTCAAGGCAGCTAGACCAGACCAAATTTCATGATTCCCTGCAACTCTCCTCAAAGAAGCCTGCAGCTAGGAGTGAGTGGGGCTCAATGTCTATTTCTTTCCTTACTCCAGAAAGACCCCAGATGTGTTTTCCTGCCTATCACCAGAACAAAATCTCTCTGATATTGTTTAATACAGCAAGGAAAGCATTACTTCAAAGAATTGTAATGAAGGTCAATTCTATCCTCTTGGAAGAGAAACTAGACTCATTTCTGAACGAAACAAAGAACAGGGGGATTATTGCAAAAGAGAAGGAAAATAAACAGCTTAGTGGTTATACACTTTAAAAGTGGGAGTATCAAAGGTCGGAAGAGTCTTGCTCAATTGCTCTAATACAGATTTTCTAAAAAGGAAGTAAATAATTTAGTCTAAAGATTAAGAGATGGAAGCTGGAGAGCTGGCTTTATGCTTAAGACCACTGGCTGTGTTTCCAAAGGGTCTTAATCACCTGTAACCCCAGCTGCAGATGATCTGATGCCTTTCTGCCCTTCATAGTCATCTTCATACACAGGTGCCTACCCACACAGACATACACAAATAGACACACACACACCCTCAGAGACAGACAGACAGACAGACAGACACACACACACACACACACACACACACACACACATGCACATTTACAAATATAAAGATAAGTCTGCAAGTAAAATGGAAGGCAAGACTTGGGACAATCAGATTGCAGGAGCACAGATTGTTCTGGGTGCAACAAATCCCTATGCATGCTGAAGTAGACTGTCCAAAACGTGTCAGAGGAAGGCAAAGACAAGACTGAGACAAGTAGAGGCTCTTGATAGTCTCACTGAGTTTGGTTAAGGAAACCCTTGTCAGCAGTGTGAGCAGACTCAGCTTCTTGTTCTTGTTAGTGCTCAGAATGGCTGTAATGCTGTGACCATAACCATCCCAGGGTCCCCATGAATCTCAGCGTTGACACCAAGAACAGAATGTTACTATCTTCTGTGACCCTTGAGCACATTCTCTTGTTCTCATAGAGGGATTCCAGGGGGTCATGTTTCTAAAACTGCAGACAGAATTGCTCAGGGGTGAGGATTGAGATGTCAAATTTTTATTTGAAGATTTTAGTCTTTAAACTTCCAGTAGAATTGGGAAAAACACTGGATGTTTACATTTTTGTTTGCTTGGAGAATGATATGAGGTTAATATGTCTTTTTTTAACACTGACAATGGAAAAGGTATGCTTTATTTTTCTTTACAAATTTCAAATTCAGAAATGTCTTTTCTCTTCTGCCGAGACAAGACTGAAGAATGGGCGGTAACATAAATAAATTACAGAAATTCAATCCTTTCCAAACATGGAAACAAGAAATCTATGCTACTTACATAAGGTTAAATAATCTCAACAAAGCTGTTTCAGAGGAATGAAGACCACAAGATCTCTTTTCGATGGCAGGTAACAGAATGTCACTCCTTTTGCACGGTTATCATTGTCGTTTTAGATTTCATTAGCTCCATGAATGACTACAAACTGGATTGGCTCTAATTGGTAGTTAATTCAAACCTTATTTGCATAACCCTCTCACAAAAGTTAATTCAAAAAACGTAACTATTATCATTGAAAGCATGAAGTACTTTGTTTTCCTTTAAGTTTGGACGAGAGTCTCTCCTTCCACCTTTGCTCCTCTACACCCTGCAAGTCAACTAACTCATACATTTCCCAGGAGCACTCACTATCCAGAGATGAACATATTGCAGGGATTATTTCATCCCATCACTATCTATTATTAAATAGTGGCCATTAAACCCAGTGTCAGACACCACTGGTACAGTGAAGTCCAAAGCAAAGAAAAGGATGCACTTACATTTTATAGTCGGAAAATAGACTATAAAGATAAGTGGAGTATGGAATTTTTCCATATACACATAAATGTTATAAAGAGAAATTAGCTGACAGATCTATGATGACAGTGGTGAGGTTTGTGACTTAACGTAGACATGAGGGAACTGATGCTTTAGAATGAAATACATGACCAAAGGCCTATTGGAGATAGGAAAGTAAAACTTGACAAGATCTAAGGAAAGAATCCATTTTTTAATAAAAAGTGCAAAGTCCCTGTGTTTGAAGGCTACCAAAAAAAAAAAAAAAGATTTAAACCTCCGTCTCCTTTCTCCTCTGGAAAACTCAGCCTTCATTTCATTCTCCTGTAGGTCCACATCCACTCTGTCTCCAGACACAGCATCTTTAGGGAAGTTTGACTTGCGCTTACCCCAGGCCGCTGCTGGGGAGCATGCAAGGCTATAGGATAGCACTCACAGCTCAAACACCTGCAGTCTGAGATGTGGGAAAGACATATCTGGTCCAGGGATTGTGAAGAGGCCAGCGTCATGTGGTTCTCAGACTTTTAGACATCCAGTCACCACTGGGAGTAGTGGAAGAACAGAGAACAGAATTGGGGGGCCAAGGGCTGGAGACCACCTTATAGCCTGGGGCCAGGGGATAAGGGAGCACCAGCCTGTCCCAGTTTGGTGAAGACAGGCTTGGTGGCGGTGGTGGCTTGGAGTGCAAAGAGGCCTTCTAAGGGAGAATTAAGTTGCAGCTCTGACATCAAATGCCTTCTCTATGGCTCCCACAGCATATCTTGATGAAAGAGACAGTCCATGGTTCTAAACAGTTAATTGGTTATTCATGGTGGAAAATGGATGCATAATGTACCGTACTCACTTCTCGCTGTATTCCTAAAATTAAATACCTTTCCCAGGGAGGAATATCTGGGAAGGGAAGCTTATTGGCTACCCACCTCCTGGCCCCACTCCTGGGCCTATAGGTACCTCATTAGCATGGAGAACTCTGGGACTATGTGACATTTTCTTTCATGTGAGAAACAAAGCATTTGTTCCAAGTCAGGAGTCTGGCAGGGAGCCAGGAATCACCTAAGCTTCAAGATTGTGCCCACTGAGTCCCTTTACTTTACCAAACTTCTTGGCACGGTTTTACATCCCACGCTCTTCAAAGCCTTTTTACTCTCTCCAAGCAACAGTCTGGAAGAATTTTCAGACTAACTTGTTTAGTTATTGAAAAAACAGAAAGAATATTCATGAACAAGTTTCACGTAAACATACCTCAGTCCTGCTCTCTTGCTCTGCCTTTTTTTTTCCTTAGACCACAAAAGGGTACGAAATCATAGACCTAAATATATTTCTAATAATTACAATTATCACATTGGTTTTCTCTGTGTCTTATTGGTTGTAGTATGTAGATAAAAAGTAATTAAATTTGGTAAAAAATGGTAACTGTAAGCAATTGTTTACATTTGTCAAATATCTCTAGTACTTTTTGGTTCTGCTGATCAATGCTAGCCATTAAACTACAGGAGAACTGACTAGAGATGACACAGGAAAAACAGGAGAATAAGTACGGTGTGTGAATTAATTATTGACAATCAAATATTTAATGCATTTGCATTGTAGACTGCTTTACCATTCAGATAACGATTTCAAGTTAAAATAGAATAAGGGGTATCTAAGTGACTAATGGGGCGTCAAACTTTTTATTTTCTCTCTGTCGAGAGTTTGGGGGAAGGAAGCCATCGGTGCTTCTCTACATCATATTTTTCCCTTTATCAAGCTAAATGTGATTCTGGAATCTCACCAAAATATTATTTCAGAAAACCAGAATGTGGGTGAAATGCAAACAGTATTATATTAATGAATTGATTTGTTGAGTATTTATAAATCCCTCCTGTGTACCAAAACCCTGGAATAATGGCTCTACATTTGGAATTGAGAACAACTGCTTAATGGTTGCTCACTTTGTCCTATACATCCCTTATCTAGTTAACTTGTCTCTCTCCAGGTATGTCTTCTGGAAATGAACAGTACAATGGACATGCGTGTGTAGGAAATTTGTTGATGTGCTGTCAGAATATCTAAGACAGAGCAGAGGAGGTGGGGATACACAGAGAGAGGGGGACTAATGCATAGCTGCAGCAGGACTCTGACATCCTATGGCTGAGACGGCACTGAGTTCAGCTCTGTCCTTCATGGCATTGATAAGTTTTCACTTACATCATCACACTGAAGAGGGTATGCACTAATGTGCTAAGGGTTTAAACACCTGAGTTCTCCTATTTCTTGCAGTTCTGTTCAGGGTATCAGCAGCATTACTGGCTAATCTCCCCTAGCCTTGCCCATCATTGCTCTCTTGCTGCCTCTTCATGAGGTTTGGTCAATGTCTATGCATTCCTAGTAACTCTCTCCGGATATCATAACCCTCTTCAGATAACACTTTTGTTAGATTAGAAGTAGGCTCACTTAGTAGCTTCATTTTTATTTAATGGAACGAATAAAGTTCTTGTCTTCAAATGCAAAGCAGGTACTGGAAGTTGGAGTGAATTTTGTGAATTATGAAATAACACAACTTAGTTGATAACGCTCAGCCACATGTCCTTACCATGACAAAATTAACATTTTCAAGGGTTCAAAAGTCTTGACTCCTTTAAGTATGAAGGCTAATTACAGTACCTAAATACTTAAATCAAGTATGTGTTAAACTTGTGTATGATGTGCCCTGACACAAAAAAGCATTTTGTGGATTTGCAAATTCAAAGAACCTCTATTGATATCATTCTACAGAGTATTCTAAAGCACAGTAGTGATATATAAGATTTGTATTTCAATCCTGAGTTGAAAAGAATAGAAAGAAGTCAGGGTCATAAGTCCAAAGTACATCAAATGTGATGCCTCCAGAATTTAAAAAAAAAAGCATAAACACAAAACACAAAAAACTTAAAAACAGCCTACCAGGCATCTTCTCTCTTTATGCCTTGAGATACAAGATACAATAATCTAAATCTGGAAGGGGTGTGAGCTAATTTATCATTAACACCTCATTGATGATGTGGTTCCCTGAGTCTTCTAATATCCATTATTTGCCCTTTGGGGTGTGTATGTATACCCTGCTAAACTTTCCCACATGCTTGACACTTGTTGCTATTTAATAAGATATGGTTTCTTTTAAAAGAGCACAAAAAGAAAGAAACAGAATCCTGCTCAGTGGCACAGCATCCTCCGCTGATCCACAGGAGGATCTGGAATTTAATGCCAATATTTTGGTCATCTATAAAGTTAAGCCGTAACTAGGTGCTCAAGTGAAGTGGGATGACCAGGGTCGTGAAAGGGACATGACATATGGGTTATTTAGAACTAAAATATAATATGTGACATGAGTCCTAATTGATTAATCCCTCTATTTCTATAGCAAATGTGATGGACACTGTTTCTAACATTGAGGCTAAATAATGGGCCAGACTACAACACTAACAAATCACAGAGCCACATGCATATGGGCATTAGGACAGGCAAATATTCCTAGTAAGTCTATAAAATGAGATAGAAAAGTGAAACACAATAAATTCTGCAAAATGGTTCGAGGATTATGGACGTCGTAAAAACAAAAAATAGACTGAATAATTTCTATGCAGTTCTCCCAGTTTTCTATGATGATACCACTTTGTACATAGCTCTGCCAGTTCAAACCCTAAGAAAATTTTCCCATTTAGGGCTAAGATGACATATTTCTCTGGGATGGATATGCATCTCAAATGAAGAAACACCAAAGTCTAATCTTTTCTCCAAATCCACAAGTAATTTGCAAATCAAAGGTCCTTCCTTTATACTCTGGACATTCACACTTTTTACATGAGCCAGGAAAAGGGCTTAGATATCACATCCAAGGTAGACTAATGGCAAAGTTTTTAGAGACTCATTAAAGTCAGAAAAAAATTAAGGAAAGTAGTGTGCACATGATACCACATGGGACTAGAAATATTGGTTGGAAATTTAACCAAAAAGGATGAAATAACATAAGAACCCAATTGACATCATCAATGAAAAGCCTATAAAAAAGAGGTTTAGTAATAGATACCCAACTTCCTTATCGCCTCTCAACCAATCTTCTAAAACATTTTCTTTTCCATTTGTCAGATTTTAAAGAAAGTGAGTAAGCATGGGGATCCTCAAAGTGTCCAAAAGTCATGAGTGTGGGGAAAATGGAGACTGTTTCCATGAAGAAACCGAAATATGTAAACTTCTTTGTACTCATGTGCTTTACATGTGATCTGTTCAGATTTATTGGGTCAACAGTCTGAGACAAGTTGAGAAGACTCTCAATAGTCATAGACCTTCGTTCTTATAAATATTTATTCCTGTAATGCTGTGCAGATAAGAAGATGAAGGAGCTTTAAGGCAATTAAACAAAACTGAAGAAAAATTTTGATAGTCTGCCTTCTTCCATGTATGGAAAGAATTGTGGTGAATATAAGACTAGCTCAGAAATAAGTACCTGATGGTTTGGGGGCTTCTATGGGAGTTGTTTTTAGAAAGAGATACATATGTTCATGCTAATCTTGGAGTGTAGCTCAAAGAAACATCTCTTTGAATAAGGTAGAGCCTTGATGGTTTTCTTCTAGAATGATAAAGTGGGCAGGAGAGGCTGTAGAACAGTCTCTAAATAAAGCTCAATAAAATACCCCTTCCAGGAAGTCTGAACTCTTATCTAACGTATATAATAACAATATGCACTGTTATAGAGTGCCAGCCACATGCCAACATGTACTGGTCAATGGGTGCTCACTTCTCCACTTTAGGTGAGGAAAACAATACTGGGAGAGATAAATTAAGTTTCTCATTGCTTCTAAGTGACCCGACCAGGATGGATGTGTCTGTCTTATTTCAAAGCCCTGGCTTCTTTGTTTGTTAAATTTTTGAGAATTTCACATGTGAGTTGTGTATTATAGCATTTCTACCCTATCCCCACCCCAGTCCAGCTCTTCACATACCCTCCTAAAACAGCCTCCCAAACTCATAACATCAATATTATCTATATTGTCTTTATCTATACCTATCCATATCTATATGCAAAGACATTCAGTCAGTTGGTTTAGCGTCATTGTGTTTAGGGCTGACCAGTTGGGACTAGGTAACATCATGAACTTTACCCCTGGGAAAAATGAATTCACCTTCTCTCACAAGGTACTGGTTACTTATAGTTATTCATCTAGGTCTGTGCCCTTGTGAAATTCCTCCACACCCACGTGCTCTCAGCCATTTTGTTGTAATAGGATGTATGCAGCAATTGTTGCTGGAGTACAACAAACAGAAAATACCCTGGCTCTCTGGCTATTAGAATCTTTTCACCCATGCTCCATGATTTTCCTTGAGCATTAGATATAGGGCCTGCTTTGCAGGTCTCTCACTTGGGGTTGGGCATTCCAGTCACTTAATATATGCATTCTTACTAGTCCTGGATTCCTATAATAGTCTCCATTTGCTACAAGCAGGAGCTTTGATGAAAAGTGAGAGCTCCACTTGCCTATGCGTATAAGTCTAAGTATTTAGAACATGATTAGAAATTTCACTGCTGAGAAAAATGGCTCTGGTGAGTTTTCTAGAGTTCATGATGTCTGTAGACATCATTAGTTGACTATACTTACAGTACCTTTCATGAATCCCCACCCCACTTAATAGTTCATAAGTCCAATTAGACAGCTGAGAGTTATCCCTGGGTGCTGCTATTGCACTGTTAGGTTTATCTTGCAAGATGGTAATTGTAGTGGTGTATAGGCTTTACACCCCCATTGTTTACTGTCTTCCCTTAGCAGATTTCATAGCACCCTCAGGTACTATGAGATAGCCCTCAGACAGGAAGCCTTCCAGATAATTCTAGCTTTTTTCCTCCAAGCTTTGTATGTGAAGTAGAAGGTGTCTCCAGCAATGAAGTTTTGCCTTCAGGTTTTAGGAGGTAACAAAGGGTAATACTGACAGTAGCCTAAATTGTTTCCAAAGCCTCCTGAGCTCCTGGAACAATGACTCAGGGGGATGATTCCCAGGTCTAGCATTTGGTTTGTTAGTCTATGGCTCTTTATTTTTTACAACTTTATTTGAAAAAACAAAGATAAATGTACAGATTTTAAGCATTTTTTGCATAAAAGTATACAATACATTTTTGTCAGTACTTGTTTTTTTTTTTTTTTTAAGGTTTGATAGTGTGATTATGATCTTACTAGTTACAATGAGCATAAAGTACATGTAAAACAAGATGTAACCTGGAAATAGTCAAAGTTTTCTTGGTGTGTAAAGATTTTTTTTTTTTTTTTTTTTACAATGAGCAAACAGTACATGTAATACAGGGTGTAACCCGGAATTTGTCAATGTGTTCTTGGTGGGTAAGGATTGAGCAAAACTTTTTTTTTGTTGTTTTGTTTTGTTTTGTTTTTTTCTTGGACTTCATACAGTCTGTGAGTTGTTTCTGGGGCAGTGCGAGCCTCTGGGGTTTGCATCCCACTATCAGTGACTGCATATTATGTCTGTTCTTTTGTGACTGGGTTATCTCACTCAGGATGATATTCTCTAGATGCAGCCATTTTCTTAAGAATTTGGTCAAGTCATTGTTTCTGGTGGCTGAGTAGTATTCCATTGTGTAAATGTACCACAATTTTTGTATCCATTCATCTACTGAAGGACATCTGGGTTCTTTCCAGCTTCTGGCTATTATAAATAGAGCTGCTATGAACATTGTGGTACATGTAACTTTGTTGTGTATTAAAGTGTCTCTGGGGTATATGCCCAGAAGTGGAATAGCTGGGTCTTCAGGTAGTACTATGTCCAATTTTCTGAGGTATCGCCAGACTGATTTCCAGAGTGGTTGTATGAGTTTACAACCCCACCAACAGTGGAGAAGTGTTCCTCTTTCTCTGCAACCTCACCAGCATCTGTTGTCATTTGTGTTTTGGAACTTGGCCAATCTGACTGGTGTGAGGTGGAATCTCAGGGTTGTTTTGATTTGCATTTCCCTGATGGCTAAGGATATCGAGCACTTCCTCAGATGTTTCTCAGCCATTCGATATTCCTCAATTGAGAATGTTTTGTTTAGCTCTGTACCCGATTTTTAATAGGGTTATTTATTTCTCTGGCGTCTAGCTTTTTAAGTTCTTTGTGTACTTTGGATATTAGGCCTCTATCTGATGTGGAGTTGGTAATGATCTTTTCCCATTCTGTTGGCTGCTGTTTTGTTTTCATGACGATGTCCTTAGCCTTACAGAAACTTTGCAATCTCATTAAGTCCCATTTGTTAATCTCTGACCTTAGAGCTTGAGCCATTGGTGTTTTGTTCAGAAAATTTTCTCCTGTGCCTATGTGTTCTAAGGTTTTCCCTACTTTCTCCTCTAATAGTTTCAGTGTATCTGGTTTAATGTGGAGATCTTTGATCCACTTGAACTTGAGCTTTGTAAAAGGAGATAAGAAAGGGTGAATTTTCATTCTTCTGCATGCTGAGTGCCAGTTGGACCAGCACCATTTGTTGAATAGGCTGTCCTTTTTCCGTTGAATGTTTAAGGCTCCTTTGTCAAAAATCAGGTGACCTTATACGTGAGGGCTCATTTCTGGATCTTCTATTCTATTCCATTGATCCACATGCCTATTTCTGTACCATTACTATGCAGTTTTTAGCACAATTGCCTTGTTATATAGCTTGAGGTCAGGGATAGTGACTCCCGCAGATGTTTTCTTGTTGTTGAGGATGGATTTTGCTATTCTAGGTCTTTTGTTGTTCCATATGAAATTGCACATTGATCTTTCCAACTCAATTATAAGGAATATTATCATCCCATGTACCATATTTTGACTAAACTAAAATAAATATATTAATATACATTTAAGATTACATGCATTTTGAAGTAAGCTTATAAAAAATGATTCCCTATGGCTTTTTCCAAAACCCATATAGTTTATATCCCTCCTTCCTTCTCCTTCAGTATTATCCTTTCTTTTTCTCCCGTTAAATTTTCTGATATCCTGATTTTTCCTCTTTCTCTTTTTATAGCCTCAGTGTCCTATTAAGCCCCTCTCTACAATCATCTTTCATTCCTTCCCTCACTGTAGTGCATTGGTCTGATGTTGTTTGTATTTTTAATGCTGAATACTGGTTCCTCAAGGTGAGGTTGAACCCAAAGACCAGGTCCTTACATACTTAATGATGCCATATGGACCTTCTCTCCAATTTAACTGATGAATAAAAGGCTAGGGCCTGTGATGGGCAGTGTAGGGGAAAGGTGGGACTAAGATTCATCGAGTTGCAGGGAGAGTGGGGGAGGGGAAGAAAATGAGAAAAGTGCCATGGACAAAAACCGTGTGGCCAGGAGAAACAGCAAGTAACAAGGGGTGTTATAGCTGGAGAATAAGTTAGCATAACCCTAGATCTTCTCTATCTAGGCATAAGGCTTATAAGTAAAATACCTGGATTGCGTGTATTTTAAATGAGCTGATTTGGGATTGGACATTTTCAGCACATCGCATGGCCTCTTTTTCATCAATGTCTGAAGAATGAAGTGAACTAAGGGGTTTTGAAGTGGATGACTCAAATCTGGAATCTTTCTGAGATTATTGATATAGTTTGATGAAAGAAATTGATGAATGATTAAAACACCTGCTGGAGTCTTATTATTGTTACAATTTATTTGATAATAAAAGTTTAACATGTCACAAAAGAATTTTAAAATTATATTTTCTAGGCACTAAATATACTATGCATATTAGATGGGTGTGGTTGGTTGAAAGGTTAGATGTTACATCAGTCTATCATGATAGTTTTTAATATATTATATATATTATACATATTTCAATATAGAATCTATATTAATCCCTGGCTTAAGATAAAAAGTGTATATCCAAGTAAAAATGCACATTTTAAAAAGTGTATATCCAAGTAAAAATGCACATTTTGGGGAACCATGATGTCTGTGATAAGTTGAAAATAATGTTTCTTACAGAAAGTGTGGTACATTTACACAGTAGTGTACCACTCAGGTATTAGAAGCAATGTCTACAAAGTTCATAGGCAAATGGATGGAACTAGAGACTATCATCCTGAGTGAGGTAACCCCGTCACAAAAGAACACACATGCTGTGCAGTCACTGATAATTGGATACTAGCCCCAGAAAGCACTAAATAACCAAGAAATAACTCACAGATTCTATGAAGCTCAAAGAGAAGGAAGGCCAAAATATGGAAGCCTTAGTCCTTCTTAAAAAAAAAAAAAGAAAAAAGAATCATGTATTCATCATGTATTGTTATGTAACAAATTTTGTGAACTATAATAATATTTTATAAAATAAATTAATAAAAAATGTGGTTATTACATAAACCTCAGAACCCTTGACTGTTACTTTTAAGGCTGTATTTCCATTTCATTAGTTAGAAATCCCATGGATTAAAACCTGCTTCCAGAATACTGTAGATATTCAGCAATGGCTGACTGAAAGAATGATTTCCCCACAGTGAAGCTCAAGAGACAATCATGGTGTAAAGATCTGACAAGACTTTGTTGACAACCTAGAATTAAATGGCAGAAATACCTTTAATGTCATCTACCCTTTCAAGTTAACACTTGTAAGATAAACAAAATAGAGGCAAACTCAGACTAGTTATGAAAATCAGAATGTGTATAGAATTGAAATTGTACTGTCCCCCAATGCTAGAGTCACACTTTCACTGGACAGGGGTCTGAAGTCATCTAAAGATCCTTATCAACTTACTAATGATCAAATCATTTTGTCAAAACAGAAGTGCCTGGTGCTTAAGAAACTTGAGCTTTCTATGGGTGTCATTTAAAGTAAATTGGCTATTTCAACAGAATCCTGAGAGCTGCAAATGGTAATGTCAGATTTTTACTTAAATCACAGGGAGATTTGCGTCACTCATTTTGGGGCTTAGTTCCTTCATCTGTGAAAAGATAATTATCAGACACAATATGATCCCCAATGCTTCAGCAATCTGGACTCAATTACTATGAGTTCCAAGTATTCTGCTTCTAAGACAAACAAGTGCCTTGATGCTGTAAGTGTCCTTAGAAGGACATAAAAATTCACAGAATGTAGGTGAAATATCTGCCTATTACCTGGTACATGTTTTTACTGGTCAGTAGACTAAGTGCACAACAACTTTCTGTAGAACATAAACCATGGTGCCAAACATGGTCATCTGTGAGACTGAATTGGTTTTCCATATTGACCAAAAAACAGTTTTAAATTCTTTGAGCTCATGGACTGTATCCATACCAAACCCAAGTCATAACAGTAGCATCCAAGGGTACTGTGAAAGCCTATCATTAGGCTATTTTCCTAGACAATGGAATGATAAGGAAATTAATTGCTTACGTAGTTCTAGCCTTGTATTCATGTTCAACTTCCCTAACGTTTCAGAATGAATGAATGAATGAATGAATTTTCATGTCAAGTTGATGATGGCCATCATTGTATTTCTTTAAATATTAGAGCCAAAAAAAATCTTTAGAAGTTTTTTGTAGACTATCTAATTCTTCTAAACTGCTTAAGAGGTGAATATTGTTCTTAAATCTATAAAGAAAATAAAGAGAAAAGAAGAGATAAAAAAAGGAAGAAAGAAGAGAAGAGAGGGAGAAAGGGAAGGACAGAGGAAGAGAGGAGGGGAGAAATGAAGAAAGGAAGAGAGGAAGAGATGAAGGGAGGGAGGGAGTAAGCCGTGAATAGGATTTAAAGTCCAGATTTTATCCAAGGGTTTTAAGTTAATTCTTCTTCCATCTCTCACGTAGCACCGGGGTCAGGGTTCCACAGTATCCTTTGAGCATTTACCACTCTTCCAACAGCTGTGTCTTCAAGTACCATGTAAGCTTCGTGAGATATTTGTTTCCTTGTGATCACGTGGGACTTCTGATTGTGAACTATTACTAGTTATCATTCAGTTAGACACCTTTTCGATATTTAAAGATACTGAACTTTTCATACATTTTCAGCATCCCTCCTAGGCTCATGCCCTCTTCCCTACACATCTGACTTTCTATAATATTTGATTTTTAACCATCAGGTCCAATGCGTGCTGTCCATAGAGTTTTAGATATGGCTTCTATTGCAGCAATTTCAATTGACCAGGGCTAAGCTCTTGAAAACAACCGGCCCTCCTTTTCCCCGAAGCTCTCACTTGTGGGTTGCTCTTTGGATGTCAGTAGGATTTCATGTCTAACTCCCCTTTCTACACTGGGGTTCCACCTGGGCTTGCACAGGCCATGTGCCTGCTGTCATAATGATTGTGAGTTCCTATGCCCAGCTGTCCTACACTGTTTCCTTGTGGTCATCCACCACCACTGGCGGTACCTCTGGCTCTTAAAAATCTTTCTGTTCTCTCATTCTTAAAGATCTGTGATCCTTCCATGAAAGGGTGTGATACGGATACCCAATTTCAAACTTCCCTTCATATCTGCATGCCATTAGTGTGACTTTAAAATTAACTTTTGTTCAAGATAAATATACATTTTCAATAAGAGGTGGTTTTGGTATTGGAGTAGTCATTTCTAGTTTCTAAGTCTTTGAGATTTCAGTTCTTGGAAATGCATCGGTTGTGCTATAATTCTATTTCTTCCCGAGCACACTGCTGGGCCAATTTCCACATACAAGATTTTGGTATTAGGAGTTCCATTCAGGGGTAGGATGTTTGCCTAGAATGTACAAGGCCTTCATTCGGTCTTTATACTGTAAATAAAAAGTAAGGACACTTTAAAAGCTAAAAAGTGGAATTGTATTTTGTAGTACTTTTAAATATATATATATATATATATATATATATATATATATATATATATATATATGGTAATCACATTTCAGATTATCTTAAAGCTAAAATGTTTACTTCGGATGTGTAACTGATTATAGACCTCAAATAAGAGCATCCTGTCTCCAAGAAATCCCCCATCTATCATCATTAAACCACTCCTAAAAAAATTAATTCCACTGTTTCAGTTTTCCTCTGAAGTATTCCTTTTGTAACTCCTAATGACTACTGTGAAATGTGACTTGACACCTGACAGGATAGAGAATAGGAATAGGAGCATAGAGCGTTCTCTTCACCGGCTTTCATGGATTCCCTTGGGGGCTGATGACATATTTTAATGGAAACTATTAAGTTGTTTGTAAAAAACTTGATGAAGCTTAGACTTCAGAGAATAATGTAGTATTTTCTCACTCAGAACCATGGCAAACACCACCCTATCCCATCATTCTGCTTCCCAAAATTCACAAGCTATTCCCCTTGGCATCAGGCATCACTGATTCCAGGTACATATGTAGCAGAGGATGGCAGTGTCGGGCATCAATAGGGGAAGAGGCCTTTGGTCCAGTGAGGGCACGTTTTTCCAATGTAGGGGAATGGCAAGGCGCTGAGATGGAGAAGGTGATTGGGAGCTAGTGCACCTTCCTGAAGACAAGTAGAGGGGGAGGGGAGATGGGAGTGGGGTGAGCAAAGGGGCTAACTTTTCAAATGCAAATACAGAGAGTATCTAATAAAAATTTTTACAAAAAGAATACAATTTTCTACTTTTTTTCATAGATTATAATACTTTATTGCTCTCAAAGACTCTGTGGATGGTAAAATTGTTGTTTCAAACTGAAGTTACTGTAATATTTTTTAAAGTTTAAGAAAAAAGAAATACCCCTTTCACTCTATCAACACCCATGGCTAGTGTGTGTTTTACAGTTATGCGTGGGGTCATCCTGCTTAACATATACATGCCTAGGTCTGGCCTTGTAGCTGACCTTCACCCTGCTCTAACCCCAGCCTCTTTCAGCCTTTAGCAGGCACCTACAAATGCTCTTCCCTGCAGTGCTTTCTTCTGTGCCTGCAGTGACAAAAAGAGCACTCTTCTGGACCCCTAATCAGGTTTGAAGCTGTCCTTACCACTATTCTCTCACATCCCTTATGGTAGAACAGCTCAAGACTCAATACCTCACCCTTAATACTGGTCTTACACACAGTTCCCCACATTTCTCCTGCTCCCAGGGTCTCTGCTACCTTTTCCCATGTTTATACTAATGAGCTCTGTGCAGTCCACGTCCAATGCATCGACTCTAAGTATTCATCCAACTTTGTGGGGGAAAAAATCTTATGTGGTTAGGATATATGTACCCCATTGCTTATAGAAATCTCGACTCAGTATTTAAATCTAGGAAAGCTCTTTCCAAATACTGGACTTGCATTTACATGCTAAGAAATGGAAGACCAGAACAATTATTCCTTTTATAGCTTTTGGATCCTCAACTACATAAAAAAATACTATCTTCTCAGTATACTATATAGCTTCTTTTAATATTATTTTAATACCCTCACCCTATAGACATAATATGGCACAGACACAGGCTATGGAAATCAACTCATACTTTTTGACTAGTTCCATTACAATATGACTCTCTGATAGAAAAATCACAAAGGTTTAGTTACTCTTGATGCAAAAATCAAGATCATAAGAGAAAACAATGAAATGGTTAGTAGAAGACATTATTACTAAATTCCTAAACATTTTATCTTCTTATTACTTTTAGATACCAATTTGTATTCTAATGAGAGAAATAAGGAAGATGGATTTGGTTGTCTGGGAAAGTAGGGAGAATCTAGGAGGCATTGAGGGAGAGAAAACTGTAACCAGAAAATAATGCATAAAAAAGTCTACTTTCAATTTTAAAATGACATACTCTAAAACAATCTAATAATTTTGGCAAGTTTTATCAATAAATTTCTGTTTAACATAAATATTAGTTGATTGATTGATTAATTGACTCATTAAAATATAAACTGATAACTGCCTTGGTTGGGCTTGATTTATGAACCCTCACATACCCACCCATGCTGTGATACTTGGGAAGCCAGAATAACCACTTGTAGGAGGCCCTTTGAACTCTAGAATTGAGGGAACTCTGTGTGTGGGGGAGGGAGTCTGTGTATGTGTGTTTTATCTCTCTCTCTCTCTCTCTCTCTCTCTCTCTCTCTCTCTCTCTCTCTCTCTCTGTGTGTGTGTGTGTGTGTGTGTGTGTGTGTGTGTTTTCTCTCTCTCTCTCTTTCAATATTGTTTTTCTTCTCCTTGGCTTCTTCTTTTGCAATGTATCTGTCAAATATAAGTTCCCCCACCAGGATGTGTCATGATCTATTGCACACATCAGAGGCTAAACCTATGAAGCTGTCAGATCTTGGACATCGAACCAATAAAGTCATGAGGCAAATAGACCTTTTTTCTTTACAGTCTTCACTACCTCGGATATTTTACTATAGTGACACAAAACTTACTAATACAATTATATAAATTCCAGCAATCCTGAGAAAGATTTGTTTAACATTGCCTTATATTAAAAGGGATAGATATCTAACCTTTTGCTATCCCAATTCCTTCCCCAAAAGGAGAAATATGACGTAGATTCACCTGTGGATCTTTAGGAACATAGGTTAAGGATATATATCCATTGCAAATAATCTGATTTGTAGCTTGTAAGTATTTTAATTATTTAATACAGATACTGATACATTTTGTATTGTTTATTTCATTCTCAGAACTTTTTAGCTTTTAATAAGATATGGCACACACACACAGTTAACTGAATATACACAATATTCTCTCCAGTAGATTTCCCTTTGATACAGCTACTCAAATGTGTATATGTGTAAAACCATATCCCAAGTAGAAAGGCTGAGTATTTTCAGCGTCCCAAAGCACTCATGGGTACCTTCTCAGATAGTATCTTACTTCAAGATGTAACCAGTATTCCGCCTTCCATACTACATATTTTCCTGGTCCTGGAACTTTACGTAAATGACATCTTATAATCTGACTTTTGTGTGCTTTCTTCTGAGTCAGTTTATTACTAGAAAGGATATTGATATTGTTGGCAGCTATATATTCTGTTTTTCTGATATTCATGTGAAACATACTACTACATTATTTACATTTTAACAATCTATTTTCCTGTTAATACATGTTTAGGTTGCTTCCACATTTGAATAATTATAAATACATTTGCTTGTGAATGTCTTTTGGCATTTTTTTACTCATATCTTTGTATATTTATTTGAGAAATGCACTGAAAAAATGGCTCAGGTGAAGTCTGTGTTTAATTAGATTTACTGAGATGTTTTAGAGTGGAAATTTATATGCATAAACAAGAGGCCTGACCACTTACTACCAGGTCCCATATGACTCTTTTTCTGCTTTTTTCTCCAGACAGTTGAGTTCCTACCTTCTAACTCTCAGGATTTATCTAAAATTGTAACTTTCATATTTTTAGTGTTTATAGGTTTTGGCTAAAGGACAGTAACTTTGTTCAAATACCATTCAGCCATCTAATCAGTGGCAAGGTCACCCCAAAGTCAAGAGAAGTGGGTTGATTTTCACTTTCCCAGCAATGCAGAGTGGACTCAGTCTTTTGTTCACACGTCTTCCACAGTCCAGTTGGCACAGTCCCTGCCTCTTTTCTGCAGATCTGCCTTCAGGGCAAGCTAATCAGGCTGACTCACAGCATACAGCCACGGAGCACAGTGTTTAGGCGAAGGCAATCATCTATGTACACTTCTACTGCAAAGACCTCTCTCTTTCATGCATTTCACTTAATAAAATTAGTCACCGCACACAGTGGATTAGCAGCAGTAACTCAGCATACTTGGATTTGCATGAAATTATCCTCAGTGGAGAAATCAAGAGGCAATTTGCTCAGCCCTTAGCCTTGTTGGGAGTTCCTGTCATTGACCCTGTCACTCAGCCTGAAAAGCATGTTTCTGATTATTTATTATTTGTAATGATTGCTGCCACTTTGCAGGCAGCTAGCTAGTACTTGGATGCAATTTCCAGACTCTGTATTGTTGTTGATATTTTTGATTTGCCTTTTTGTGAGCTACTCTCAAATGTTCAAGGAGGAGCAAAGGAGTGATAGATGAGAATTTAGGAAAATGGGCTAACATATCTAAACCTTGACACATTTCAAGCACTGACTCAAGACCCTACTTTTGCCAAGGTGATGAGGAGGACCAAGCATATGAGAGATACATCTGTTTGCACATCCTCAGTAAATGAAAAATAGAGCTTTTCAAGAAGGACATACAATCACCAAATCCAAGCACCTTAGCTGATCCCAAAGAGTACTTACTGGCAGGAACCAGACTGAGATTCCCCCTCAGGGACTATGCTAGAGTCATATAGATACAGCTGAGCATACTTGCAGATAACAATCGGTTTCACCTCAGGGATCCCAATGAGGTTGCTAAAGAAAGGAGCTAAGGATCTGAAAAGAGTTGCAACCTCATGGGAAGATAACATCAACCAAACAAACCCTTCAAAACTTCCATGAAGTAAAACACCAACCTCTGTGTGCACTTTGAGAGACCTATTGATCCAGTTGCATATGTAGCTGAAGATAGCAGTGTCTGGCATCAATGTGAGAAAAGTCTTTTGTTCCAGAGAGGACATGTTTTTCCAATGTAGGGGAATACTAAGGCAATGGGGGAGAGAGGGTGATCAGAAGGAAGTGCACCTTTGTGAAGGCCAATGGAGGGGAAGGGGGAATGGGAGTGGGGCAGGGTAAAGGGATAACATCTCAAATGTAAATACAGAGTATCTAATAAAAAAGAAAAAAATAATGACATGTGTGTCACATTGATTAAAGTTTTACAGATTTTTTTCCTCCAGATGACTATAGCAATCTATGTGTGCATTAATAGGCATTCTCCTGATGACTATCATGAAACTGGGAGAAGAGCAGGTGATCACTAGGTACCTTCCTCACTTCATCTCACATTCCCTTCAGTTCCTCCAGGTGAGGAGCTGAACACAAAGAACTATAAAGTGAAGGCATTTTCCTGTCATAGTCCCAGAGTATGTGGGAGTTAGAAATCATGAGGATGTGCACTACCTCATTCTGTGTGCAGCAGTATTAATAAAGTAATATGACAGATAGAATTTGAGTGGGAACACATGGATATAGCAAGATGCCTAGCTGTCCTTAGTCCCAGCAAAGAATGGTAGCTGTCTTTACTGTTGACTCTGTCATTATCCAATCTTCCTTATCCTCCTGCCTGTTTCTCCGTCCAAAGTTTCCAACCCCTAAACAACAGAACCACAACTTTCACATATTTGTTAAAATAAAAAGTAGGAGTACAAAGACCCACAGAATACCCACATCTAGAGGAGCAAGTCTTTATTTCCTTTTTTAATTAAATTAAACAACTTTATTTTAAAAAACAAAGATAAATGTACAGATTTTAAGCATTTTTGCATAAAAGTATATGAATACATTTTTGTCAGTACTTGATTTTGTTCCAGGTTTCATAGTATGCATTAAAATCTTTCTAGTTACAATGAGCATAAAATACATGTAAAACAAGATGTAACCTGGAAATAGTCAAAGTTTATTTGTGGTCTGTAAAGATTAAGAATAAGGGTTTTTTATTTTCTTTTTTTCTTTTTTTTTTTTTTTTTGGCCTTTGTTTTTCTTGAACTTCATATAGTCTGTGAGTTGTTTCTGGGGTGTTCAGAGATTTCTGGGGTTAGTATTCGATTATCAGTGACTACATATTATGTCTGTTCTTTGTGAATGGGATACCTCACTCAGGATGATATTCTCTAGATGCATCCATTTTCTTAAGAATTTCATAAAGTCATTGTTTCTGATATCTGAGTAGTATTCCATTGTGTAAATATACCACAATTTTCGTATCCATTCATCTACTGAAGGACATCTGGGTTCTTTCCAGATTCTGGTTATTATAAATAGAGCTGCAATGAACATTGTGGTGCATGCATCTTTGTTGTATATTGGAGTGTCTCTGGGGTTTATGCCCAGAAGTGGAATAACTGGATCTTCAGGTAGTATTATGTCCAATTTTCTGAGGAAACACCACACTGATTTCCACAGTGGTTGTACCAGTTTACAACTCCACCAACAATGGAGAAGAGTTCCTCCTTCTTCACATCCTCACCAGCATCTGAAGTCATATTAATTTTTGATCTTAGCCATTCTGGTTGATGTGAGGTGGAAAGTCACAGTAGTTTTGATTTGCATTTCCCTGATGGCTAATGATGTTGAGCACTTCCTTAGATACTTCTCAGTCACTCCATATTCCGCAATTGAGAACTTCTTGTTTAACTCTGTACTCCATTTTTTAATAGGGTTGTTTGATTCTCTGGTGTCTAACTTCTTGAGTTCATTGTATACCTTGGATATTAGAGCTCTATCTGATGTGGGGTTGGTAAAGATCTTTTCCAAATCTCTTAACTACCATTTTGTTTTCTTGACAGCATTTTTAGCCTCACAGAAACTTTACAATCTCATTAAGTCCCATTTGTCAGTATTTGACAAATATTTGACCTTAGAGCATGAACCATTGGTGTTCTGTTCAGGAAATTTTCTCCTGTGTCTATGTGTTCTAAGGTTTTCCCTACTTTCTCTTCTAATAATGTCAGTGTACCTGGTTTAATGTGGAGATCTTTGATCCACTTGAACTTGAGCTTTGTACTAAGAGATAAGAAAGGGTCTATTTTCATTCTTGTGCATGCTGAGTACCAGTTGAACCAACACCATTTGTTGAAGAGGCTGTCCTTTTTCCATTGAATGTTTACAGCTCCTTTGTCAAAAATCAAGTGACCATATGTATGAGGGCTCATTTCTGAATTTTCTATTCTATTCCATTAATCCGCGTACCTATTTCTGGACCAGTACCATGCAGTTTTCAGCACAATTTCCTTGTAATATAGCTTCAGGTCATGAATGGTGATTCCCACAGAGGTTTCCTTGTTGTTGAGGATGGATTTTGCTATTCTAGGTCTTTTGTTATTCCATATGAAATTGCACATTGCTCTTTCCAACTCTATGAAGAATTGGGTTGGAATTTTGATGGGGATTGCATTGAATCTGTAGATTGCTTTTGGTAAGATGGCCATTTTTACAATGTTGATCCTTCCAGTCCATGAACATGAGAGACCTATCCATTTTCTGATATCTTCCTCGATTTCCTTCTTTAGAGATTTAAAGATTTGTCATACAAGTCCTTCACTTGCTTAGTTAGAATCACACCAAGGTATGTCATATTTTTTGTGACTGTTTTAAAGGGTATCTTTTCCCTTATTTCTTTCTCTGCATGTTTGTCCTTTGAGTAGAGGAAGGCTACTGATTTGTTTGAGTTAGTTTTATATACAGCCACTTTGCTGAACTTGTTTGCCAGCTGTAGAATTTCTCTGGTGGAATTTTTGGTGTCACTTACATCATGGCATCTGCAAACAGTGATGTTTTTACTTCTTCCTTTCCATTTTGTATTCGTTTGATTTCCATTTGCTGTCTAATTGCTCTGGCCAGGACTTCCAGTACTATGTTGAATAGGTAGGGGAAGAGTGGGCAACCTTGTGCAGTCCCTGATTTTAGTGGGATTGCTTCAAGTTTCTCACCATTTAGTTTGATGTTGGCTATTGGTTTTCTGTAAATTGCTTTTATTATGTTTAGGTATGGGCCTTGGATTCCTGTTCTTTCCAAGGCTTTTAACATGAAGGTGTGTTGAATTTTGTCATATATTTTCTCAGCATCTAGTGAGATGACCATGTGGTTTTTTTTTTCTTTGAGTTTGTTTATATGGTGGATTACATTGATGGATTTCCAAATATTAAACCATCCCTGAATCCCAGGGATGAAGCCTACTTGATCATGGTGAATGATTGTCTTGATTTGTCCTTTGATTCGGTTTGCAAGGATTTTGTTGAGTATTTTTGCATCAATGTTCATAAGTGAGACTGGTCTTAAGTTGTCTTTCCTTGTATGGTCTTTGCTGGTTGAGAAACGAGGTTTTATTATGGCCCCAAAAAATGAATTAGGTAGTATTCCATCTGACTCTATTTTGTGGAATAGTTTGGAGAGTATTGGTATTAGGTTGTCAATAAATTTCTGATAGAGTCTGCACTGGACCCATCTGAACCTGGCCTTTATTTGGTTGGGAGGCTTTTGATGACTGCTTCTATTTCTTTAGGTGTTATGGGATAATTTATATAATTTACCTTGTCCTTGTTTAACATTAGTATCTGGTATCTGTCTAGGAATTCATCCATTTTCTCCAGATTTTCCAGCTTTGTTGAATATAGACTTTTGTAGTAGGATCATGATGATTTCTTGAATTTTCTCAGCTTGAGTTGTTATGTCTCCACTTTCATTTCTGATTTTGTTAAATTGGATACTCCCTTATTGCTCTCTAGTTAGTCTGGCTAAGGGTTTATCAATTTTGTTAATTTTCTCAAGGTACCAGCTCTCGGTTTTCTTGATTTTTGAATGATTCTTTTTGTTTCTATTTGGTCAATTTCTGCTCTGAATTTGATTATTTCTTGCCTCCTACTTGGTGTATCTGCTTCCTTTTGTTCTAGAGCTTTCAACTGTGATGTCAAGTAGCTAGTGTATTCTCTCTCCAGTTTTTTTTTGGAAGCACACAGAACTATGAGTTTTCCTCTCATTACTGCTTTCATTGCATACCATAGGTTTGGGTATGTTGTGTTTTCATTAACATTAATTTCTAGAAAATCCTTAATTTCTTTCTTTATTTCTTCTTTGACCATGCTATCATTTAATAGAGCATTGTTCCATGTGTATATGGGCTTTTTGTTGTCTTTGTTGTTATTAAAGACCAGCCGTAGACCATGGTGATCTGAAAGGATGCATAGGAGTATTTCAATCTTCTTATCTCTATTGAGGCTTGTTTTGTGACCGATTAGATCGTCAATTTTGAAGAAGGTGCCCTGAGGTGCTGAGAAGGAGGTGTATTCTTTTGTTTTAAAATGATGTGTTCTGTAGATGTCTATTAATTCCAATTGATTCATAACCTCTGCTGGCTTAGCTGTGTCCTTGTTCAGTTCCTGTTTACATAATCTGTCCATTAATGAGAGTGGGGTGTTGAGGTCTCCCACTATTATTGTGTGGGGTACAATGTATTTTTTTGATCTTTAGTAGGGTTTCTTGTATGAATATGGGTCCTCTTGTATTTGGAGTATGTTAAGGATTGAGAGTTGCTCCTGACAAATTTTTCTTCTAATTAGTAAAAAGCGTCCTTACTTTTTTTTTTTTGATAACTTTTGGTTGAAAATCTACTTTATTCAATATTAGAAAGGCCATTCCAGCTTGCTTCTTGGGGCTGATTGCTTGGAAGGTTTTTCCCAACCTTTTACTCTGAGATGGTGCCTGTCTTTATCTCTGATATGAGTTTCCTGTATGCCTCAAAATGCTGGATTCTGTTTATCTATCCATTCTGATAGCCTATATCTTTTTATTGGGAAATTGAGCCCATTTATGTTAAGAGATATTAAGGAATAGTGGTTGCTGTTTCCTGCTATTTTTGCTTTTGGAGGTAAAATTGTGCCTGTGTGTATTTCTTCTTTTGGTTTTCTTGCTTGGGTATTTTGTTTTTACTAGGATGTAGTTTCCCTCCTTGTATTGTGTTTTTCAACTAAAATTCGTTGCAGTGCTGAGTTTGTGGTCATATATTGTGTAAATTTAGTTTTGTCTTGGAATATCTTGGTCTCTCCATCTATGGTGATTGAGAGTTTTGCTGGGTATAGCAGCTTGGGTTGACACTTGTGTTCTCTTAGGGTCTGCATGATGTCTGTCCAGGATCTTCTAGCTTTCACAGTCTCTGTTGAGAATTCGGGTTTCATTCTGATTCGTCAGCCTTTATATGTTACAGCTTTTAGTATTCTCTTTTTGCTTTGGGCACTTGGAATTTTGACTATTATGTGTCAGGAGGAATTTCTGTTCTGGTCCAATCTATTTGGAGTTCTGTAGGCTTCTTTAATGCTCATGGTCATCTCATTCTTAAGGGTAGGGAAGTTTTCTTCTAAGATTTTGTTGAAGATATTTACTGTGCCTCTTCGTGGATATTCTTCGCCCTCTTCTATTCCTATTATCCTTAGGTTTGGTCTTCTCTTTGTGTCCTGGATCTCCTGGATATTTTGTGTTAGGAGATTTTTTGCTTTTGCATCTTCTCTGACTGTTTTGTCCATGTTTTTCATGTTGTCTTCAGTCCTAGATATTCTTTCTTCCATCTCTTGTAGTCTGTTGAAGATGCTTGCATCTGTTACTACTGATTTCTTTTTTAGGTTTTCTACATCCAGGGTTGTCTCTTTTTGTGTTTTCTTTTTTGTTTCCATTTCCATTTTAAATTTCTTCTTCCATTCCTTTATTTCCTTGGTTCTGTTTTCCTCTAGTTCTTTGATTTCTTTGAGTGTTTTTCTTGTTTCCTCTTTAAAAGCTTCTATTTCTTTATGCTTTTCCTCCCTTTCTTGTTTAAGTATCTCTATCATTATCTTGAGGTATGATTTCGGGTCTGTGTCTTATTTTTCTGGAGCATTTGGAATTCTGCTGTTTGCTTTGATGGGAGAGCTGGGTTCTGATGTTGCTAGGTTGTCTTGGTTTCCATTGGGTAAGTTCTTTTGCTTTCCACTTGCCATCTTATTGTCTGTGATTATACTTGGTCTTGTTGTCAGTGATTGGTTCCCGTTTCTCCCATGTACTTGTCCTGTGACCCTAGATCTCTGCTGTTCCTAGTGACAGATGGTCTGAGCATTTGTTCCACACACAAGGGCCCTCCAGGTGAAAACTGAGTCCCTATGGCAGAGTTCCTGCTCCCCTGAACCACTGGAGGGGGGTGCTTTCTGTGTTCTTCACCCAGACCTCTCTGTACCCCAGCTCCTCACAGCGCAGTCTCACCAGGCCTATGTCCCTGGATCTCTGCTGTTCCTGGTAGCAGATGGCCTGAGTGACTGTTCTGCACACACAGGCCTTCCTGGTGGAAACCGAGTTCCTATGGCAGAGTGCCTGCTCCCCTGAACCACTGGAGGGGGGTGCTTTCTGTGTTCTTCGCCCAGACCTCTCTGTACCCCAGCTCCTCACAGCGCAGTCTCACCAGGACTGTGTCCCTGGTTCTCCGCTGTTCCTGGTGGCAGATGACCTGAGCATTTTTCCACACACAAGGGCCCTCCGGGTGGAAACCGAGTTCCTACAGCAGAGTTCCTGCTCCCCTCAACCACTGGGGGGGCACTTTCTGTGTGCTCCGACCAGACCTCTCTGCGCCCCAGCTACTCGCAGCACAGTCCCACCGGGCCTGTGTCCCTGGATCTCCACTGTTCCTGGTGGCAGATGGGCTGAGTGTTTGTTCCTCAAGTCTTTATTTCAATAATGAATCAGTATTTGTTTCCCTCACAGATCAGCTTCAGAATTTCACAGTGTGGGAAAACATTTTTGTTTGTTTGTTCGTTTGTTTGTTTGTTTGTTTTTTCTTCCTATGGCTCTGTAGTATCATGTAAACTATTACAAGTTATTTTTCAAGTGGGAAAGAAAAAAAACCTAAATATGTGAGTTCATGTGATAGGAAGACCAGAACTTCATGCTGAAAATAAAAGTTTTAAATGCTATTCCTTCATGCCAGCTTATTTAAAGTTGTTGGCTGATACAAGTCACCATCCTGTGCTAGTGATGGCCAATGAGAAGATTATCTGGCCTCTGTGGTCTTTCTGTACTGCAGAGTAGTGGGTACCTTCTTCCCTGCAAAGCTAGAAGGCTGGAATACCTGCTGTCATCCCACTTCAACTCTCCCCAGGCTCTAGTCTTCCTTTCCTCCTAAGCGATAATCCATTTATTGCCTGAGTTCTGAATCCTTACTAGAATACAATTATATGCTGACTGATCTTCTTCTCTGCCTTGGAATCGTATTCTTCTCCTTCACAGAGCTCAGATCTTTTGCCAAAATCCCAGCAGTGCTTGGGGATTCCCGAACTGCATTTGAATTATAAAGACATACATCCATGTTTGCAAAAGTTTCACATCTGACTTCTTAAGAAATGTAAATCTAATATTCTCTGTGAGAGATAGCCAGATATATTCAGAAAAGTTTTCTTTGACCAGTAAGTTAAAACGCACAAATCTGTAATGTGCCAACAAAGATATAAATATGTATCAAGTGACAATGAGGTTTGTCAGATAGCCAATCAGTTTTGCATTGTAAATTCTAAATTTACAATCACTTGATAATAGAAAAGTAAATACTGATAGACATTATTTAAAATGGTCATGAACAAAACTGGTGTTTTTGTTTTTACCTTGGTAAATATTTTAGAGACTCTGGATATCACTAAAGAATTATAGAAGAGAATCTTTAGAACACTGTGTGGAGTTTAGTGTGCCCAATTACCAAAACAGCCCTCAGTGGTAACAATCAGAAGCATGGACTCAAAAGAATGTCCAGTATACCATAGGAGAGCGATTTATCAATCCAAATCAAGAACAAATATTTCTCCAAATCTTAGACGGTCTTCTGCTCAATATTTGCTACCTCAAGTCTGGGCTAGAGAATGGGGATGGGCCCCTCTATTGTGATCACTTTTTTTTTAAACGACTTTATTTTACAAAACAAAGATAAATGTACAGATTTTAAACATTTTTTGCTTAAAATTATACATTTTTGTCAGTACTGTTTTTTCAGACATTGAAATAATTTGTACATAAAACCATGTAAATATATTTTTTTAGTCAGTACTTGATTTTTTTAAAGGGCTTGACAGTATGCATTGAAAACCTAATAGTTACAATAAGCGTAAAGAACATGCAAAACAAAACGCAACATGGAAATAGTCAAAGCCTTCTTGTTTTGAAAATATATGTATATTTTTTTGTTTTCTTTATTACTTGGACTTCATACAGTCTATGAGTTGTTTCTGGGGGAGTGCAAGCCTCTGGGGTTAGCATCCCACTATCAGTGACTGCATATTATGTCTCTTCTTTTGTGACTGGGTTATCTCACTCAGGATGATATTCTCTAGATGCAGCCATTTTCTTAAGAATTTGGTTAAGTCATTGTTTCTGGTGGCTGAGTAGTATTCCGTTGAGTATATGTACCACAATTTTTGTATCCATTCATCTTCTGAAGAACATCTGGGTTCCTTCCAGCTTCTGGCTATTATAAATACAGCCGCTATGAACATTGTGGTGCATATATCTTTGTTGTGTATTAAAGTGTCTCTGGGGTATATGCCCAGAAGTGGAATAGCTGGGTCTTCAGGTAGTACTATATCCAATTTTCTGAGGTATCGCCAGACAGATTTCCAGAGTGGTTGTATTAGCTTGCAACCCCACCAACAGTGGAGAAGTGTTCCTCTTTCTCCGCAGCCTCGCAAGCATCTGCTGTCATCTGAGTTTTGGATCTTGGCCAATCTGACTGGTGTGAGGTGGTATCTCAGGGTTGTTTTGATTTGCATTTCCCTGATGGCTAAGGATGTGGAGCACTTCCTCAGGTGTTTCTCGGCCATTCGGTGTTCCTCAACTGAAAACGTTTTGTTTAGCTCTGTACCCCATTTTTTAATAGGGTTATTTGATTCTCTGGTGTCTAGCTTTTTGAGTTCCTTGTACACCTTGGATATTAGGCCTCTATCTGATGTGCTGTTGGTAAAGATCTTTTCCTATTCTGTTAGTTGCCGTTTTGTTTTCTTGACGATGTCTTTAGCCTTACAGAAACTTTGCAATCTCATTAAGTCCCATTTGTTAATCTTTGACCTTAGAGCTTGAGCCATTGGTGTTTTGTTCAGGAAATTTTCTCCTGTACCTATGTGTTCTAAGGATTTCCCTACATTCTCATCTAATACTTTCAGTGTATCTGGTTTAATGTGGAGATCTTTGATCCACTTACACTTGAGCTTTGTACAAGGAGATAAGAACGGGTCTATTTTCATTCTTTTGCATGCTGAGTGCCAGTTGGACCAGCACCATTTGTTGAATAGGCTGTCCTTTTTTCATTGAATGTTTACTGCTCCTTTGTAAAAAATCAGGTGACCATATACATAAGGGCTCATTTCTGGATCTTCTATTCTATTCCATTGATCCACATGCCTATTTCTGTACCAGTACCATGCAGTTTTCAGCACAATTGCCTTGTAATATAGCTTGAGGTCAGGGATAGTGATTCCCACAGATGTTTTTTTGTTGTTGAGGATGGATTTCGCTATTCTAGGTCTTTTGTTATTCCATATGAAGTTGCACATTGATCTTTCCAATTCCATAAAGAACTGGGTTGGAATTTTGATGGGGATTGCATTGAATCTGTAGATTGCTTTTGGTAGGATGGCCAATTTTAAGATGTTGATTTTTCCAATCCATGAGCATGGGAGATCTTTCCATTTTCTGAGATCCTCCTCAATTTCTTTCTTTAGAGGTTTGAAGTTCTTGTCATACAGGTCCTTCACTTGCTTAGTTAGAGTCACACCAAGGTATTTCATAGTTTTTGTAACGATTGTGAAGGGTATATGTTTTCCCTAATTTCTTTCTCCACATGCTTGTCCTTTGAGTACAGGAAGGCTACTGATTTGTTTGAGTTAATTTTGTATCCAGCCACTTTGCTGAACTTGTTTATCAGCTGTAGGAATTCTCTGGTGGAATTTTTGGGGTCACTCATGTACACTATCATGTCATGGGCAAAGAGTGATGTTTTTATCTCTTCCTTTCCGATTTGTATGCCCTTGATCTCCTTTTGCTGTCTAATTGCTCCAGCCAGGACTTCCAGTACTATGTTGAATAGGTAGGGGGAGAGTGGGCAGCCTTGTTGAGTCCCTGATTTTAGTGGGATTGCTTCAAGTTTCTTGTCATTAAGTTTGATGTTGGCTGTTGGTTTGCTGTATATTGCTTTTCTTGTGTTTAAGTATGGGCCTTGGATTCCTGTTCTTTCCAGGACTTTTAACATGAAGGGGTGTTGGATTTTGTCGAATGCTTTCTCAGCGTCTAGTGAGATGACCATGTGATTTTGGTCTTTGAGTTTGTTTATATGGTGGATTACATTGATGGATTTCCTTATGTTAAACCATCCCTGCATCCCAGGGATGAAGCCTACTTGGTCATAATGAATGATGCTTTTGATGTGTTCTTGGATTTGGTTTGCAAGGATTTTGTTGAGTATTTTTGCATCAATGTTCATAAGTGAGATTGGTCTGAAGTTCTCTTTTCTTGTAGGGTCTTTGTGTGGTTTAGGTACGAGGGTTATTGTAGCCTCTAAAAATGAGTTGGGTAATATTCCATCTGATTCTATCTTCTGGAATAGTTTGGCAAGTATTGGTGTTCTATCCTCAATAAAAGTCTGATAAAATTCTGCACTGAACCCGTCTGGACCTCGGCTTTTTTTTGGTTGTGAGGCTTTTGAGACTTCTTCTATTTCTTTAGGTGTTATAGAGTTATTTAGATGGTTTACTTGGTCTTGGTTTAACTTTGGGACCTTGTATCTGTCTAGGAATTCATCCATTTCCTCCAGATTTTCCAATTTTGTGGAGTATAAGTTTTTGTACTAGGATCTGATGATTTCTTGAATTTCCTCAGTTTCAGTTGTTATGTCGCCACTTTCCTTTCTGATTTTGTTAATTTGGATACTCTCTCTTTGCCCTCTAGTTAGTCTGACTAGGGGTTTATCAATCTTCTTGATTTTCTCAAAGAAACAACTCTTGGTTTTGTTGATTTTTTCAATGGTTCTTTTTGTTCCTATTTGGTCTATTTCTGCCCTAATTTTGATTATTTCTTGCTGTCTACTCTTCTTGGGTATATCTGCTTCCTTTTGTTCTAGGGCTTTTAGCTGTGCTGTCAGGTTGCTGATGTGAGCTCTCTCCAGTTTCTTTTTGGAAGCACTTAGGGCTATGAGTTTTCCTCTCAATACTGCTTTCATTGCATCCCATAGATTTGGGTATATTGTGTTTTCGTTTTTGTTGAATTCTAGAAAATCCTTAATTTCTTTCTTTATTTCTTCTTTGACCCTGGTATCCTTTAACAGAGCATTGTTTAGTTTCCATGTGTATGTGGGCTTTTCGTTGTCTTTGTTGTTGTTAAAGACCAGCCGTAGACCATGGTGATCTGAGAGGATGCATGGGAGTATTTCAATCTTCTTATATCGATGGAGGCTCGTTCTGTGTCCAATTATGTGGTCAATTTTCGAGAAGGTGCCATGGGGTTGTGAGAAGAAGGTGTATTCTTTTACTTTGGGATAGTATGTTCTGTATATATCTATTACTTCTAGTTGGTTCAAAGTCTCAGCTAGTTTTGCAGTGTCCTTTTTCAGTTTCTGTTTCCCTGATCTGTCCATTGGTGAGAGTGGGGTATTAAAGTCTCCCACTATTATTGTGTAGGGTGAAATGTATTTTTTGAGCTTTAGTAGGGTTTCTTTTATGAATGTGGGTGATTTTTTATTTGGAGCATATATGTTAAGGATTGATAGTTCCTCCTGACAGATTTCCCCGGTAATGAGTAAAAAGTGTCCTTCCTTATCTTTTTTGATAACTTTTGGTTGGAAATTTACTTTATTCGATATTAGAATAGCCACTCCAGCTTGCTTCTTGGAGCTGTTTGCTTGGAAGTTTTTTTCCCACCCTTTTACTCTGAGATAGTGTCTGTCTTTGTCTCTGAGATGAGTTTCCTGTATGCAGCAAAAGGCTAGATTTTGTTTATGTATCCAGTCTGATAGTCTATGTCTCTTTATTGGGGAGTTGAGACCATTTATGTTAATAGATATCAAGGCATAGTTGTTTCTGTTTCCTGCTATTATTGCTTTTTTGGGTTGAGTTTTGTCTGTGTTTTTTTCTTCTTTTAGTTTTCTTGTTTAGGAGTTTTCTTGTTCTTACTAGGCTGTATTTTCCCTCATTGTATTGGGTTTTCCACCTATACTTCGTTGTAGTGCTGGGTTTGTGGTCAGATATTGTGTGAATTTTGATTTGTCTTGAAATATCTTCATCTCTCCATCGATGGTAATTGATAGTTTTGCTGGGTATAGCAGCTTGGGCTGGCACTTGTGCTCTCTTAAGGAGTGCATGATGTCTGTCCAGGCTCTTCTAGCTTTCATAGTCTCTGTTGAGAAATCGGGTGTGAGTCTGATTGGTCTGCCTTTATATGTTACCTGACCTTTTTCCCTTACTGCTTTTAGTATTCTTTCTTTACTTTGGGCGCTTGATGTTTTTACTATTATGTGTCGGGAGGTATTTCTTTTCTGGTCCAACCTATTTGGAGTTCTGAAGGCTTCTTTTATGCTCGTGGTCATCTCATTCTTGAGGGTAGGGAAGTTTTCTTCTATGATTTTGTTGAAGATATTTACTGTGCCCCTTAGTTGATACTCTTCTCCCTCTTCTATTCCTATTATCCTTAGGTTCGGTCTTCTCATTGTGTCTTGGATTTCCTGGACATTTTGGGTTAAGAGCTTTTTGTTTTTTGCATCTTCTCTGGCTGTTTTGTCTATGTTTGCAATGTTGTCTTCTGCCCCCGAGATTCTCTCTTCGATCTCTTGTAATCTATTGGAAATGCTTGCTTCTGTTACTCCTGTTTTCTTTTTTTGGTTTTCTGACTCTAGGGTCATCTTTTTTAGTGTTTTCTTTATTGTGTCAATCTCTGTTTTAATTTCCCTCTTCCATTCCTTTATTTCTTTGGTTCTGTTTTCCTCTAGTTCTTTGAGTTTTTTGAGTGTTTTTCTTGTTTCTTCTTTAAAAGCTTCTGAATCTTTTTGCTTTTCCTCCCTTTCTTGTTTAAGTAACTCTATCAGCGTCTTGAGGCATGATTTTAGGTCTGTGTCTTCTTTTTATGGAGTGTTTGGAGTTCTGATGTTTGCTGTTATGGGAGAGCTGGGCTCTGGTGTTGCTAGATTGTCTTGGTTCCCTTGGGATATACTCTTTCTCTTTCCTCTTGCCATTTTGTTGTCAGTGATATGTTCTTACCTTTCCCTTGAATCTGGTCTGTGTCCCTGGTTCTCCACTGTTTGAGGTGTCAGATGTCGAGCCCTGTTTTATGCCTCAGAGTATTTGCGTGTGAGCAGAAGTTCCAACGTTCTGTTTCTGTTTGCTGAATCAGGCATGGCAGGGCAGGGCAAGGCAGGGGGTGCACTTTCCTTGTGTACTCCACAGAGATCTTTCTGCTCCCCTGCAGCCCAGGTCTCCCACCCACAGTTGCTCAGCCTCTATGAGCCGCCGATCTGGGTGGCAGGTAGGCCAGGCTCCGCTCTACATCCGGAAGTCGCCTCCGGGTGGAAACAGAAGTTCTAATTTTCTGTTCCTAATCGCAGTTGCTCAGCCTCTATGAGCTGCCGTTCCGCCTGGCAGGTAGGCCAGGCTCCGCTCTGCGTCGTGATCACTTTTATTTAGAGAAAATAAAAGCTGATACAAACATTCTGGAAGAACATCTGGGTCAATGTTTGGCACGGCTGTGAGTGCACACAGTGCTTTCTCCTTAAAACCCCTTGTCACATCTACATATTACTTTAGTTAATAAGAAAAAGATTTTTGAATTTTGCTTGTAGAAATACAACACTACAAGTTAGAAACATCAAACTTAGCATGTTGTAGACACCATACTTTGTGCTCTATATATAGATGCCAGACAATCCTCATATTTTCCATAAGATGTGGAAACATTCCTTATCTCCATTTTACACATCAGCAAAGAGGTAAATCCCCATCCCAATGTCCCACCTTTGGAAATTTCATGTTGCTCCCATTAATGAGCTCTTTTTAATATAATAAGACACTTTTTTGTAGACTATACCTATGAGCTTGTATAAACTAAATTATTAGTACCTCTTAAGTAAGGGCAACCTCCAAATTACAAATGAATTAGGGAGGGAAATGTATATCTGTGTGTAGTAATAACAGGAAATGTAATGCCTTTCTCCTTTCTTTTGGTGAATATACAAAGAGTGGCAGTACTCTTTTTGATGAATAAACACAGACATTTTTGTTATAAAGAACCAGGGCATATTTCTAAGTGGTGCTGGGAAGGCACAAAGGTCCAAAAAAAATGCAGAGTCCTTCCCACAATGTTTCTGGAAATATAGATTATATATTTTGGAATTACTTGACAGGGTATAAAAGGGGCTTATTTTGTCAATCATAAGACAGGACAGTGAAGTGAACTAATAAGTAAGACAGAATAGATTTGAAGCCTTGCTTCTATGTGTGGATACCTCAAAGACTCAGGGAAAATCCTAAGCTGCAGAAAATGAAAGGGACATAGATTCAAGACATGGATAAGAAATTAACAAAAAGAGTGGCTGGCTGTCTACAGAGTAAGAAAAGTGAAATGCAAGTTCTTCCCTTCGTGTTGATAGTACTTAAAAATACTGGTATAGAAATAGAAAATGACTCAATGCAGCAGAACCTCTATCTCTCTATCTCTCTATCTCTCTCTATCTATCTATAGATTATCTGAATGATACAAAATTTGTGATACTGCCGAATCTTAACATTGGGCTTCAAGTTAGAACTCCCTAACTGAAATAAAATATTTTCATTGAAATACAGCAGTTCAAAAAGCAAGGTTATTGTTAGTCTTTAGGCATGATAATAAGACACTTTTTAATATAATAAGACATTAGGGGAGGAAAATGGTGCTACACACCTTTAATCCTGGTACTTGGGAGGCAGACCAAAGTGAATCTCTAATTTTTTCTTTTTCTTTTCTTTTGTTTTATTTTCTTTTCTTCTTATACTCAAGATTTTATTCCCCTACTGGTCCAACTCTTACTTTTCCACTTCCCATACCTTCCCCCAATCCCCGCCATCCCCACAAGGATGTCTCCACCCCACCCACCCTGCCAGACCTCTAAATTCTCTGGGGCCTTCAGTCTTTTGCAGGTTAAGTTCATCTTGCATAACTGATCCCAGATCTGGCAGCCCTCTGCTGTATATGTGTTGGGGTGTTTATATCAGCTTGCGTATGCTGCCTGGTTGGTGATCCAGTATCTGAGAAATCTAAAAGGTCTAGGTTAGTTGAGACTGCTGGTCCTCCTACAGGGTCACCCTCCTCCTCAGCCTCCTTTAGCTTTTCCCATTTGAGACCAGCCTGGTCTACAGAGTGAATTTCAGGACATCCAGGGTTACCCAGAAAAAAAAATCCCTATCTCAAAGGAAAAATGATGCTGAAGAGAGGTTGGGGTAATTTTTATTCAAGTAGTCATGGGAAATTGAACAAGGAAGCAAAGATTAATAGATGTTTACATCTAGGAGACAATATGAATCCGGTAGTTTAGGTAAAATAGAAAGAAATCAAGATATAGGATTTAAAAAAAAACAAAACAAAACAAAGAGGAAACAAAAAAAGGCATTGACTAGCAATAGAAAATCTTTAAACCTCGTAGTATAGAATGTTAAGGGACTAGAGAGATGGCTTCATGGTTAAGAGTATTGGCTACTCCTCTAGAGGACACAGTTTTGATTCCAAGTACATACATGGTAGCTTGTAACTGCCTGATTCTAGGGATTCACTGCCCTCTTATGACATTCATGGGCACTGGGTATGCATACCCAGAGACATACATGCAGACAAAACATTCATACACATAAAAATAAAATAAATTTTAAATGTAAAGGGATATTTTATAAGTAACTGGAACTATGGCCTTCTCAAGTATGATTATTTAACTTTCCATCCTTTCCTTTGCTGCAGTGTCTTCGTTCTGATGGAGTTCCTCATCCTCTAAGTCTCTTCCTTTAGACGTGCTTACCAATTTCACTTCTCCAGTGAGCTAGCATACCCAAATGCTTTAAGGAATAATGTTATATACTATCTCAACCATTACTCTCCTTTACAACAGTAGAATTTTCACTTGATTGGCCTCAGTACTGTGGGATTTTTGTCCATGAATTCAATTAAGAAAATTTAATCAAAATATAAAAATGAATCATTAAGATAGTCTCTGTAAACTGCATGCAAACAAAAAGCCAATAAGGAGAATTGTGGTGATTAATTTTTAGGACAGAATCTTCCAGTACATAAATAAAAGGCCATAATGGTCATGTTTTTTTTTCCCCAAAGAAATGCCATAATGAAATTTCTTTAGTAAATGGCTAATGGACTGGTAATTGTATACTTTCTTGAATATGCTAGTACTTATCGTTAATGTGATTGCACAAAATGAATAACATGTTTTACTTTATTGAGATTGAAATAGCAAATGAGCTAACATTGCTTAAAAACAAAAGTGTGGGGTATTATACCAACAGCATAGGCACCTTGTTTGAAAAAGAACAGAGTTATTGAAAGTTTAAAGTGGTTACTTTGTAAAGAGGATAGACCAAATTCTCTTATAATTGTGTCTTGATTGTTACTAATCAAGAACACTGAGTCTCACCACACCGCACACCAGAATATCCTGTCAGAAAATCTCCTGGATTTTTATTGAGAAATAAAATACAAGCTTTCCATAGATTTCTACACACACTCTCCTAACCACAATGCAGATTCATCACATGTGCTACATGACTGAAGCCTTATAGCATGAAGCTTTCTTCTTGCTGCAGTGTATAGATGATCCTCCCACTCCATCAAACCATGCAATAATCTTTACGCCATTTCTTGTCTATCAGCAGCAACAGCAGCTTCTTTCCTTTCACAAAAACACATTAAAAATACAAGCATCTCAGAGTTGCATTATGTCTATGGATAACCTTGAAATTTTACCAATGTGTATGAAAATCCATTATGAACAGCATGGATTATTTGTAGCAAACTTTAAAACTAGTCATTTTGAATTAACTGGTTAATGGTGACACTGGAAGTAAAGTGAGGCTGAACCATATTACACTTTGCAACCATTTTTCAAGTGATGAGTTTGAGGTAGACTTTGTCACCTACAAGAGAACAGTATTTTCTTTATATTCTTTTCTTAAAGTAAGAATAGAACCATGTGAAAACATGGAAACCATGAGTTTTCTGTGTTTGGGAGATAATTTAATGCCTCAGCATCTGAGCTGTGAGGCCAAATGAAGCTATGTTCAGGTTCTGAATCTGCTCCAAGCTACCCTGACAATCCTGAACAAATCACATGACCCCCTGAGCTGCAACTTTTCATCAATAAAGTGAAACCAATTAAATCCTGGTATCAGCATGCTTTCATGAGTTATCTAATTACACAGTGTTTCCTTTTCCTAATAAATACATAAACATCTAAATAAGCATTTCTGCAATACAACATCTCAAATGTCAAAAAAACAAAAAAACACTTGAGCTCAGGGAAAGGAAAGTTACTTTTTCACAACCCTTAGAAATGGACAATTATTTGTTATCCTCTTCCTGAAAAAGAATGAATAAGGAAACCAGTCCTGGAGTTTGTGGTGATTGAGTTAGATCTTGTCAACGAAGTGGAATGGATATCTGAGAAAGAAGGGCCATATGACTGTTGGAGGCATGATGCTGGGTCCAAAACTCGTATGCAAGAGTGATAAGAATGGCTTTTTAAAATGGAATGCTAGGTCTCAAGGTTACCACTTAGATAAATTCAAGTAAAATCTGAAGAGTTTTGTCTCTAATAGTTATGGGTAACTCTGTTGCAGTTGGCCTGAGAGCACATTCTGAAAACCCTTTGGAAACAGGTGGTATGTTACACAGCCAGAGTGACCTGGTCATTGCTATTGAAGCAATGCAATGACCTTATAGAAAGACACAGACCAGAGACTGAATAAGGTACATGATCCCAAAAAACATAGACTTCTATTGCCATGAATGTCTCTTACAATAGGTCAAAATTTACTCTCAGGCCCAGTTTGAAGAGGGGTACTTAACAGTGATGGGCTAAGGAGTGAGAAATCTGACACTTACTTATCTAGTTGAGAAGTTTGTCCCAATTCAGGGAAGAGATGATGCAGTTCTGAGCTACATACATATAAAAATAAAAGTAAGATAGAAATGGGAGAATATTTCATGAAAGAGCAGAAGAGATGTTTTTGAACATGTTCAGGGGACCCCCAGTCTGTTTATGAACAAATTAAACTTCAGTAGTTCTAAATATCAGCTGAAGTGGTTTCAACTCATCCCATATGTTTTTGTATCTGGATATAAATAAGTCCTTTATGTATGTGTGTATGAAAAAGAGTGGGAGATATGAGAGAGAGCCACACTGTGCTCAGTGTACTTGCTGTACTGTGGAGATTATCTTACATACCCTTAATCTAGAGTAGACTCTTGTCAATCTCTGCACAGAAAACCTCTGAGGCAGAACCTCTGAGGAGGCATCCATATCAGATTCCTTCCAGGAAGCTCTACTTGGCATCAGCAATAGTGCTTGGGTTTAGTAGTTGCATATGGGATGCATCCCCAGATGAGGCTGTCTTTGGATAATATTTTCTCCAATCCTTGCTCCTCTATTTGTCCCATTATTTCCTCCCATGAGTGTTGTGTTCTCCCTTCTAAGAAGGACTGAGGCATCCACCTTCTGGCATTCCTTCTCTTTGAGCTTCATACATTCTGTGAATTGTTTCTTGGGTATTCTGAGCTTTTATTGGGCTAGTATCTGTTTATCAGTGAGTACACACCATGAGTGTTCTTTTGTGACCGGGTTACCTCACTCAGGATGGTAGCTTTAAGTTCCATCCATTTGCCTAGAAATTTCATGAACTTGTTTTTAATAGCTGAATAGTACTCAAATGTGTAAATGTACCACAATTTCTGTATCCATTTCTCTGCTGAAGAACATCTGGGTTCTTTCCAGCTTCTGGCTATTATAAACAAGGCTGCTATGAACATAGTAGAACATGTGCCCTTGTTAGATGTTGGAGCTTCTTTTGGTATATGCCCAGGAGTGGTATAACTGGGTCCACAGTTAGTACCAGGTCCAATTTTCTGAGGAATTGCTACACTGACTTTCAGAGTGGTTGTACCAGCTTAAAACCCTACAGACAGTGGAGGAATGTTCCTCTTTCTCCACATCCTTACTAGCATCTGCTGTCACCCAAATTTTTGATCTTAGGCATTCTAAATGGTGTGAGTTGGAATCTCAGGGTTGTTTTAATTTGCATTTCCATGATGACTAGGGATGTGGAGTATTTCTTTAGGTGCTTCTCAGGCATTCGATATTCCTCGGTTGAGGAATTTTTGTTTAGCTCTGTACCCCAATTTTAGTAGGATTATTTGATAATCTGGAGTCTGACTTCTTGAATTCTTTGCATATATTGGATACTAGCCCTCTATCAGTTGTAGGATTGGCAAAGACTTTTTCCCAATCTGTTGGTTGCTAAATCGAATGTCTTAATTCGAGGCTCAGGTATCTATGCAGAAAAGAAGCTCCATGGATTATAAGAGCAAGAAGTGGTGAATGACCCCAAAGCAACCATAGCTTCCAGACACAAGAATACTGATATACATATGAACTCAAAGAAATTGTAGCAACATGCACAGAGCATCCACAGGTTCTGGATAGATAGGGTTCCAGCCCTGAGGAAAGGAAATGGGCACAGGATCCCACCCCAACCAAGAAGTTATTTGAAATTGATAGCTGGTTTAGAAGGGGAAGGAAAATCAATTTTCTCCAATGGACTGTCACTGGGTTTATCAGCCACGGTTAAGGGTAGGCCTCTTGCTTAAGAGTAGCTGGTCAATACAAAACAAACTCCATGTATTTTTTTATGATTTTTTTTTGGTTTCTTTTTGTTATGGCATTTTGTCTTAGGTATGTGTGTGTGTGTGTGTGATATGTATTGTTTGCTTTTTATTTTGTCTTGAGAGAGAGAACATGAAGTTGTGAAAGTGGAGAGGTGGGAGGATCAGGGAGACAGAAAAGCATCATCAATATCCATTGCTATTGCCTGTTTAAAGACACACAAATTCACTTTAAACAAAAAAGCAGATGAGGCAGAAAGTTGGAGTCCTACAATCTGAAACACACAGCCAGGCTCCCAAAGCTAGCAGAATAGAGACTACATGGGGAGGAAAGACAAGTTAGTGAGGGTGGATTCAGTTCAAAATAGAGTTTAGACAAGAGCAAAGAGTAACTAATTAAATAGCTTTCAACAAGCAAAGCAGAGCCAAGAATCCAAAAAAAATCATCAAACAAAACTCTGTTCTTTGGCCCTTGATCAGTTCATCTTAATTAAAGGGAAAGAGAAAAGCCTAGACACAGTCCTCATCACCTTTAACATGACACTAACAGTTGGTTCAAAAGCTGATAGGTTCTGTGACTCTGTCATTATAAAGATTATATAAGGCAACCTTTGGTTTTCTCGGTCTCATGTGCAGGAGAAGAGCTGAGAATGGAATGGGGATGAGGGAAAAGAAGGAGCTCCAGCTGGTTCTGAGAGGAGAATCTCTGGCCTGAAGGTGGTTGGCTTGAGTTTGGCTTGATTGTGTCCATGGCTGGCTGTCGCTGGGAGCTTGGAGAGATTAGACAGGCAAAGTCCTTCTCCATGGCTTTGCACAGCGGATCCCAGTGAAAAGAGACAGTTCATGGCTTTAAGACATTTACTGTCAGGGCAGAAGGTGGATGAGTAAAACTGTTCCCCACTTTTCAGGGTGGGCCTGAGATTAAATGACTTTTGCAGGGAAGTCATATCTGGGAAGGAAAGTTTATTGGCTAAGCTTCCAGGCATTTAGGTTCCTCATTAAAATGAAGATCTGCCTTGAGCCTACCTGACCTATGGTCATACCCTTTACCTGTGGAGGAGCTTGGGGCATTGCACTTACTGTGGCCACAAATCTATGGAGGGTTGTGGCTAGTGACAGGGACCTGGTTCTCTGGGAGTCAGACAAAACACCTACCGAGCCAGGGTCACCAGGGATTCAAGCCTTAGCTCAACTGGGAACCAGGCTGCCTTTCAGGGTCCAATAAATGGAGTGATGGCTTTGTGACATTTGTGAAGAGGCTATTGGCACTAGCAACCTGGACCATGATGTGTATTCATATTTGGATGGCTGTAATGGAGATGGTGGAGCTCTCTGGAGTGCTGCTTTCTATTCTTTGGCAGTTATACCATCTTCAAGCAGAACTCATATTTCTAGAGTATGTGATACCATATCCCTAACTATAGAGTTACATGTATCTAAAGTTAACATACATGAAGTCATAAGGAAACAGATGGATGTTCATCTTTCCAGAACTAATTATAATTTTTTTCCTTTTAAATTTAACTTTATTTCTGAGATTATAATATAATTTCAACAGTTTTCCTTTCCTTTTCCTCCTCCAAACCCTTCCGTATACCTGTTCCTGCTCTCTTTGATATTTAAGGCCTCTTTTGTCTCTGATTGCTATTACATGGATGTGTGTGTGTGTGTGTGTGTGTGTGTTCCTAAATATGATTGAATCACTTCATACTGTGTTACTTGTTTGCATGCATATAATTAGAATTTTGTATCTGAGTTCAGAGAAGGGATGACTTCAGGTAAGAAGCTGCTTTCATACAATGCTGGAAGGTTTCTACTTGATATGAGAAGCCATAGATCTCTGCACTTGCAAAGAGAAGCGTAGGATTGAAGAGTTGGATCAATGGTTGAACGTATTTAATATTATTACAGAGACCATGGGTTCAATGCACAGAACCCACATGGCAGCTTACTCCATAACTACAGTTCCAAAGAGGTCTAGCTCCCTCTTCCTGCCACTTTGGACATTAGGCACACACATATGTACAGGTGAAACACTCATACACATAAAACAAAATATATTTGTAAATCTTTACAAGACAACAAGAAATGAGTTTAGGTTATATCTTTACTATTGCACGATGTTTAAATAAATAAGTTTTATTTCAAAGGCTTAGGGTACACGAGACAATATTATTGGCATGTGTCAAGGTATGTTGATGAAGTCAAATGTGTTTAGGGATTTGGTAAGAAAAAAAATCTCAGTTGAGAAAGTGTCTCCATAGTCAGTCATGTGTTCTGCTGATTGGTCATTGATGTGAGAGGACCCATCTCACTGTGGGCAGTGTCCTTCCTAGGCTGATGGTCCTGGGTGCTATGAGAAGGCAAGCAGAACAAGCCATGGGAGCAAGTCATTAAGCAACATTTTTCTATGACTCTGCCTCAATTACCGCTTCCAGGTTCCTCTGATTATGGGCAACGATATAAGAGTGTACACAAAATTAATCCCTTTATACCCAATTTGCTTTGGATCATGGTGTTTTATCATATTATTAGAAATCATAAATAATTTCCCAAATAGCATATTCATCATCTTACAAAATTTTCCAATTAATTTTGCTTTTCATTTCAAGAGGGGAAAAAAAACTAACATTTACATGCTGTGTGCTTTTATTGTATTTCCCATGATGTGTACTGGATTTCTAGATCTAGTCCTCGTTTGTGCTCTGCTCCTGTTGTTTTCTGATGCATTTTTGATTTAAATGTAATCGCCATATAATCAGGACAAGCATGGACACACAGCCACCGTGGATGAAATACAATCTTTCAAGAAATGACAATAATAATCAGTTAATAGCTCTTGCAAATCTAGTTTTTGTAGAAAATTTTATACACTACAAATAAAGTTTTAGAGTTTAGGATTCAGTTACTAGTCAATATCCTCTTCTACTGGGTTATCATATTTAGCATGCTAAACCTATATGTACAAAATAATACAAAGTTTCCACATGAGTACTGTGATAATTACATCCAATACACGTGTGACCAAAAGCAATTCAATTTCTTTTCCAGGAAAGTGTCTTGTTGTACTGGAAATGAATGAGACTCTGGTGCATTGTAAAAATCTCCATCTGATCTCTTGCCTCTAAGCCCAGGGTTATTTTCACTCTAGTAAATTTCTATTCTAACAAGTTACACAAAAATGCTATTAATAAAGTCTCTCAATTCCCATACCCCTTATTCAATGTTCTGCCTGCTGTGTTGGAACTTAAACAAGTGAATCTATTCCAGTCACACCCGCATGGTTGTTTTAGGTAGACTGCTGCCTTGAAGGAAAATTTTATTGCTGCCATGAATGTGATCAATTCTAGTCCCCACAACTGAAGTGATCGCACAGAAATAGACATCTATCTTGTAGACAGCCACATTTAACAATCCCAGAAAGTCTCTATTATTTTTACTTACAGACAAGTCAGCCTGCCCCTTACATGAACACATTTCCCCAGCCCAGAAAATGGTGTGTTTCTACCATTACTGTTGTGAATGGGCTCCCTAATTTGTATCCATGGACTTGGAAAACGAGGGGCAGAGAACAAAAACAGTAATAATAACGAGCAAAGCCAACCCTCATCTCAGAAGCAAGAACCAATTTCCCCTGTTGTGATGTCAACAAGTCAGGTTCATAGACTGAATGTTCCTGATGTTTATCTTGTACTATTACACCTGCATATTCTAAATTTCTATCACTTGCGATTCAGACATCTCAATCTGGTAAGGTTTTTTTTTGTTGTTGTTGTTGTTGTTTTTGATTTTGCTTTGTTTTGCTTTGCTTTGCTTGGTTTTTAGAGTTAGCCATCCTGCTCGACATATTGAATTACTTTAGTATCAATTTATGAGGAGTGAGGAAGATTAACAAAGAAGACTAAATAATTTGCTCAATATCATGTACCAAGACACTGATGGAGAAAAATCTAGACGAGAGCAGTATTCGGCTTCCCAGACAACCGAGGCCACAGTGCTCCCTCTTCTGGTGCTAGACATTGTTCATGTCTGATACTGTATTTTCACCAAACATGCTCAGTGGCCTCATTATGACATTTCTATTCATAGACGATGTACTCTGATCACTGCCTTAATTGCTCTTTCTCTTCTTCCTCCTCATCTTTGTCTATTACCTTCTAAATTCCCAGTCCTTCTTTTTAATTACAAGTGGTTTCCCTAACTTCCACATCAGAGATATAATATTAATTCCTGCCAATCTAGGGTGTTTCACTATGACTATTTCCAGTTTAGTTTTCCTATATACAGAAGTTTGATAATTTGTAACAATGAGTAAAAACTCTATTACACACACACATAATATTTTCCTTATTTTCTTCATTCTTCTGGTAATGGGCTCATTTTATACTTAGTCTATTGTGAACAGTACTTGAACAAACCTGCATATTCAAGTACCTCTATTGTAAGCAGAACTGATATTTTCAGTGTTACCTGGGAGTGAAATACCCAGATTTTGTTTTGTTGAAAAATAATCAAAAATGATCCCAGCACGTGCAAGGTGAAGACAGAAGAATTATGAATCTGAGTTCATAGAGAACTAGAGCCTGCCCTGAGCTACAGGAGGTACTGATTCAAAAGCATGAGGTATCCCACACATAACTTCAACATATTGGGGAGAACTAGTTTCCAGATTAAAAGAGTCTCGTTGTCTCCCAGATTACAAACATTAAGAGGCTATTTCATATGGCTTCTGTTTTGTTTTCTTGACAGTGTCCTTAGCCTTACAGAAACTTTGCAATCTCATTAAGTCCCATTTATTGATTCTTGATCTTAGAGCATATGCTATTGGTGTTCTGTTCAGGAAATTTTTCCCTATGCCTATGTGTTCTAAGGTTTTCCCCACTTTCTCTTCTAATAGTTTCAGTGTGCCTGGTTTTATGTGGAGATCTTTAATCCACTTGCACTTGATCTTTGTATATGGAGATAAGAAAGGGTCTATTTTCATTCTTCTGAATGCTGACTGCCAGTTGAACCAACGCCATTTGTTGAAGATGCTGTTTTTTTCTATTAAATGTTTTCAGCTCCTTTGTCAAAGATCAAGTGACCATATGTGTGAGAGTTCAATGCACACTATAAAACCTTTACAAATAAATCAAGTACTGACAAAAAAAAATATTCATATAATTTTATGCAAAAATGATTTTAAAATCTGTACATTTATCTGGTTTTTAAAATAAAGTTGTTTAATTAAAAAATAAAGTGCACAAATATGACTTTCTACAATAAAAAAGAGGCCATTTCATAGTGCAAAACAAAATTGCATCCTCCCAGAGAGAGCAAGATTCTGAAGGAAAACAAATTGTATCCACAGAAACCCCTAACTTTTCAGATTATCAAGAAGCAAGTTTCAGAAGGCTAATGGCTACATTCTATGTCATTTTTGTGCTACAAGTCACCAGTTGGGTGAGATAGACAGTTAGAATATTTTCAGCCACTTGCATATTGTCTTAGAAAGTTGCTGCAGCATATGCTTCCTTAAGAGAGAATAATAAAGTGACTCCATGTTTGTTGCATGGCTGGGCACTCAGTTGATGTCACATGACCAGCTGTGGACAAAGGAAAGCATCCTGTTCAGAAGAATAGAAGCAAACCCTAGAAGCAATGTCTGGAGCGACCACAATTTTCCAAAGCACTAAACACAGAGAGGGAAAGGAGGACAGGGGCTACTGAATTTTCTTTCAGCTTAGGAAAGAAGTTTACAACATTCATGTATTGTATTGATTTTTAAAAATGAATTGATTTAAGTGTAATTGGTTTGTACCAAAGAGCTAAGAGTCCTACTTTTTTCAGTATTCACAAAATTTCTGAAAGTAGAGATAATCACTTAGGCACCTGGTTTTTTTGTTTTTTTTGTTTGTTTGTTTGTTTATTAAAATAAGCTCTCACAGTGTAGTCCAAGTTACTTTCTAACTCATTATGTAGCCCAAGTATCCCTTGAACTAAAAGCAATCCTCCTGCTTCAGGTGTCTTGGGGGAATGTGGATTCTAAACAAGAACACTGTGATAAATGGAGAGATTAGGTGCATTTATTAGGTGTGGATCAAAAAACATTTAACAATTGAAATTTATTTCCATCATCATCACATGGAGAAAATTTTCCAACCAGGTAAATTTCATAATGCACAGTGCATTCGTTAACTTTTGAAGCCATACCATTTATATTACGTGAACAACTGCTTACCTTGGCACGATCACCTTCGAGACAGTTACAAGGAGCCAAGCTGTTTCATTTCCATGCCTGCCTTCTCGACTTCCCGGCACTTTTAGAGTTTAGGATATGCACCTTCTTTTATTTTGATGTCTTCCCAAATCGCTGAAATCATTCAAGGCCTATTCAATGACACTTCAGTTGGTTTCTGTCTCATCCACTTGTAGCAATCAAGTTGTTACTATGTGCTTGCAGGAAGAGTACACAGAACTTAGTGGATCTAATACACTAATTCCCAGTGGCATATAACTGCTAACCCTTTGTGCTCCATTAAGAGAGGGGTTTCCCTGATGCACTTCTCTAGGACGTCGACGTTTCTTAGGCAAGCTTGATTACATTGGAGCAGAACAGACAAGGGAGCGTTTAACAGAAAGTAAGACTGCACTGGCACATAACTGAATAACAGAAATCACTTTTAGTCTAATGAATTCTGTATAAATCATTTCACTTAGTTGCATGTGGACGGAGACCAGTCTGTGAGGTGTGGGGCTGGGATGTTCATGCTAGCAGCGCTCAGTGATGGATACAGCTGAGAACAGCGCCTGTGCCCAGACACAGCTCCATCCCAAGACCTCCTCTGTGTCTCCTCACTGGTTTCTATCCTATTATCCCATCTCCTCTGAGGCTTTGTCCTATTAAATGTGCCTATGGCACATATTTCATAGATAACAAGGTATAGGAATTAACTCTACCCCCTCAGCACAAGAAAACGGGGACCAGTATTTCTGTTCCTCTTGTAATGAAACGTCAGTACAGGAGCAAGTTTCCCAAGTCATGCGGGCAGAAGAGCCCACTTTCTTCGCTGTGTTGCTACACGGTCCTCTCACGACACACAACATCAGCCTTGTCTCCTCCTTTTCCAGAGTTTGACAGCTAGACCCCCCAAGTTAGAGGACCCAACAAAGACCAGCTTCAGTTAGTCCCTCCCAAAATTTTCACCCCTATGTCCACAGTGCTGTTACTGCCTTTTCTTTGCCCTTGCTCTTGAACCGTCCTAAGGAGAAAAAATGTGGGAGGTGGTTAAGTCTCCGTGAGCTCCCACGGTCCATTTTAACTGACCCTGTAGGTCTTCTCATGTCTCTCAGTTCTATCCCTGCTCTTTCCACAAGACTTCTGGAGCTCCACCTGATATTTGGCTGTGGGTCTCCACATCTGTTTTCATCTGTTTCCAACCACTGCTGGATGAAGCCTCTCAGAAGACAGTTATGTTAGGCTCCTGTCTGCAAGCATAGAAGAGTGTCACTATAGTGACAAGGCTTGGCTCTCTCAAAGGGGCTGGACGTAGGTCCCCTATAGATCTCTAGCAGATGTGTAGCTTGGTACTCATGCGGGTCCTCTAACAACTGGAGCAGAGGCTCTGATTTGCTGCCTGCCATTGGACCCTCTTCCTGTAACTGGATGCCCGGTTGGGCTTCAGTGAAAGAGGACAGATGCAGTTCCATCCTGCTGCAGTTGGATATCAGAGCTGGGTGGTACCCAAGTGAGTCTTCCCCTTTTCTGAGGAGAGGGAGAAGAAGGAGGGGGAAGAGACTCGTAAAGACGAGACTAGGAGAGGAAGACAGGCCATGATCGGGATATAAAGTGAATAAATAAATTCATGAATAAAATGTGGAAGGTGATTAGATTCGAATAAGAAGGGAACATCATTATCTGTTGGACCTGAATTTACGCTTGGGCCAAGCCTGTTTTGGTTTCAACCTTGGGTGCCTTTTTCCTGAATCTCACCTGTGCTTTAGAAGCCCGTGTTGGCTTGCTGTTGTTGCTAAAATGAGGAATAATTCCTGCCTATTAGCAAGTGAGTTTGCCTCCAGGAAACCACTGAAAATCAGTAGAAATCAGAAGAGCTTCAGCGGGAGCCTAAATTAATCTACAGGAGTCCTTCAGAGCTGCGAGCAGTATGAGTCCCTACACAACAAGGTCAGCCCAGTCACGATTTTGGCTCTGCTTTTAAAGTGGAAATAATTTGTAAAAGACAACTTGCCTGTTGATTTATGTTGGGAGTGGGGGTAGCAAAAAAAAAAAAAAAAAAAAAAAAAACATTAAGAAAATGTGACTAATCAAGAGCCAGAAGCCTGGAAAACAGAAGCCTCTGATTAGTAATGCAAAGCTGGGATCATGTCTTCTTGTATTTGTCAAAATGGGGAACATAAAATCCTGCTAACCTATTCAGCTAGCTGAAAGGTTTCCATGACAACGGTGGGAACATGGAACATTCAGTCCCCTTGTCTTCAAAAATAACCTTTCAGTATAGGCAAGAGCTTGTTAAAGGCACTCAGCCGCTTCACCTGGGTGGTCCAAGGAAACATCCGACCATAGTCCTGGTGTCTTTCAGCTCTGTAAGAACATTGAATGGACTGCTTATCTACAGCACAGAACAAAATTTGATATGATTCAGCCCACAATAAACTGCTCGATTTCAGAAGCTTATAGTCCTTTCAGTTTGTACACTCATTATCTCCCCTGCCCCCATCCCCCACACAGGGACAAGAACTCACTCCTATGCAGGGCACCGTAATATATATATACATATAACACATATACATATACATATACACATACGCATATAAATGTATATATGTGTGTTGTTGTTGTTTGGGTTTTGTTTTTACTTCCTCCTTAAAAGCAATTAAGTTGAGAATAGGAAATGCAGTTATCTCATAATTTTTCCTGCCTTGGCAATCTGATAAATCATACAGAGAATATTAAGGACTAAATGCATATGACTACATATATATCTATATTCCTGTGTAATGTACATACTGTATCCTTATTTTATTTTTAACTAACACATTTCTTAAGTGGGACCTACATGGATAAGCATAGGTTATGGATGAATGGCATCAAATATAGGAGATCATCCTATGATGGCCGTGTTTCCAGGTGCAGATCTATAGAGCCAAATCATACTTTAATGACTGAGATGCTACAATTGACCTACACCATTTGACATTCCTGTTTCTCCAAAAAGGGGTTCTGATTGGCCAATTGACCACCATCCAACATAGATCATCTCTGTTCCTGGCTTAGTCAACCTCTGCCCAGGAGGCAACATTAGTTTCAAGTGTTACGGATGGTAGGATCCCCTGAATCCAGTGGACCACATCAGCCTTTATGATGGAAGACATGTTTGAGAACTCTATTTGAGGATACACAATTTCATATCTTCTTTCTAAGACATACTCTTAATGGAACTGCAAGAAGGGCAGTAGAGGAGGGACAAACTAGAGAAATTGGAAAGAATGAAATATCCCAAGCAAATTTGAATACTCTGCAGTCTCCTAGTGTGCCAGTGAGGAGAGAGAACTTGATTTAACCCAAAATATTTCTATTTATTTATTTATTTATTTATTTATTTATTTATTTATATATTTAAAATTGAACTTTATTTTAAAAAGCAAAGATAAATGTACAGATTTTAAGCATTTTTGCATAAAAGTATATGAATACATTTTTGTCATTACTTGATTTTTTAAAAAGTTTGATAGTATGCATTAAAAACTTACTAGTTACAATGACCATAAAGTACATATAAAACAACATGTAACCTGGAAATTATCAAAGTTTTCTTGGTGTGTAAAGATTAAGCATAATAATTTTTCATTTTTTTGGCCTTTGTTTTTCAAAAATTCATACAGTCTGTGAGTTATTTCTGGGGTGTTCAGAGCTTTCTGGGGTTAGTATCCAATTATCAGTGACCGCATATTATGTCTGTTCTTTTGTGACTGGGTTACCTCACTCGGGATGATATTCTCTAGATGCATCCAATTTCTTAGAAATAGCATAAAGTCATTGTTTCTGATAGCTGAGTAGTACTCCATTGTGTAAATTTACCAGAGTTTTTGTATCCATTCATCTACTGAAGGACATCTGGATTCTTTCCAGCTTCTGGCTATTATAAATAGGGCTGCTATGAACATTGTGGTACATGTGTCCTTATTGTATATTGGAGCTTCTCTTGGGTATATGCCCAGAAGTAGAATAACTGGGTCTTCAGGTAGTACTATGACCAATTTTCTGAGGAATAGCCAGACTGATTTCCAGAATGGTTGTACCAGTTTACAACCCCAACAACAATGGAGAAATGTTCCTCTTTCTCTGCAACCTCGCCAGCATCTACTGTCATTTGAACTTTTTTTAAAACAACTTTATTTTACAAAACAAAGATAAATGTACAGATTTTAAACATTTTTTGCTTAAAATTATACATTTTGTCAGTACTTTTTTCAGATTTTAACATAATTTTTACATAAAACTATATGAATATATTTTTTAGTCAGTACTTGATTTTTTTCAAGGTTTGATTTTATACCTTGAAAAATTAATAGTTACAATGAGCTAAAGTACATGTAAAACAAAATGTAACATGGAAATAGTTAAAGTTTTCTTGTTTTGTAAATATTTTTTTGTTTTGTTTTGTTTTCTTTATTTCTTGGACTTCATACAGTCTGTGAGTTGTTTCTGGGGGAGTGCAAGCCTCTGGGGTTAGCATCCCACTATCAGTGACTGCATACTATGTCTGTTCTTTTGTGACTGGGTTATCTCACTCAGGATGATATTCTCTAGATGCAGCCATTTTCTTAAGAATTTGGTTAAGTCATTGTTTCTGGTGGCTGAGTAGTATTCCATTGTGTATATGTACCACAATTTTTGTATCCATTCATCTTCTGAAGGACATCTGGGTTCCTTCCAGCTTCTGGCTATTATAAATACAGCCGCTATGAACATTGTGGTGCATATATCTTTGTTGTGTATTAAAGTGTCTCTGGGGTATATGCCCAGAAGTGGAATAGCTGGGTCTTCAGGTAGTACTATATCCAATTTTCTGAGGTATCGCCAGACAGATTTCCAGAGTGGTTGTATTAGCTTGCAACCCCACAAACAGTGGAGAAGTGTTCCTCTTTCTCTGCAGCCTCGCCAGCATCTGCTGTCATCTGAGTTTTGGATCTTGGCCAATCTGACTGGTGTGAGGTGGAATCTCAGGGTTGTTTTGATTTGCATTTCCCTGATGGCTAAGGATGTAGAGCATTTCCTCAGATGTTTCTCGGCCATTCGGTGTTCCTCAACTGAAAACGTTTTGTTTAGCTCTGTACCCCATTTTTTAATAGGGTTATTTGATTCTCTGGTGTCTAGCTTTTTGAGTTCCTTGTACACCTTGGATATTAGGCCTCTATCTGATGTGGTGTTGGTAAAGATCTTTTCCCATTCTGTTGGTTGCCGTTTTGTTTTCTTGACGATGTCCTTAGCCTTACAGAAACTTTGCAATCTCATTAAGTCCCATTTGTTAATCTTTGACCTTAGAGCTTGAGCCATTGGTGTTTTGTTCAGAAAATTTTCTCCTGTGCCTATGTGTTCTAAGGTTTTCCCTACTTTCTCATCTAATAGTTTCTGTGTATCTAGTTTAATGTGGAGATCTTTGATCCAATTACACTTGAGCTTTGTACAAGGAGATAAGAAAGGGTCTATTTTCATTCTTTTGCATGCTGAGTGCCAGTTGAACCAGCACCATTTGTTGAATAGGCTGTCCTTTTTCCATTGTATGTTTACTGCTCCTTTGTCAAAAATCAGGTGACCATATACATGAGGGCTCATTTCTGGATCTTCTATTCTATTCCATTGATCCACATGCCTATTTCTGTACCAGTATCATGCAGTTTTCTGCACAATTGCCTTGTAATATAGTTTGAGGTCAGGGATAGTGATTCCCGCAGATGTTGTTGAGGATGGATTTCGCTATTCTAGGTCTTTTGTTATTTCAGATGAAATTGCACATTGATCTTTCCAATTCCATGAAGAACTGGGTTGGAATTTTGATGGGGATTGCATTGAATCTGTAGATTGCTTTTGGTAGGATGGCCATTTTTAAGATGTTGATTTTTCCAATCCATGAGCATGGGAGATCTTTCCATTTTCTGAGATCCTCCTCAATTTCTTTCTTTAGAGGTTTGAAGTTCTTGTCATACAGGTCCTTTACTTGCTTAGTTAGAGTCACACCAAGGTATTTCATAGTTTTTGTGACGATTGTGAAGGGTACCTTTTCCCTAATTTTTTTCTCCACATGTTTGTCCTTTGAGTATAGTAAGGCTACTGATTTGTTTGAGTTAATTTTGTATCCAGCCACTTTGATGAACTTGTTTATCAGCTGTAGGAGTTCTCTGGTGGAATTTTTGGGGTCACTCAAGTACACTATCATGTCATGGGCAAAGAGTGATGTTTTTACCTCTTCCTTTCTGATTTGTATCCCCTTGATCTCCTTTTGCTGTCTAATTGCTCCAGCCAGGACTTCCAGTACTATGTCGAATAGGTAGGCAGAGAGTGGGCAACCTTCTCTAGTCCCTGATTTTAGTTAATATTTTTCTTTATATGAATTCTAAATAGCAAAGACTTTCGTTTTCAAAATTCAATATAAGAAGCTGCAGAGGAGGAGTACTTTTCACTTTTGGAGCATTCATCAATTCTATAACCTACATGAGAGCTAATGACAAGGTCTCCCTCTTTGTTCAGTCTCTGTGAACTAGATGTACTGTTCTCTCTCCCTCTCCCTCTTCCTCTCCCTCCCCCTCCCCCCCTCTCTCCCTCCACCCCCTCTGGCACCTGCCCTTCATATTCCTGCATTTATGTTGGATTCTAAATCAGCAGCAGGAGCCTTATGGTAGCAAAATGACTAGCCGAGCCAGAGTGACTGGAACTCTAGAGCTCTAAGTGGAAGCATCTCTATGAAACATCAAGTGTCCAGGACTTTCCCTTAAAGTATGTCATGTTACAATAGTCATCTATTATTCCCATCTTTAAAGCATCTCTATGAAACATCAAGTGTCCAGGACTTACCCTTAAAGTATGTCATGTTACACTAGTCATCTATTATTCCCATCTTTGTGTTGTAATTTTTACGTTTACTGATATGTAAAATTTCCAAGATTGGAAGGACTGCAGTTTAAGTTTCCTTTTCGGTGTTATTATTATTATTTGTTATATTTCTCTTTAATAGCTGCATATTAGAGAGAAAGAGGGATCACACAGTTGATCCTCTACAATCACATCCGGTGCTGGGAATCAACTATGTGTTATATTTAAGGATCTGGGATCATAACAGGTGCAGTAAACACGGTCCTACCATATTCTATAACACTCTTTCAGCCAAATAGTCCTAGCTTTAACTATTTATATCTTCTAGAATAATACTATTCTGTCCAAGGTTTGCTGATATTAATGGTCCTCTACCAAATATTTTACTGTACAAATTTTATTCCTGCCTTCTGACTATGTCTTAATGTAATTTTATGATACTGCTTGTAGGCAATAAACAGAGACTGAAAAGAGGGCTATAGTCACAGCAAGGGCTACTAATAACAAGATTACATGAATCATTAGTACACTATACTCTAGCTCATTCAATAATCATCCATAAATGGAATATTGATATTTTAGATGACCTACCTACGAAATCCTAGGAAGGGAAGAAAAATCACGAGAACTCATGATGTGCTGGCTTTAAAGGCCTTAAGAACTTCCCTTTTTTATAAGCACATCTATTGTTTACGTGCATCATTCTTAAACATTTCTATCCATCATGTTCTGCAGAAGCTTCGCAAAGTGAAATCCTCCCAGGCAGCTTCTAGTAATCTGGGGCATCCTAGGCTGCTATATTTATTCACGTTTCAATGAACATGCTAAATAAGAAGTTGGCAGAATGATGCAAGAGCTACGGATACTCATTTTCCTTCTTAGGCTTATAGTCAGGCACTATTTCTCCAGCTAGGTTATTTCCTGCACAGAATATAAGGTGAGTGGGATTCACTCCCACACTGAGGAGTCAGTCAGGCCCTAAAACCACAATGTGATATACCTGGGAGAGAATTTATTCTGAGAGGGGGAGAGGCAAAGTGGTAGTCAACATTCTGACTCCAGTCTTCATCTTCCTGGGTCACAGTTTGCATGAACCTGTGCTGGTCAGGGCTTCACTGCACTGTGGAATAAAGTAAACAGGTACAGTTCTTGCTCTGCTGGAGACATGGAGCCTATAAAAGAAAGCAGTACTCAGAAAATAAACAAGTGGAAAAAAACATTATGTAAGAGAACCAATTAAGGCTTCTTACTGATGGTGAAACGTGCTGATAAGCAACATATTATTGTTGAAAGGATGTTTGCTCCCATATCCTTTTGAGATATGTAAACACACAATGAAGGCTAGCCAAATTTTCTCTATACATAACTACATATTATATATACACATGTATACATAAACACAATATACAGTGAAGTTTTGTATATGCACAGATGCATACATTTATATACAGTCAAATATTTTTGTATAAACATAAACACAGTTTACTTTTTTTGTTTTTTATTACATGTATTTCTTAGTGAATAGTGTATATATGGATGAACATGCCACCAATATTCATGTGCAGGTCATTGGAAAACTTGTGGAAGTTGGTTTTCTCTTCTGTTCTATGGATACTGAAATTCAACTAAGGTCATTAAGTTTTGCAGCAGATGCCTTAACTTGCCATGCTAATTCCCCACACCTCATAAATATACTTTCCACCTGCGTAACCTGGATGGAAAGTAGCTCATCTCTCCTTGCCACTGAATTCTCTTCTTCATTAGATGTTTATTAACCAACTAAGAGCAAGAAATGTAAATTCTTGCCTCTGATCTAAAATCTTTTTTTTTTTTTGTCAGTTTTCCGGCCTTTGGTAAATTCACTTAGCAATACCAAGGAAGCCCCAGGTTTCTGTTTTCAAACTGTGATGTAAAGATTAAGACTAATATGTAAGTGTCAAATTAGTATTCCTTGGCTTTGAATGTTTCATTTTGAATAATGGTGTTTGGGTTGCTGAAAATTGTTAAGCGAGTTTTGGCTTGGCATGGGACAGAATTTCAATTTCTGAATGGCCCTGAACAAGCTTATTTAATGACATCATATTCTCACCATTGACAATTACAAAAATACTGTTAAACTCTGGAAGATATCAAAGGTGTTGTACATCCTACAATAGTCTATCCCAGCCAAAATTTAATTTCTTCTGCAAAACAGACCTAACCAACCTCATTAATAAAGAGTAAATTTTATATACAGAGCAAAAAAACCAACACCATCTTACAAGGATTTGTGTGGATTACAGGCAGTAGTGTATATAAAAATATTTAACAAAGTTGTTGGCACGTTGTTAAGAAATCAATTAATGTTAGTATGACAATTAGTAATTAAATCACTTTAGTAAAATAGCCATCTACAGACACTGAGCCCATTATCGTCACCCTCCCTCCGGGATCATGTAATTATTAGAGACAAATTGCTGAATTCTGCTAAGGAGTATAAAGTCATCTGTGCATAGATGGGGGTTATTTTCTGAAGCTGCCTATGCACTGTTAAATATGGCAGCTGTGACCACCAACTGCCTCCCGCTGCCTAAATAGTATTTCCTCTCTGTGTGCACAATCCCCACCACTGTAAATATCACATCACCCCCAGTTCATCTTCAAAACATGGAGATGGTTATTGCCTACACAACTGTTTTAAAAATGGAGGACCAAGAGGAGCCTCAAGTGCACAGGCAGACACCATCTCTGCAGGACACTTCAAGGGCAATGGATAGCTGCTCTGGACAACAGGTACTCTCCGTCCTTGGAGAAATTAGAGAAATCCCTGGTCCTGCCCACCAATGCCATTTTCAAGGCTGTGATGTCTCAAGCACCATATCACTGACAACTATACCCATGGCAGAGAATTTGAAGATTTTTTTTGGACTCAGCTGGCATCCAAATGGCTATTTCTTTCAGCTAAAGGAAATTTCTATTAGCCATGGATAAATGGTAACCCACTAAACTGTGTTTTTAACTAGTTTCTGTCCAAATAAAGACATGGGAGTCCTGGGACTGCTAATATGGATATTACAAGATAAAAAAGATATCTCTGTATATTTGAATCCATTATTATGAGATAGTCACCAATAAGTAAATATTTCAAAATGGTCCCTGTCTTGTAGCTTACCACATCTTGGTCCATCTGTAAATGTAGGGTGCAAGTAACCACTGCATTTCAGGGGCAGACAGGAGATAGGTAATTTCTAGTAGCATCTAAGACCATAAGTTCTGGAATAAAAAATATCTTGGTTCCTATGTTGCCAGCTCTAACTCACTATAACATATGCTTGAGACACTCAGTTTATACAGAGAAAAGGTTACAGACTGGGTAGGTGGCTTCTTGGGAAGAGCTCTTGCTCTGAAAACATGAGAACCTAAGTTCAAACACAAAACAACCTACCTCAAAAGCCAGGCATAGCTTTCCATGCCCCTAACTCAAAGTTTCCATACATGCAGTAGTGTGGAGACATGTACATTCCAAGGATACACTGGTGAGCTATCCTAGCTCAAAGAGCAAGCTCCCAATCTAGACTAGTTTGTCCTGGGAGAAATAGAATAGAGAGCTATAGAAGATAGATAATAATACCCAGGGACTGCTCTTGCTACCCATTCTCGCAGTGTGCACATACTCATACACTTAGATCCATGTATCAGAGAAGTATCAGGAGGAGAAGGAAAAGGAGGAGGAGAAATTATAGAAACAGGAAGATAAGAGAAGAGAAGAGAAGAGAACAGAACAGAACAGAAGGGAACAGAAGGGAACAGAAGAGAACAGAAGAGAACAGAAAAGACTTGTTTTCACTTACAGTATTAAAGATTCCAGTACATGCCTGGATGACCCATTATTTTGTACCAGTAGCTGTGGAGTTCATCAATAAAAGAATACACGAGTGAGAAATGCTCATATCAGTGACCAAGGGGAGATAAGAAAGGCCCCGGGTCCCACAATATCTTTTATAGTCACACTTGTAATGACCCAAAGACATCCCACTAGGTCCCACTTCTTAGTGAAGCCATGCAACCCCCTCCCAACAGTATGACCTGAGGACCTTGAATACCTGGGCCTCTGGGAAAAGATCAGAAGTCAAATAGTGGTAGTTCCTTTTCTCATCTGGGTTGCTTTTAAGCTAATTGGCCTTGGGGAAACTATTACATTTACTTAAGCGAGAGCTTTCTAGATTAACAAAGCGGATGATGATGACAGTTATAATTACGCATAGGTTCTTCTGGGAAGTAAATAATAAAGTCTTGGCATGTGAAAGCCAAGAGTAGACACTAGCTTCTGCTACTCTTAAGGGAGAGGAGTGCCAGGAGACTTCTCTATGCTGATGAACCTGCTCTGCTGTGCCAAACCTGTGTTACTAGGTTACCAAGATGGGGGTGCTGCCAGAAGCCAGTCTGATGGCAGCAGCTCCTTTTTGTTGTACAAAATTCCCATTTGCAGGCCTCCCAGAAGCTGTTATAGAATGAGGCTCATAAAAGATTCATGCATATTCGGCAGTTAGCTCCCTGATAACACTTCTCAGGGGATTGATTAAGGAATTTAATTTAAACCAACAGAACCAGTAGTATGTCTGCTGATCCCACGTGTAACTGTGCTACAGAACATAAATATACATGGACAGGCTTTAGATAGTCTGTGATTCTTACAATTATCTAGTTCAAAGGAAAGCAACCTGATTACCATATACATGAAGCTGAGGAAGTGAAACTTCTGCTCTTTGTCAGCATGAGGAGGAGCAAAGGTGGTTTTGAAATAGGAATGTCTCAGTATTTTCATTTGATGCATTCCAATGCTTGTACTGAAAAGACAATCACCAAAATATGAGAAACATAAGTAAACTGAGTATTCTCCTTCTCAAGATGCTGTGCTCAGTCAAACTTTAACCAAAAGTAAATGCGACCCAGCCTAGTCTTTGTGACACCAGGAACAAAGAAGTGATTTAATGCCAATAAAGGCTTTCTTATGAGAGACTGCCATTACATACTTGAAATAAGAATTATATATTCTTCAGTGTAAAATAAGAATTATATATTCTGTTAATTGAATGTCAAACAGATTTCTCAATAATACCTATCATAGAAACTCAGTATACAAAAGTAGAAATTCTCTGGAAAAGTATGGGTTAGATGCCTATAATTCTAAATTTGTAGATCTCTCTACATCCCCAGAAATATCTTCTGGAATGACCCTCTAACATCCTAGGACCAAGAGGCTACTGATTGCAAAAAATGTGCATGATATATTCCTCTTCAATGTATATTTTCGCATTATTTTATTTGACCCTTAAAATATGATGCTAATACTCCCTTTATCTTACAGACTAGCAAACTAAGATTCAGAATATAAATATTTTTCAAGATTACTCATAGTATGATTAGTATTAAATTCAAAATCCAAATCCATAAATCAGGATTCTGAACTTTGGTACTATCGCTGTGGTCAGGATGTATTGAATGAAAGAAGAATCTATTTTGAATTATAAAAGAAGAATTATGGTTTCAGACTGAAACCACAATTTCCTCTCCCTTTATGATCTACTATTGCCCTCCAAAAAAAAAAAAAAGAGCAGGCCTTCAAGAGACAACAGTCAAAATAATTCACCAAGACAAGGCAAAAGTCCTCATATTGAAGCTGGTCAAGGCAACCTAACAGGAAGAAAAGAATCCCAAGAGTGGGCAAATGAGTCAAAGACACACCTACTCCCGTAATTATAAAAGCTCCAAGCTAACAACCATAATATATATGCAGAGGATGAAGTGTAGAGCCCTGCAGGCCCCATGACTGTTGTTTCAGTCTCTGTGAGCCTGTATGTACCCTGCTTAGTTAATTCAGTAGGCCATGTTCTCCTGGTGTCCTCCATCCCTTCCGACTCCTACAGTCTTCCCTTTCCCCCTTCTATAGTGTTCTTACATCTCTGAGGGGAGGGGCCCAATGGAAACCTTCAATTTACACTGGCAATGTAATATCTCTGTATCTGCTCCCACCTGCTGCTAAAGAAGCCTCTATGATGATGACTGAGTAAAGTACTCACCTATGAGTATAGCAGAATATCATTAGGAATCATTATTTCATTGGTTGTGGGAAGTTACTCTGCAGGCTACTGAAAAAAAAATAATGTGGAAATCATCACTCTTAAACCAGCATTATTAACTTGATATTCATGGATCCCAAAGGGCTTAATGGTTTTCACTGAACTTAAGTGTGGGGGAGTAACACAATCACTTTCATTGAATTGTATTAGAAATGTCTTATTTGGCTTGGAGAGATGGCTTAGGAGTTAAGAGCACTTATTGCTCTACCTAAGGTCCTTAGTTCAATTCCCAGCAACCATATGGTGGCTCACAATCAACTTCAGTGGGATCCAATGCTCTCTTCTGGTGTGTCTGAAGACAGCTACAGTGTACTCATATACATAAAATGAATAAATCTTAAAAATAAGAAATATTTTATTTACTTCTGTGATTAGTGCAGAAAGCAGACCTCAGTGATGTTATCAATACTTGTGACTTATGCCAAACAGAAAGCATGGGAATATCAAATTTTATACCTTATTACAATTATTATAGATCACTTAATATGCCACTAATTCTATACTATTTCAAAATTATGGTTGATATCTGACCCCTTCTGTGATCTTATTTAATAAATTACAAAAGTATATATAACTATATTATATTGTTAAACTTTTGCTAACCACACATCAATAAATCATTTTCCATTACAATAACTTCTTTGGTATTTTACATTTATAGGTTTTTCTGAATAGATACCCATAGGTTTCCTTGAGCATAAAAAGAATCTATGATGAAAAAAAATTAAGAAGCTCAGCTTAAATCCCCTTCATCTTAATAACTATACTTAGAGAAACAGCTGGTAAAGTTGTTGAACTGCTAAGTCACAGGCTCTGAATGCTACCCACAGATTTTTAGCTGTGGCTTTAACTCTGCTAAAGAACTCTCTACCCCAATTCCTTTACTTGCAAAATGAGGACATGAGCTCAGACCTCATAGGGTTCTCAATATGTTCAGTACTTAGCACCTAGGAAGCATTTAATAACCATAAGTTGTACTATTGCTTTAATGTCATAGAATATGGCCTTTATTCAGAATTGTTCAGTGGGTATTTGGCCCGTAGCAATGGCTTTTATAACGTACAGAAACTGCATCCAAGTCTCTCATTCATTCTCTCTCTGTCTTTCTGTCTCTGTCTGTCTCTCTGTCTCTCTCTGTCTCTCTCTGTCTCTCTCTCTGTCTCCTCTCTCTCTCTCTCTCTCTCTCTCTCTCTCTTTCTCTCTCTCTCTCTCTCTCTCTCTCTCTCTTTCTCTCTCTCTTTCAGAACCTAACATTTTCCATTCGCACACTAAATACATAAAATTCATTATTTTGAAGAGGAATTTTTTGCCGCTACATTTGTTCTTAGACACTGTGGGGATGTGAGGTTTATTGCACAGTACTGTGCTCAGAGGATGAGAAGGCAACGAAAAGGCAACAAAAGCAAACCAAGAATTGTTGTACTAGGTGGATCACCCAGCCTGGGTTTCAGCCTTTCGACTGCCCCTTGGTACCAATTACTAACAGACACCTGCTGATTTCACATCTCCATCCCTGCTCCATTCTTACTGGAAGGAATCTCTCTTCTCTTATGATGCCAATTCATGATAAATGCTCACAAAGGCATGACAATTTCAGTTGCCAGACCATCTGGCTACTGGATGTTTCATCTTAGATTCTATAGCCAAGAGCTTCATCGGTTGCCCTGTTTCTATGGAAACTGGAGATATGGTGCTAATTCGTGACTTAGATGAACTGTCTTACTGCTTATCGAGTATAGCCTGTGGGGGTCAGCAGGCATGGCTGTACTTGGGTGCCTGCAGTCAGGGTGACGGGAGCTGCTTGCTTATTTGTATCCTACCTTCTGAGGTGCTTGGGAAATCAACCAAAGTATGATCCGAACATCAGCCAAGGTTTTATTCTACCTTGTTTCTCAAAGATGTATATGTGGATAGGCACTGATCTTTCAGCCTGCCAACAAAATATACTGAGTATCTAATTATCGGGGCACTTCATGTTTAAAACTTTTCCAAATAAAGTCCAAATTCCTTGGCTCAGTGGGCAAACAAAATATGGATGGGAGCTACAGCAGCTTGAGTGAACTGTTCAGTTTGCTCACCTCTGTGTCATAGTAAAAACAAATTACCTCAGAAAAATCAGTTACTTAAGAGAGAAAGTTTGTTTTGTGCTGTTTCAGAAATTTCAGCTCATGGTTACTTGGTGCTATTGCTTTGAGCCTTTGGTACCAGTAGTAAATATCACTGAGTGATTTGGAACAGGAAGCTTTTGTACCCCATGACACCCAAGAAACAAGAGTAAAGAGGGGCTGGGCTCTCAATCGCCTCTTCAAGGGCATTCCTCCAATCCCTTCACCTCTTTTCCCTAATTCCCCACACACATCACCGTAGACTGCACACAAACCTATTTACAGGCCCTTTAGAGATAGTCGAGATCTAAACTAGATCAATAAATGAAATCAATTTATTAGGTAGTGACAGCATTCAAAAAAATAGAACACAGGCCACAGCTAAGTGAATGTAAATGTAAATATTGTTTGACAAAGCACCTGCTTTAGCTTTTTTGCTATGAGCCGTTGCAAATTCAGACACCTTTCTTTTTGAGAACAGGAAAAGCCATTAACAGGAAAGATCCCCTGACCTACTCCCCACTCCATTGTTTAAATTCTACTCAGTATTTGTATTTTGACTATAATGCACTGTTGCAGTTCCTAGCAGCCTACTTCTTGTGGCTTTAGGACTTCTCTGATGCACTAAATCCTTCTCTCAACAAAAGCACCAGAGTCTGAGTCAGCAGTCTAACCCATCTATCTACCTTAAAATGTTTTAATGTCTCTCATCCCTGCCAGCAGGGACTAGTTTTTCTTCTGGAAGTTAATGAAACCCTCAAATGTCCTACCTAGCAACACTCAAACATGTATGTGTATGTGGATGAATATGTGTGCATGTATATAATATATATGCTAACTGCTGTTTATATATATATATCATCTTTTAAGGCTCTCATTTGAACAATCACAGCTATACATATATATACATATAATTATATTATTATAATCCCAGATCAGAATAAAAATAAAACCTGCTCAGGTAACTGTGAAAAATGAGTGAGCCTGAGATCTGGACAATATTGTCAAAATTTGGCATGTCTAAATATGCTGATGGAACACTGCGTGATTTTTTTTTTTACTAGAGTGTAGATTCATAATGACATAAATGTAATCACACTAACTAGCACTGAGCCACATGATGAGGAAACCATACTCTTTGTAACACTTAGGCATTCATCTCATTTGAAAGGGTATACATCCTTGATATACATATAAATTTTTATTAATTTATTAATGTATAAGGTAGCAAGTAGATGTTATGACCAAATCAAAAGTAATTTCAGAAGTATGTATAATAATTTAGTACCCAAAAGGGAGCTCTGTTTTAGCAACATGAAAGTCTGGGGCTTCTAAATGCAGGAACTGATGGGAGAAACAGACACTATTCAGAGAGAACACTCTGAGCCAGAACCAACAGCATGCTCTGCGGCAAAGATTTTTCACAACTACTGGAATGATGTGTTTGTTTGTTTGATTGTTTGTCATCATGGCAAAGTCTTGGCACAATAGCATGATAAAATGAAGAGAAAGAACAGGAACTTTCCGAAATGGACAGGTAGAAGATATTAGAGATGAGACGGGAAAGTGACTTTTGTTCAGAAATTGATAAAATAGTTCATAAAGTATTTGAAATTTTTACTCAAACTAATCTCTAAGGATGAATACCAAGCTTCTATAGGTAAGGGTGTGTCCTAGTCAGGGTTTCTATTCCTGCACAAACGTCAGGACCAAGAAACAAGTTGGGGAGGGAAGGGTTTATTCAGTTTACACTTCTAAAATGCTGTCCATCAACAAAGGAAGTCAGGACTGGAACTCAAGCAGGTCAGGAAGCAGGAGCTGATGCAGAGGCCACGGAGGGATGTTATTTATTGGCTTGCTTCCCTGGGCTTGCTCAACTTGCTTTCTTTATGTTTTTTTTTTTTTAATTAAACAACCTTATTTTTTAAAACTGAGATAAATATACAGATTTTTCAACTTGCTTTTTTATGGAACCCAAGAGTACCAGCCCAAGGATGGCACAACCCACAATGGACTGGACCCTCCCCACTTGATCACTGGTTGAGAAAATGCCTTATAGCTGGATCTTTTAGAGGCATTTCCTCAGCTGAGGCTTCTTTCTCTGTGATAACTCCTCCTTGTGTCACGTTGACATAAAACCAGCCAGTACAATTGACCCCGTGTCAACTTGACACACAAACATATTTTCATTAAGCCTCAAGCCTTACTTTCTTATTTTCAAGATTTAAATAACCTTAAGAGTCCCACAGTCTTTTCAAAAACTTACATATTAAAATTTCAGTCCCTTTAAAATATCCAATCTCTTAAAATTCAAAGTCTTTTTTCAATACAAAATCTCTTAACTGTGGGCTCTACTTCTTCCTTCAAGAGGGAAAACTATCAGGGCACAGTCACAATAAAAAGCAAAATCAAACTCTAACCATCCAATGTCCGATCCACTCATGAATTTCTGGGCTCCTCCAAAAGCTTGGGTCACTTCTCCAGCTCTGCCCTTTGTAGCACACACCTTGTCTTCTAGGCTCCAGCTGCCTGTTCTCCACTGCCACTCCTGTTCTTGGTAGTCATTTCATGGTACTGGCATCCACAAACACTACTGTCAGTTCTGGGGCACTAATTGCAACTGAGGCTGCACCTTCACCAATGGCCCTCCATGGCTTCTCACAATGCTGAGCCTCAGCTGCTCTTCATGAACCCTTTATTCCTTCAAAACCAGTACCACCTGGGTGACTCTTACACATTACCAAGTCCAACCACACCACAAAGTACACTGTTGTCTATCTCTGGAACACAGCTTCTTTGTGCTCTCAGGAAACACTTCTCAGAAGATTTCACCTCAATTTTGCTTGTGTCTCCTTAATCACCACTAATATCTTAGCTCCAGCTGACCAGCATCAATAGTCCCAGTAATGCAAAGGCTTTGCTTTAGTAATTTTGGTATCTTGTTAATCACAGCTGATTCATCAGCCGCAGTTAACCAAAACAACAGAATCATCACAATCAAAACAGCAACAGCCCTGACAAGAGTCTTTAATCTACCCTCTGAAATTTCACAATCCAAGCCTCCACCTTCTGCACTGTTTTTAACATTATCTTCCAAGCTCCTACAGAACATAGCACAGAGCTCTTAATATCCCAGTGGCTCTTCTAGCTCAAAGTTCCAATGTCCTTCTACAGTCCTCCCCAAAACATGGTCAGGTTGTCACAGGAATACCCCAGTATGCTGGTACCAATTTGTCCTAGTCAGGGTTTCTTCTATTCCTGCACAAACATCATGACCAACAAGCAAGTTGGGGAGGAAAGGGTTTATTCAGCTTACATGTCCAAAATGCTGTTCATCACCAAAGGAAGTCAGGACTGGAACTCAAGCAGGTCAGGAAGCAGGAGCTGATGCAGAGGCCATGGAGGGATGTTACTTACTGGCTTGCTTCCCCTGGCTTGCTCAACTTACTTTCTTATGGAACCCAAGAGTATCAGCCCAGGGATGGCACCAACCACAATGAGCTGGGTCCTCCCTTCTTGACCACTAATTGAGAAAATGCCTTATAGTTGGATCTCATAGAGGCATTGCCTCAACTGGGGCTACTTTCTCTGTGATAACTCCAGCTTGTGTCAAGTTGACACAAAAACCAGCCAGTAGAGGGTGACATTCACTCTTCTTGAGGGAATTACTAAGGCAATATTATGCATGTGGTAGCTACTATGTAGGGTACATTAAAATAATAATGATTTGAAATAGTGGTATTCAATGGGAGGCAGATCCTATTCAGGATCTCAGCCTCACCAAGAATTAGCAATAAAACTGTTCCAGACTACTATTCCAGACTGCCCATCATGTCCTCTATGAAATACAAAGAAGGTTGTTAAATTGCTGAATTAAAGATTAACAAGATAATTAGACTGCAGGATACATTTGGCCTGTAATGCATTGTAAACTGAATCAAGTTTAGATGAAAGTATTAGGTGGGAAGTAATGGTTGGATTTCTTTTCTCACACTATGATATCTGGAGATAGATTCAGGAATTTGATGGAGACATGGTCCATCATCTCCCTGTGTTCTTTTTGCTTTGTTTTATTGTTTGTTTGTTTGTTTGTTTTGTTTTGTTTTTTGGACCTCATTTGCATTCAATTGTGTAGAAAGTGAAAGAAAAAGAGATGGCACTAAGTCAATGGCTCCTTTCATTTGGCCTTCCTAGAAGTATGGCAGTCTCAAATGAATCACAGTCACCCACTTACTCAGCGAGAGACCTTGGAACCAGGTGGAGTGTGTGCCTGCAAGCAACATCCACTGCAGAAAGACTCTGAAAACAGGACCGACACACTTATAAAAGCAATGCAAAGCTGTCTTATGGTCAATATGTAGAACAAAGCTAACTTTGCCTTAATCGAGTAATCTCTCCTCATCAGAGGCAACAATACAATCAATACTGAGTGTCTCGTTATATGAATCCATAGGAAAAAGTATATGACACTTTTGTAGTATTGTCATCAAAAGTTTGAAAACTGAACATGATCTAATGTGGAAAAGTACAGACTGTGAGACCTTGAGTCTGTAGCACTGGCATGATGTCTTCAACCCTATCACCATCATGAACAATAAATAAGTGTGAAACAACAGCAAGGCCCAAGAAAAAAAGGACTTAGCCACCCTATCAATGAAATAAGATATCCAGTACTTGATTCAATTATTTTTGTTTTTCCTAAAAATAACAGCAAAGAATTGTCAAAGATATTCTGGACATAACTAGATAAAATGTACACTGAATGAAAGATCTCAAAAACTAAATTTTTTCCCATTTCCCTATCACTACCCACACAATTTCATATTCTCCATTGTCTGTTTATCATCTATCTATCTGGCTACATATCTGTTTATCTTTCTATCAATACATCAGTTATCATGTGTCTATCATGTATCTATCTATCTGTCTATCTATCTATCACCTATTTAAAGATACAACAATCTGTGAAATAATAAAAATCAAAACAAAGTTAATACATACAAAAGATTAAATTTCCTTACTTATATAATGATGTGATCATTTCTTGTACTACAAAATATCCTTGGTCTAGAATCTATGCCAATGTATTTAGGAGTTAAGTATTATGATGTCTGCAATTATTCTAGTTTTTTCCCATGGGAACACTATATGAGAAGTGTAGTGGTAAATTTCGCTAAGGTCCCATGTGCTCACCTTTGGATTTTAGAATGAAAGACACACCCTATGTCAATTAGTTTTTGACATGCTTTGACTCAATCAAAGGCTGGGAACTCTTAAACCCTCCCCTGTTAGCAAATGTTCCTCTCCAGTACTTCAAAGACTCCTAAACCTTCCAGTGCTACCCCAGACCCACTCAGGGAAGTGGCCAGTGGCCACTTACCCCAAATTCTTATATGGCTGGTTGACTTTCTCTTCTGGAGCACTTACATCCCAACCTTTTCCCCCAAGTCATGGAGATTCTCTTCCTTTCTCCCAGTTCCTAGGCCATGCAAATCTAAAGGTTCCATCTTAGTCTACCTGCCCAACCATTGGCCATTGGCTCCTCATTGATTGACCAAAAACCAATTGGGGACAAGGACTTTTGGCAGTTGGACATACTGATTCCCAATTTGGGGTACCAGATTAATTCAAAGCATTGGAACCAATCCTCAGAATTGAAGAGGCGGGGGGCTCAAGAATCATGGCAAATATATAACTATACACAGTTCTTGCCCAGGATATACAAGGCTCTGGGCTCATTCCTAGTGCCCCAACACTACACCAAAACAGAAAACTGGTGAATCCAAAGAAAGGAAAATATAATCTTATTGTAAAACCAGATAATTGGAAAGCCATTTAACCTCCCCAAATCAATCTAATCCCAAAAACCTGTGAATAAGCAGTCTTACCTTAGAAAAGGCATGTGTCTGTATATTATCGGATTAAGCTGAGGATACTGAGATAAACATTTTATCCTGGTAGTCAAAAATGTATCACATGATCTTGATCTGAGAAGCAGAAAGCAAGACATAATTTCATAATGACTTTGAAATTGATTTTATGTGCATGATAGTTGTGACAAAGTATTTTTATTTTTCTCTATCTACTATTTCTGCCTATTATGATAAAAACAATAATCTTTTTTTCTATTAAGTTTGTGCAATTTGTTTTCTTCAGTGAACGTTTAACCTAAATAGATATATGTGCAGCATGTGCATGTTAGGTCCTTGTGGAGATACAAAGAGGGTGTCTGCTCCTCTGGAAGCCGAATTACAGGTGGTTAGAAACCACCATATAGAACTATAAAACATAAGCTGGAGAGATGGCTCAGTGGTTAAGAGCACTGACTGCTATTCCAGAGGTCCTGAGTTCAATTCCCAGCAACCCCATGGTGGCTCACAAACATCAATAATGGGCAATAGGGACCAATGCCTTTTTGGTGTGTCTGAAGATAGACAGCTACTGTGTACTCACATAAATAAATAAATAAAATATACCTTTGTGTAACCCAGATGTCTTTCAGTAGATGAATGGATACAAAAATTGCGGTACATTTACACAATGGATTACTACTCAGCTATCAAAAACAATGACTTAACAAAATTCTTAAGAAAATGGTTGCATCTTGAGAATATCATCCTGAGTGAGATAACCCAGTCACAAAAATAACAGATATAATATGCAGTCACTGATAATGGGATACTAACCCCAGAAAGATCTGAACACCCCAGAAACAACTCACAGACTGTGTGAAGTTCAAGAAAAAAAAAATGAAAAGAAAAAACTATTATGCTTAATCCTTACAAACCAAAAAAACTTTGACTAATTCCAGGTTACATCCTGTTTTACATGTACTTTATGCTCATTGTAACTAGTAAGACCTTAATGCACACTATAAAACCTTTGGGGAAAAAAAGCCAAGCACTGACAAAAATGTATTCGTATACATTTATGCAACAATGTTTAAAATTTGTTCATTTATCTTTGCTTTTTAAGATAAAGTTGTTCAAAATATATCTTTTTTTAAGGACAATAAAACAAAACTGTATCCTCTGCAAGAGCAGCAACAAGGACTTTTAATTTCTGAGGCATCTCTCCAGCCATGATGAAACAAGCAAAGGTCTCAATACTTCAGATATCAAGTGAATAAATGTTAAAATTTCAGTAAAATTTACCCCAAAAATGCAAAACAACAAATTATTGCAACGAAAGCAGTCTTTGCTCTAACCTGTTATATACAAACTATACATAGTATGCTCTCCTAATTTTAACTTTAAATACTCAAAGACTATTGAGAAGCAGAAGTTGAAAGCTGCAGGTCTTACTGAACAGGATTGAAATAGCAGGTGAAAAGGTAATTGTAACTGTGTCTTCGCTTTTGTTAGCCTTTCCCTTCAGCTCTGGGCTGGGGGGGGGGGGGTTCTGGTTGGTTGATATCGATGTTTTGCCTATGGGGTTGCAAACCCCTTCAGCTCCTTCAGTCCTCTCTCTAACGTCTCCATTGGGGTTCCCGTGCTCAGTCCAATGGTTGGCTGCAAGCATCTGCCTCTGTATTAGTCAGGTTCTGGCAGAGCCTCTCAGGAGGCAGGCTCCTGTCAGCAAGCATTCTTGGCATCCACGATAGTGTCTGGGTTTGGTGGCTGTATATGGGATGGATCCCCAGGTGGGGAGTCTCTGGATGGCCTTTCCTTCAGTCTCTGCTCCACACTTTTTCTCCGTATTTCCTCCCATGAGTATTTTGTTTTCTCTTCTAAGAAGGACTGAAGCAGCCACACCGTGGTTGTAGCACCTCCACAGGTGACATGTCATTGCTCTCATTATTTTTCTTAACCTCAGCCACTTTATGCTGATATTCAGTGCTAGACAAAAGAAGTATATCAAATTGTTTTAATCATAAAGTAATTTAAATATGATGATTCAACTTTGTGCTTGAGCTAAACCACAAATTAAGTATAAGCATAAAACTTTGTCATTACTTAAAAAAAGCAAAAATGCAAATTATTAAACAAATGCACATCATTTGTCCAGTATACAGAACTTGGTCTTTTTTTTTTCTTTTGCCCCTTAAATAAATCAACAACTGTCACAAAAGTGACCATTTTATGTTCTCCTTCTCTTCAACTACATGTTTGTACCTCTAGCCAAAGTCATTACCTTGCTCTCCCAGACTAGTCAACATGCTAAGTCATCACCGAAACCTACACAGATGACACTATAGGGACACCTTTGACAACCCTGAATGTATATGCATCTTCTTCTGTGTCCCATTCATTGGAATTTATTACCATTGCTTTCCACTTCAATTATTTACATAATAAAGTTAGATTTCTGCTTATACTTTCCAGGGACACACCATTGTCCTTAAGGTAAAAGTTTATATTTCTTTCAATGTTTTTCCTACCTGTCTGTCTGCTTCCAAGTCTTCGTTTGGCACGCCCCCATGTTCCAACCACACCAACAAAGCCCAAGCTCCCAATCATGTGTGTGTGGTTTTTTACTCTAGTTGTGTGAAAAAGTGAAAATATGGCATATACAGAATAAGTGAGCCACTAGCTTATGAAATAAAGATAAAACACAGAATAGCAAAGTATAAATAATGAATAAATAGCTTTGAAAATAAATAGAATTCATAAAGTGGATTCAATGTATATAAAAATAATAGCAAGTGAGAAATTACAAAGAAGTAGATAGAAATTTCTAATTAGTCAAGCAAGAGTTATCACTTAGAAAAAAATAGGGAGGCCAACATCTTGATTCCTTACTGATAGTGATGATCTCTTAAATTTTGACCACACACAAGCAAATATCAAGGACTCCCATTCATCCTCAAGATGACTCAAGAGTGATAAATGAAACCCATGGTTGCTTCAGAACTAACTACCATTATCACTCCAGTGTGGTTAGGAAGGACTAACTACCATTAACACTCCAGTGTGTTCAGATAGGACTAAGTATCATTATCACCCCAGTGTGGTTAGATAGGACTAAGTATCATTATCACCCCAGTGTGATTAGACAAAAATCCCCTTGCTCCTTTTCCTTTATATCATTGATCTTCTGTGAGACAGCTCATTTAAAATTCAGGTTTGCCCAATATAATCATATTATCAATGGGAATGTATGAAAAGAAGAGTGATGAAGAAAGAAGAGTGAGGAATGGATGAGAGCATGAGAGATGAAGAAAGGAAGGAGAGAGACTGTATGTCTTAGAATTTATAAATAAAGTTCACATAATGGAGTTGGTTACACACCTTTCCATTTCTTTTCTTTATGTTTTAAAGTAGCTTAATACTTTGTCTAATGTAAGGAGTTCAGTTTGATCTATGAGCCTTACTATTACTAGCTTATTATCGCTGGGTAGTTTGCATGTTACTCTACATAGAAGCTGCAATCACCAAAAAGTAATTTTTCTTATGATTCTAACTGTATCACATACTTATTCATGCTCCTACACGCATTACATTTTTTACAATACCCTTCACCATAGATTTCTTTATTCTTTAGAAGCCAATGCATGCTGGTTTTCTGTCAAAAGCCATCCCTTGTCTGTTCTGTTTCACAACTTGGCCTTTTGTTAGGTTGCATCTCACACAGAACTCGAAGATCTCTACTCTGGTACTTGCATCACTTTGTAATGTTCCTTCAGTATGGGTGAATCTACTGGCTCAATCCAAAAGGATAGGGAAAAATGACACAGCATCATGACTAAAATTGTGTTTTAAAAAGACTCACTGGCTGTCCATTTCTTGCTATTTCTGAGGAAAACTAGCTGAAAGGTATTTCATAGTCAGGATTCTCTAGACACACAGTTGAGAAGGCATAGGAAAGACACAGGTATCCTGAATTCATTATCGTGAATCTTGTATAGACCCATGTAAGTGATCATAGGATCTCAAGGCCCTCCTCCTTCAGCCATCAAGTAAAACTAGTCTTGCCAACAGCCTGGTTATAAGCTGATTATACAGCTTGAGAAAAATGCATCAAAATGCACCAAGCCAATATAATTGTAAAAATGGCAGATGTTACTTTGTGCTACACTTTTGATGGGTGTAACTGGTACAATATGACACTTAATAGTTAACGTATTCTCTGTACAAACATCTATCCTAGCACTTCCAACTATTCTCATTCACACTGAAGATGGAGATTCTATGTTAGTTCTTCTCTCCAAGGCCCTTGCATCCATTTGAACACGATAGGTCCATGACTGTAATAGTTATTCAGAATCTCTGCGGTAAATAATGTAATCAAAATCTATAATAGTGATGATTCACTGAGCCCTTTCCTTTCAGAGCAATGATTCCCATACTTTGCAGATGTTATTCAAGTTAACATTAACACTTGCATCTTAGAATAAAACTGAACCACGAAGACGAAGGTCACTGGTCTAAATTCAACAGTTGATGGAACCCGACAATGAGTAAAGCAGTCTACACTGTGGTCTCCTTCTAACTACATTAACATTACATTCAACTTTTGCACATCATATGATTTACTTTTGATTTACACATGCTTACTAGTGGACTGCTTATGTAAAGAAAATTGATTAATAAACATCAGGTGAAAAAAAAACAGCATCACACATTATTTTTCTGGATGACTTTCTTTTATTCCTTCTGCGCCAAGGAGACTTGCATGTTGGCAACAGAGGAATTCATTGAGTCTTCCCTCAGGATCCATTATCATCTGTGATGATGTGAAACAGAAACCATCAGTCCACAGAGACCCTGTCAATTCCCCATGCTGTCTGAGTAAAATCTACAGACTGGAGCATTTTCAAGAGCCTTTATTACTGCCAATTTTTGTTGCCATTTTAAACCTATTATTTTAAATGAGCTCACTCAGAAAAAAAAAAAAGTGTGTTATCTCCTTGAAATAAGATCTGTTAATACACAGCAATCTCGTTGAATCACAGTTACAGTGGAACCTGGAGTTGTGCTAATCACAAATCAAGATTGTTCAGGGGTTGAAGAGATGTCATAGACTTTAATAGACCCAGCCATGTGAGCAGCTTTGCCCCTGGTCCTTAATTCTTGACTAGCAATCCTAGGAGATTAAACTTTAACACAGAATTTTTTAATACTTTTCCTCTTTGGTATTTGAACTATACACTCTATGGTGAATTGGGTGTTTGACCAGGCAACTTGTGTGCAATTTTTATGAGCTTGACTTATCGAATAAGAGTCAACTGTTAAAATAAAAGAGGTATAGTAAGTGAGCAACTAAAAGTCAAGTACAGGGCTTGCAAGATGGTTCAGTAGGTAAAAGCACTGGTTGCTTTTCCAAGGGACCTGGGTTTGATTCCCATCACTCATTTGGCAGCTTTAGCCCATTTGTAACTCCAGTTTCAGGAAGTCTTGTACCCCCTCCTGGCTTCCACCAGCCACATGCACTTGATATACATGCAGGCAAAACACTCAAAGATATGAAATAAAAGGTAACATTAAATTAGAAGACCCTGGTGTGTTACAAAAGAAGAGTTTATCAGCTTTATTTCCTCCCAATAAAGACTGAAGCAATGAAAGTTTGTTGACTTAAGGGGTAAGTTAAGGTACACTGAATATAGGCACAGAGACCTGAGCAGAGGAGGAAACCGGCCACCTGAGGAAAGAACACAAATTTTCATTATATAGAATCTGAGATTCAAAAATTACTTCTGAGGTCATGAGATATTGTTATTTATTTTTATTTATTTTAACCCACTGAGTTTAGTTAATTTTCCTCACATGATTTTAACAGATTAAAAAATATCAAAAATGAGGTTGTAGCAAACCAGATGCTACAACTGCATTGGTTGAGAAGAACAGGGCCAGGTATCACTTGCTCATTAAATAGGTACGTGCTACATTCCAGCTACTACTCATGTTAAATAGAGAAATGGTTGGACTTGGTTTGCTTGCTCTCTTGGTGGCATAAGGGAGTCTGAAGAAGCCATATTAGGTCAGGGTGGCTTAGGGCACTGTAGTCTCATGCCTGTTTCCCAGAAGATAACAGATTTTGTGAACTTCATTCTTATGAAACTGCTCATCATTTCTGAAATCACAAGAAGAAAACAAAGGAAGGTCCTACCATGTTCTCAACCATTTCTAACAAAGGACTTCCATAACACACAAATTCAGACTGTTTTATCTAGTGTATTGCCCAGAAGTCATGAGTTAATTGATTAAAAATAAAAGATAGCAAAGTTGGTATTTGGCAAGATGGCTTCGCAGTTAAGAGCACCAGTTGCCCTCCCCTTGAGGAAGACCCTGAGAATATTACCAGCACCAACTCTAAACCTGCAGTATCCTCAGTTTTGGGTAACATAAGCAATTTTCTGGCCTCCGTGGGCATCAGGCACACATGCATTGCATTTACAATCATGCACCCAAAACTCCAAGACACATAAAATAAAAATAATAAACTTTTTGTAGAATGGTTCCAAAGATGGCAAAGACTCATGTAGGTGTGAGCCATGCACTTACACACTCTCAGGAGTAGCCTCAACTTGCAGCGTTTGGTCTACAGATGCAATAAGACACCCACAAGGCTGTCTGTCCCCTGATCCCATGGAGCATGAGGATGTGACTGAAACATACTAACTTGAAGGTGGTAGGATCAAACTAATAAGTCAAAAATAATCTGACTTTTAAACTGTTGGACTCCTGTAAGGAAGTACTGGGAACTGGTGTGACAATGTTGTATATTGTCCTTTTGTTTCTTCAAAGCAGTGATCGACATTGGAAAAGTACAGTGAGCTGTTTTGTAAGACTTTTGTCCAGTGTTTCTTTTGAGTTTGGGTTGTATTGTTGAAAATCAGGTCACTGACAAATATCCATGATCCTCCTGCCAAGGTTATTGTTTACTTCGTTTGTGATGCTAATACCTCGGGCTCAGAAAAGTCCAAATAACTGCAATTTGTTGGTTCATCACTCTGGGATCTGGGAAGATCAAGACCTGAGACCAGAATCTAGAAAGGGCATTTCTGTACCTTCATCCATAACAGTAACGAAATGTAAATGAAGAGAGGAAGGAAGGAGGTAATATACTTTTTCATGCAGTATATTTTATTCATAAACTTTTCTTTCTCCAGCTTCTCCTAGATACAGGCCTCACTCTACTGATCCAACTTCATTCTCTCTCTCCCTCTCTTCTGTCTCTCTCTGTGTCTCTCTGTCTCTTTGTCTCTCTTTGTCTCTCCTTGTCTCTGTCTCTCTGTCTCTTTCTGTCTCTCTGTATCTCCCTCCCTTCCTCTCTCTCTCTCTCTCTCTCTCTCTCTCTCTCTCTCTCTCTCTCTCTCTCTTTCTCTCTCTCTCTCACACACACACACACACACACACACATACACACAAGGAAAATCTCACCAAAACAACTACATAAATTATGTAAAAGTCCATTTTATGTTGCCCTGCCACAGCTAAGCTTGGCACCTGCCTTAGAGTGTAGTTGATGTGCCCGGGGCCACACTCTTTTAGATTTTTCCATCTAACATCAGGTATAAAATGTAAATAGCTTTTTTGGTTATGGAGTGGGATTTGATGTCTACTTCCTCTTCTCCATGCTGGGATTTTATTTGGCCTGATATAGAGAAGGACTTTTGTGAGTCCATCTGTGCATCAGCCTGTCTTATCTAGAAGACACTGTTTCCTTGGAGTCATATGACACCTCTGGTTCTTACAATCTTTCTGCCTTCTCTTCCACATAGACTCATCCATGAACGTTTAAGGAAGGAGTTTGACGAAGACATCCTTTTTTGAACTCATTGCTCCAAAATCTCTCTAATGAGAGGTGAGCAATGCTCTAGTTTATGAGATTAGCATTACTTCCTTATCAGTTATTTTATTGATAGATAACTAGTAATGGGTTTACAGAATAATAGCAGTGAATTTTTCCTCCAGGACCCATGTGTTTTGTTTATAATACCCAGGGCTTGGGTAGCTAGGAAGAGACCAGCAGGGAGGAGAATTCACAAGGAAGAGAAGATAGAACATAGGGTTATGAAAAGATAGAAGGGAAACTAGACTAAGATATTAAGTGGAAAGGCAGGTGAGAGGTCAGGATATAGGAGGAAATGGATGAGTAATACTAAGGGCCTTTTGAAAAGCATATGGAAACCCACTACCATAGAAGCTTCCTAAAATATATACATAAAAATAATTTAAATGGTGATCACATGTAATGAATGAGACATTGTGTTATGTAATCCCATTCCAACAAAAAAGGAATTGATCTCTCCAGGGGGCACGCCCCTCACATGATCTAATCATCCTATTTAATACTGGTCCAGTGGCAGTTAGGTTTTAATATGACTTTAGAAAATCCAAATAATCAAATAATAAAACTCTCTGACATATTAATATTAATAGTTTACATATAAAAATTCAATTGAGAGCAGGGCAGACCTATGTTCAGACATGAAATTATTTTACAATATATACACTATTAATTTTTTAAAGACTGTGAAAATTAAAAGTGCTTTACACATAAAGCATATATTACAGAATCATTAAATGTTGACTTACATGTTGTTATGTGTATACATAAATAAATATTTTAAATGGCATTGTATCATTTGAGATAACAATGGTTCCCCCTCCCAAAACAACAACAACAAGAAGAAAACAGACTATAAGTCATAAACTTTAGACATAAGACTTGGGGGAATCAATCTGGAACAGTCTCTTCCCTTAGGACAGGTTCTCATAGAACCAGAAGATGCTATGTATGCCACCAGGAGAGAGGAGCAATTGGTATTCCTATAATGTTATAAGGCCTATGAACTATAATAGTAACTGGACCCACACTGGTGCCATAGTGGCACCTTTATAGTGTGGATTACCAACAGCTGTCTAATTGGACCTAAGGCCAGTAAGGGGATGCATACATAGTTACTGTAAACCTAGCCATCTACTCATGGATGGAGAAGTCTAAACACAAGAGGAAAACCTGCTACCATAATTCTCCTAAACCAATATATTCTCTAACTATATTCTAATATTTGTCCTTATACCCAGAGAAAAGTATAGCTCCTAATCCTCATTGAAGACTGTTCTTTTTGCAACAGAAGCAGACTATTTCAGGAATCTACAACTTCAAAAATACATAGTAAGTGACTGACATTCCCAATCCCAACCAATAAATCTGGAACACAACCCTTATTCCCAAGCCTCAAAGAAAAATGCAGGAGTGAAGTCAGAAAGATTGTAGGGGCCAGAGGCCCAGAATTTACACTGATGAATAGTGAACCCAAGACATGACACAGAAAATGTGACTAGGAACGTTTAACAATATGGTTGTCTAAATAAGACCATCTTAAAGAACTAATTGGCATGCCAAAGTAGACATGGGACATTCTACATGTCCCAACCCCTACATGAAGAACTGCATGTGGTCATTGGCTGCTGCAAGAAACAGAGTCAGTTTTGTCAGTGGCAGAGCTTCCTCATAGGTTTTCAATCTCAAGTGGTTAGCCCTAAACCCTTGCACATATGATGGAAGCTAAGTGGACATAACAGATTATATATATAATGAATATATGTATACACACATAAAAATAATTTAAAAAATCTTGAGATCATTAATTGGGATGGGGGAACACAGGAAGAGTTACAGGAGTGATAGATATACAATGCTGATGTATGGAATTTTCTAAAAATAAAATTATTATATATATATACACACATACACACCCCCAGAGATCCCATATTTTGCAGTTGGTATTTAAAGTCATGATAAAATCAAAATGAAGAACAAAGCATAAAACTACTCGGACAAAGGACAGAGTTCTGCAGTCTATAAAGGGGCCTCAGCAATTAAGAATACTTGATGTCCTTCCTAAGGTCTCAACTTGGGTCCCAATAGCAATTTTGGACAGGTCATAACTGACTGAATCTCTAACTTTGGGATATCCCAAAACTCTAGTCTGCCCTTCCTAGGTACATATACATGATACACATTCATACAGACATATCCATATATCCATAAACAAAAATAAATTAAAATATAAAAATAAGAGACAGAATTGTTATCAGCTAATAATCATATAAGAAGAAAATTTTTTCACATAAGAAGAGGAAATTAAACAGTAAATCCAGTAAGCACACATGAAGAGGAGACCAACTATTCAAATTTTAATCAACGTTATATCTTATTATCAGAGCTGGGCTTTATAAATCAAAGCAAATAGGGTTCACTTCCGAGTTTGCCACTGACAATTGTTTCCCCCATATTTACCATGCTGAGAATTTCTGGGCCTCTCTGCCACCATCCTACATGCCCCACCCCCTCTCAATTTTCTTTTCTTTGAAACATTCTTTAAACTAAGGTCTTCAGGCTGGACTTGAACTCCAGTCCAGAAAAGCTTGACCCAGTCTCCAGAGTAGCTGAGCAATGCAGGCCTGTGCTGCCAAGCCTGCCTGGACCTTTAACTTTCTAGAAGCACATGCAAGGCACATGATGCCGCAGCTTCTACGGGAGTAAATACAATTTTTACAGCTATGCCAGAGTGTTCACCAGCAGTGGATTCATCATTGCTCACTTACATCAGTAACTGCACAGCAAAACAGTTTTTAGCTTTAATTTATAAAAGGCATGCATAGTAATAAATTTGAGAAGTGTAAATGAGTTCGGAGATTAAGTATTATATGGAGCACAGCTGTGGATAAATTTTCTTTTCTTGTGCTATAGAGATACATTTATACAGTTACTTCTCTTTATACTACTGGTCCTAAGGTAGTTTCAGCTGCCCCCACTAACCAGAACAAGCAATGCAGATCTCAAAAAAAAAGAAGGGATGGAATATGAAAAACATTATAAGTGAGAATCCCAGGTGACCAATAGAGCAAATAACATACCTGATGCAAGATTTTTACAACTGACTATGTTCATGTATTTTTAAATATATAAAATAAAAGCAAACACACACACTGACACACTCCACAAGTATAACCACTTCAAAGCATTAAAAACAAGAAGATAGACATAGATATAGATATAGAGGTAGAGATAGAGATAAGTAGATGTATGGATGGATGGATGGATGGATGGATGGATGGATGGATGGGTGGGTGGGTGGGTAGATGGATGAATGGATGGATAGATGGATATTTAACAGGTATCTTACTTTGATTCTCTGTTGCTATAGTAAAATTCTTACCAAATACAACTTGGGAGCAGTTTCTTTCACCATTTAGCCTATCATCCACCATCAAGGCAAGCCAAAGGCAGAAACCCAAAGCAAAGACCTAAAAAAAAAAAAAAAAAAAAAAAAAAGAGGAATGCTGCTCACTGTCTTGCTTCCATGCTCAAGCTCGGTCACCTGCTTAGGGCATCCATAGTGGACACAGCCTTTTTACATCAATTGGTGATCAAGAAAATGCTCCACATACATGTGGACAGGCCACTCTGTTGGAGAGAATTCCACTGAAGTTCTCCTTCCCATGTGAGTCAAATTGACATTATAAAGCTAACTAGAAAAGTAGCCAATATTTACATTTTCTATTTTACTCAGAAAGTATTGAGTAATGATTATCCACTATTAGCTCTGTTTAATATTAATTCAGATTGTAATTTCAATATTCTAAGAAACATTCTTAAACTGATATATAATTTAAGAAATAAGCGCAGGTAAAGCAAAAGTATCAGAACAATTGATCCAATTCACTTTAAGATACTTACATTTTCATAATTTTAAATATGTTATATTAAAGTTAGCATATTTGCTCCATAAGTCTGCACAACTAAGGGGGAACAAGGCATAAGAACATGTATTTTGCATTAAGTTGACACTAATAAAAAATACAAATGTTCCATGACAGACTAATTGTTAGTTATATTCATAATTAAAGATTTGTCATAATAGAACTTGGATCTCTAAAATAGCTCTGTTACCTTGTATAAGAAATTATTTTTAAGTACAAAAAAACTAAAAAAAAATCTAGAATTTTTATTTTGAATAACATAAATATGTAATTTATGTGTTTATTTATCTATATAAACTAATCAAGACCAAGTTTTTTACACCTGTGATCTAATCTATTAATACTCCCAAAGAACAGGAAGCAAAGACTTTTCCAAACTACAGATATGAAAACACTAAATTGCTTGTAAATACAGATTTACTCTTTGCCACAGATCTTCAAGAGTAAACACAAAAACACGAAAATTCACTGCCCAGATGTCAAACAGACTTCCTATTCCACAGAGCATAATTGTTTCTCATCCAAAATGGAAAAGTAGTCAAAACAAACAAGACATACAACAGACCCTGCTCTCTTTTACTCAGCAGAGTATATAATTCTGCTTCTGTGATCCATTGACTTATTTACATGAGTCATTAAGTGGTCAGGCCGTGAAAACAAATTCCCAATCTGTGTTGACACCAATAAATGTCTTAGTGAGTGTATGCAAACCAAAACCAAAAGCAACACAAAACAAACAACAAAAAACCTGTTGGAATAAAGTTCTAGAACCAACAATGTCATAATCTGTTGCTGCTTGAATATCTGCGAGAAGCAATAGGATATATTTGGTTTCACCTGTCCCATGAGATACACTGGTTTTTATTATTGAAAATTGTATATGTTGATACAATGTGTTTTGTTCAAATCTACCCCCATTCCTTCACTTCCAATTCTTCCCACCACTTTCCTGACTACTTTCCCATCCTAACTTTATCTGCTTTTTTATCCATTGTGTTCAGTTAATACTTCCTGTTTGTGCATAGTTGTAAGACCAGCCACCATCCACTGGAGTAGGACCAGATCTCTGAAGAAAGCTGACTCTCCTTCCCTAGCAGCCATCAATTGCTGACAGCTACTCAAATAGAGGCTGAAACTTCTTGATCCTCTTTCCCTTCCATGTGGGATGATATACATCTGACAATAGGTCTTACCAGAATCTGTCAAGGTAACTCAAAAGAATATGATGGCAGGGCACCTCAAAAATTGTTGTAACAAATACATTATTGAAAACACAGGAGAAGTAACTTAGTTAACTCACTAACTAGAGAGACAATACATAAAATGTTATATAAAGTTCTGATGCCAAGTCATAAAAAAAGTGAAAGGAAAAGAAAATGAAAATAAAAGAAAGAAAAGGAGGCAAATAAAGGCAAAGAGGCCAAGCAGGCAGGGCTCACAGGACTGCTAATAACTGCCACTGTGGGTTCATAGGTAAGCCCTGCTTACTGTCAGTCTATCATTTTCTACAATATACAAGACTTCAGAATAGCCCAAAAGCAATGAGAGATCAGTTTATCCTAAATACCAGGCAGATATTAGAAGTATTTTCAGATCATTTCAAATTTTCACACAATTCTCCTTGGGAATGGAGATGTTAGAAAGTCAGTGGCAATGGGGAGAGGCGCTTTAAAACTAGATCTTCATGCTGGTCCCCTAATAATTGAAGGGGCTATCTCTGACTCTGCTACATGCCCCTGGATTCCCTTCTCCTAACTAGACTGCCTGGTTGGGCCTCAGGGGAGAGTGTGTGCATAGAACTACTGCAACAGAATGTCCCAGAGCAGGATGGTACCAAAGAGGACTTTCCATTCTCTGAGGAATTTGTAAGAGTGGAACTGTTGAGGAGAAGAGGGATAGGAAGGGAGTGACACAATAGAGATGTAAGATGAATAAATAAATTATAAATAAATATATGGATAGATGATAGATAAACAGATGGATGGATGGATGGATGGATGGATGGATGGATGGATGGATGGACGGATAGATGGATGAAGTTCCTGGCCATGGTTTTTGCTCCTCTGACTATACAAACTTTCCTTATAACCCAACAGTAACAGTATAGCCCACAGAGAGGGTGTGGAAGGTGCCCACTATGGCTCCTTGCCACACATCCTTCTTCTAACTGCAGTAGTAAATGTAGCCTTTACATTTCTTTACAAAAGGAAATAATTTATTTGCAGAAAATTTGACTGTAAAATTCAGGAAATGACTTAAAAAGAGAAAATTATTTATGACTACTCCCCTCAGAAATATTTTCCATTTATGAGTGATAAGTTCTAATTGTTTTTAAATCCTTCATTTATCATGTTGTTGATACATAATCAATAGTAAGTTAATAAACTATGTTTGACTATTTAACTATACTTTTAAATATATTTTACAAATGATTAAAATATAAATATGTATTATTTGCACAGTTTCCAAAACTCACAAATGTTTTGGCTAATTGGCCTGGATGTTGCATCTTATATAAATTTGCATTTGGTTGTGATGACATTAATGTAAGTATGATTTAAGCAAATTTTTGGCCTTGGAAATTATTCAAATGCCAGTAATCTGTTTTTGTTTGGTTGACCAATGCATTCAATATGATTTTTAGTAAGAAATTTAATCAGAGTGATAAACATGTAACTTTACTATAAATCTGTTTTCCAAACAACATTTGCCTAATTTTCTTAATGCAGATAGCACATAGGTTGGTTTCTGTCTTCTGAAAATTTTTGATTTTAGTATTTTCTTAAGTTCCTGTTAATTCTAGTATACCTACATATCAATTTTAAGGCAGAAAGTGGGCAGACATTGTTAAATGACTTTTTATAAGGTTATTTGTAGAGTAACACTTGCCTTCTGCTCAGGCAACGGTCACACCAGGAAACACATAGTCAAACAAAGACATGTAATTGCAAACTGTGATGAAAAATATGAGGGAAGGCATGTCTGTGACAAACACCAGCACCCAATTAAGGGAATATATTTTTGACTAACAGATTATATTTCAGAACATCAGTATCACTATTATTACTGAATTCCAGTTAGTGTAAATCCATGTAAGAGAGGGATAAAGTTTGTTTCCCATTTATTATTGGCTATTCTAATAGAATCCAGGAAAGTAGTCTTGAACAGTTAAAAATGAAATGTAACGTGAGACTGTAAGTAGGTATTATTCAAGAATTTTTCTCTTAGTATGAGGACATCACATTTGAGTCCTCAAGAGATTGAAATGCATCAGCACGTGCCTCTATTTGCTATTGTTTTCTTTGAAGAAACAATGGCTGGGAAGATGGTCACAGTGAAGTGGGAGTAGAGAAATAGAGAAAAGAAAGGGAAAGGCAAGCTGCAGAAGGGAGAAAGGGAAGGTGGGGGTGCAGGGAAAGAAGTGAACACAGAAGGGAGGAGGAACTCAGAGATCATTACAACTCCAACTCCATTGGTATCAGCCCATCTCTTCTCCCCCTCCCTCCCTCCACAGCTTAACATTTCTACATGTATTATTTTAATTCCTGTGGTTTCCTAGGACACACATGATAGTGGTTTATTTTTACAAAATTTCCATAAATGTTGCTTTCTGCAAACATCCTTTCTAGTTTGGGATCTTGTTTACTTTTCTACGCAAAGTTTTGTAACCATATATCTTAGGTAGCAGGAGTTATTACATTATGAATATCAAAGGAGACTGCAGAGAGAGACTAGCAGTCTCTTGCAGCTTCCTCAGAGAACATGTGTTCATTTCTTATCTCCCACCTTGGGTTGACCAACAACCACCCATAATTGCAGTTCCAAGAGAGAGAACACCACCTTCTTCTAAACTCCCTAACACCTATATACAGTTACCATGATCACATATACACACATAAAAACACAACACAAACATACAAACATACACATACCACTAACACAAACAATATGCAAAACACACGCATATACCCCACATGCAGGCACAAAAACACACATACCACACACACACACACACACACACACACACACACGTACACACAATTTTAAATAGAAATGAAATAGTTTTTCTTAATTCTTTGTATGCTGGTGAACAAGTACCATACGTAAAATGTCCAGCTCAAAACACAACTTTTGCCAAACTACTTACATAGCAAGAGCACCTGTTTATTTTCTTCTCATCATTATATGACATCTAAACCCCCCATAGGGATATAAACATCTATTTTTATCACACATTAATTTGATGGTTAGAAATAGTCTTTAATTTGTTTAATTTATAATTCCTTCATTATAGAAAAGACTATAACTTCTAATTTCAAAATAGTATTTAATAATATATGGCCCCTCCAGAATTTGCCTAATTAATATTGGTTTTATAAAAAGATAATTTTAAAAACTAATTTTATTTTTCAGCTCTCATAATACATCTATCATAATAATTTGTGTTTAACAAGCACAAAGCAAAGAGATGTGAGAATGAGATCAGTACCATATGGGGGGAAGAGGACAGCAGATTCATGGGGGTCAGGGGAGTAATAATCTAGCAGGAAACAAAGCTTTCAGATCATTAAATGATCACCTTATTTATGAGTTTAAGTGATATAGCTATGTGCCATAATGTAGAAAGGTCACATTTTCATTAAAATTCCATTTATCCATCTTTTAAACTGATAAATATAAGGGGTGACTAAATGTACAATGTAGCATCCATTGTGTCCTATTCCAAACATAGTGGTCCTGACATCACAATGAAAATTTAACTTACGATGCTAAAGCTCAAAGGAAATAACAGAGACTCTTAAATGGTGTTCCTGAGTGTATAGAATGCACATAAATAGGGGGTCAAATGAGTGGAAATTTACCCCAGGATTGATGTGCATTATGCCAGCTCCTAATTTCAAGATGTCTTCCATTATTGCTTATTCAATGGACAGTAATAATGTGACAAAGCTGCTTTCTTTTCATAGTTCAGGTTATTTCTCAAGCGTGTGCTTTCCTTCCTTGGATCTATTTTTGCTCTGTTCTCTGCCTCTGTAAAACAGCTCTGTCTAGATAAGACAGTATCTTAAATGCTTGGTGACTCCTGCATCATATCTCCCTCCCTAGAGAGTACTATTTTAGGATGACTGATCACTTCTTAGCAAACACGTCAGGACTTGGTTCAGGGAGGAAAAAGAAAAAAACAGTAAAAGACAATATAGCAGTTTCACACATAAGCCCGATACTAACAGCTCTGGAAAAAAAAAAAAAAAAAAAAAAAAAAAAAAAAAAAAAAAAAAAAACTAGGTTATTTGTCCTGCCTCTTCATTCTTATTTCTTTTGTAAATGATCCTGGCAATAGCTTAGGATAATACTTATTGATTCCAGCCATGGAATCCCACATTTTCTTTAAAATTTACTGTCAGTTTTACTTCAATATCTAGGTCCCTCTCCATTACTTATAGCTTTCTACTGTGCTATTTACTCATAATATAGCCGGGACAGATGTTTAAGAGAACTAAATGGTAAGAAATGGGAGGAGACAGATTGTTTCTACTTCCAGAGGCATGATTTAAAGTGACTGTGAGCTAACATTGAACATTATAGAAAATATAGAATCCAAAGCTATATGGTTATAGTCATATGATTCCTATGGTCAGTTGGAAAATTGGGTCAGATGCCCATGGTAACATGTGATTAGAGCTGGCTCTGTGTCCCTATCATGAGCCTGTTTAATCACTCTTGCCCCATCAGTATTTCTCTGTACACCCCACCCACACACTGATTTGTAAACTGATTTTCATATTTGCAAAATGGTCCATGAATTACCCTGGCCCAACAGAATTGAATAATAATGATCCCATTTAAACAACATTTCGAATATAGATAATTGTCTAAAAATGACTGCCTGGGAATGCACAGAGAAGAGTCATTAGCATTCAACACCAAGTCTACAAAACAGAGAGAGATAAGTGGCCTGCAACCAAGAAGTTAAAAACTAATGATTTGAGATAAAGACCCAATTTCACTATTCCGGATATGGATATACAGACTTCCCAGCAGCATCATTGAAGAGGCCACCCTGTGAAGATTATGTTCTCAGTCCTGTGTCAGAATCTACTGACTCCACACAGAAGGGTTCAGTTCTAGAATGTTTATTCTTCTGTACTAATTTGCAGGTCTGGTCATATTGTTGGACAATGCTGTTTTATTACCTGCACCTTATAGCACAATCTGAAATCAAGAAATGTGGTACCTCTCATTTTGTTGCATTTACTCATGACTGTGTTGGCTAAATGACCTTTGTGGTTTGATGAGAAGTATTGTGTTGTTTCTTTCTCTTGGTAATAGTAAATAATAGTGTGTTGTGCTTTTTCAAAAGCACTAAGAAAATAAATGCCAAATGCTTTCTTTCACCAGAAAAATACATAAATAAAAGATAAGCATTTGAGGTGACAGATATGTTAATTAGATTTATTTAATTATTACACACTGAATTCTTCAAAACATTATTCTGCAAACATCTATAGGTGTAATTGGTTAATTTATCATTTTAAAATAATGTTAGCTCCTTCGAAGTCTACATTTTTGTTGGTCCAGATTTACTCTTTGACCTGCTGATACTTGTTCACCTTAATCCCTCCTCTCGTCCCATCTTTATCTCCTTAAAATTTTGCCTCTAGGTATGTACCTAGGTGCCTAGGTCTCTCTAGATAGAACCTGTCACCCCTTTCAACTAACTCTTCATTATCATCTCTGTTCTCTGTCACTTCCGGACTCACAGAGCTGTTCTTTACCAGGCACTCCACAAGCTTGATTTCATAGAGCCCATGGCTGCCCTACTTTTCTAGGATCCAGAAAGAGCTACATCAACCAAACAACAGAAAAGCCAGATAACAAATAAAAATGAGATGTCTACACCAGGAATCACTTCAAATATTGTAACTCTATATTCGTAGGTCCCAGTGAAAAATCAGACACATATACAACCATGACAATATCTTTTTCAGAAGCCAGTAATTCTATTGTAATAGTCCATGAAAAAAATGAATTTAGCTGAAGTACAAGGCAAAACTTACAATTATGAATGGCTCAACAGTCTTAAAGAGTATATTAATACTCTTAGTAAAAGCTGTAAAACCACAAATAGTTGAATGAAATAAGGAAAATTATTCAAGACATGAAAGTAGAATTTAACAAAGATACAGATTCACCAAAAAAAAAAAAAAAAAAAAAAAAAAAAAAAAAAAACCCAACTTAAATTAAACTGGGATTGAAAAACTAAGGTCATAAAAACAAAAACCTAAGAGATAAGTCTCACCAACAGATCAAAAGTCATGGAAGAGAAAATTATGAGCCTTGAAGACAAAGCAGAAATAATGAACAGTTCAGTCAAATACAATACTAAATCTAAAAATCCGGGCACAAAACATTCAGAAAATCTGGGACATAAGAAAAAGTCCAAGTACAGGAATAATAAATATAGATGAATTAGAAGAAACACAGGTGAAAGGGACACATGTATTTTTAGTAAAAACTATAAAAAAAATTCTCCATGAAAAAGAAAGAGCATAAGAGGCATATAAACACCAAATAGACAGTACCAGAAAATAAACTCCCCACAACACATGATAATCAAAACACCAAATGTGCAGAACAAAGGAACAATAATAAAATCTGTTAAAAAAAACACCAAGTCACATATAAAGGTAGGACCACTAAAATAACATTGAATGTTTCAGTGAAGACTCTGAGCCTAAACAACAGGATAGATATTCTACAAATAAAGACTGCATATACAGACCAAGACTACTATACCTAGCAAAACTATCACAATCTATGGAGAAATAAAAACGTTTCAAAATATAAAAAAAAAAACACATAAGTAATTTCTGTCCCCTACATAGCTGCACTAAAGGCACAGAAATCTTCAGTCTGAAGAGAAGATTAACAATATAGTAAAGAGGACACTGGAAATATATAATCCCAAAATAGTAAATTAAATGATTTGGGGAAGACCTGCACCACAACAACTAAATAACAGTCATCATTAACAACTCTCAATGTTATTGATGGTTTCAGTTTTCCCAATAAAAAGACACAGAGTAGAGATTGAATCACAAAACAATATCCATCTTTCTGCTGCATCCAAGAAGCACATCCTACTATCAAAAGCCTCAGGGTGTGAACTGGTTCGTTTAGTGTGGAAATCAGTGTTGAGGTTACTCAAAATGCTGAAAATTGATCTACCACAAGATCTAGTTACATTGCTCTGGTAAATATATCTAAAAGACTATATCTTACTATAAAAATGCTTGCTTATTTGTGTTCATTGATGCTCAATTCATAATAGCCAGAAATTAGAATTATCCAAAATACCGATAAGTTAATAAAAACATAATAAAAATGTGGTACATTTATGCAATGCAATATTATTTAGCTTGTAAGAAAAAATGGAATTTTCAGGTAACTGGATGGAGCTAGAAACAGTCATCCTAAGTAAGGTAATGAGGACCCACATAAACAAATATCACATGTTTTCTCTTAGATGTAATGTTATACCTTAAGTCTTAGATATGTGTGTTTCAATCAGAATAACCAGAAGGGCTAGATAGCTAGCAAGTAATAGGGTTTGGAAAAAGAGGCTATCCCAAGGAGAAAAATAGAACTAGTGAAGAGGTACAGAGTTTTCCAAAAAGGAGTAAATAAAACATAGTGCTATAAAGAGGTAAAGGGGAAACTACATTAGAAAGAATAAATGGAAAGGTGGAGTAGAGGGTAGGGCAGTGGTGGAAAGGATGCCCCAACTAGACATACTCTGGCATCAACTAAAATCTTGTTGAATCATTGGCTAAAAGAGTCCCATAGACAACACACATGTGCAAACGCACAGGCATGTACACACACACACACACACACACACACACACACACAAACACACACACACACACTAAATTTCTTTTGCAGAAAAATAGAAGTAGGTTTTTTCTAGTGTTCATGTATGGCTTTCTAGTTAAATAGTGTTGTCAGATCAGTGTCTTATTCACCATTCATCAGAGAAGCTTCTTTCTGAAGAAGATGTCAATTAACACAGAGACTAACAACTGGACAGTGGGGCAGAGAGTAAGAAACTATTGAGCAGTCAGTCCTAAATGGAATGTTTGTATCTAGCCTCTCCTCCCCCAAAGCTCATGAATCTATGTGAAAGATGAGGCAAAAAAGAATGGAACACTTAAAGGTTGTGGATGAGCTCAAGAAAAGTTTCTTTCACTTACAACAGTAGAGTACACATATGAACTGCAAAGACTATTACAGCACACAAGACTTGCATGAGTTCAAAACAAAGAAACTCTTTTATAAATGGCAAAATGAACTTGAAATCCTACCATTAACCAAGAAGCTATTTGAAATGACTATCTCTTAGAAAAAAAGAAACTTGCTTTGTACCCAGACCCCACTGGGAGAGAGCTGGTCTCACAGAGGTGCTGACGCATCTGCATCTGAGAGTACAGGGAAGACCACCACCCTGGCTCAAAGTCCTGTCCCAAGAGGAATGTGCCCTGAGCACTCAGGACACTTGGAACTGAGGAACAATCTGGGACAAGATCCTTCAAGTTTCTGTCTGTGCCCTGTGCTGACACTGTGTTACAACTATTTCTACCCAGTCGCTGATGGAAGAGAACTGGTCCCCAAGTAGTGCTGACACACAGGCTTACAAAAGCGTCAAGCCACTGTCATAATTAACAAGACCAGCTAACACCAGAGATAAACAGATGGCAAGAGGCAAGTGCATGAACCTAAGCAATAGAAACCATGACCAGGTGGCATTATGAGAATTCAGTTCCTCCTCCACACAAGTCCTGGAAACCCAACACACTGGAAAAAGCAAGATTCTGATTTAAAATCATAACTCACATTGAGGTTAGACGACTTTTTAAACGTCGTAAATAACTATCCTAAAAAAATACAACACAGGAAGTCCAGGACCTAATGGATTTAGTGCCAAATTGTACCAGACCTCCATAGAAGACCTAATACCAATATTCTCCAAACTATTTCACAAAATAGAAACAGAAGGAACACTACCCAATTCCTTCTATGAAACCACAATTAAGCTTATAGCTTAACTACAAAATACCCAACAAACAAATAAAACTTCAGACTAATTTCCCTTATGAATATCAATGGAAAGAAACTCAAAAAAAATCATGCAAACTGAATTCAAGAACATATGAAAACAATCATCCATCACTATCAAGTAGGCTTCACTCTAGAGATACAAGGATGGTTCAATATACAGAAATCCATCAACATAATCCACTATACAAACAAATTCAAAGAAAAAAAAACACATCATCTCATTAGATGCTAAGAAAGGATTTAACAAAATTCAACACCCCTTCATGTTAAAAGTCTTGGAAGTATCAGGAATCCAAGGCCCATACCTAAACATAGTAAAAGCAATATACAGCAAACCAGTAGCCAACATCAAACTAAATGGTGAGAAACTTGAAGCAATTCCACTAAAATCAGAGACTAGACTAGACTGCCCACTCTCCCCTACCTTTTCAATACATTACTTGAAGTTCTAGACAGAGCAATTAGACGACAAAGGGGGGTCAAAGGGATACAAATTGGAAAGGAAAAAGTCAAAATATCACTATTTGCAGATAATGTGATAATATACTTAAGTGACCCCAAAAATTTCACCAGAGAACACCTACAGCTGATAAACAACTTCAGCAAAGTTTCTGAATATAAAATTAACTCAATTCAGTAGCCTTCTTCTACTCAAAGGATGAACAGGCTGAAAAAGAAATTAGGAAAAAGACACCTTTCAAAATAGTTCTAAATAATATAAAATACCTTGGTGTAACTCTAAACAAACAAATGAAAAATTTGTATGGCAAGAAATTCAAGGCTCTGAAGAAAGAAATTGAAGATTTCAGAAGATGGAATTTACCACAGTTTTTGTATCCATTCCTCTGTTGAAGGACATCCAGGTTCTTTCCAGCTTCTAGCTATTATAAATAAGGCTACTATGAACATAGTGGAGCATATGTCCTTGTTGTACATTGAAGCATCTTTAGGGTGTGTGCCCAGGAGTAATGTAGCTGTGTCCCCCGGTAGTAATATGTCCAATTTTCTTGCTAAAATTTCTTTCCAAGTTGCTTATTTGTCATTTACTTGGAAACCTCTTTCTTTATGTTCTTAGCTTTACTCTCAGGTCATAGATTGAAAGTAAATGTTTGCATATGGTTTATTTGAGGTTAGTGATCTTTTTACTAATAAATTTTTAAAATCTTCACTTAGCATTTCATCCATTTTTGTCTTTGCATTAGGTGACAGATGAGTTATGAATTTTCCTACCCTAAATGAACACAATCTTGAGAGCCTACGAGTTTCACAAAACATCTTTTCTCTTTCTCTATATTCATGACAGATTTCTTTGTTTCTGATTTTATTGGATATATTTTATATACAGGGATGGTGAATCCCCCAGAAGTTCTTTTATTGTTGAGAATAGTATTCACTATTTTGGTTTTTTTTTTGTTGTTGTTTTTTTTTTTTTTTTGTTATTCCAAATAGATTTGCAAATTGCTTTTATTTTAACTCTATGAAGAATTGAGTTGGAATTTTGGTGGGGATTGAAAATTGAATCTGTAGATTGCTTTTGGCAAGATGGGCATTCTTACTACATTAATTACACAATGGAGTACTACTCAGCTATCAGAAACAATGACTTCATGGTTGGGCGTTTGTAACTGCTATGCCCACACTTACCATATTGCTGACTCCTGGGAAGTCCTCTTACCTTTCATGTTTATCATAAGTGGGAAAGAAAATACTCCAAATTACTGCTTCTTAGGTGAATCCTAAAATTAGGATAAACTTTTTGTCTATTTCCTTGCTATATAGAAATTTTACTTGTTCCAAATCCTCTCTTCTTAGAATCACCTGGGCTAAATAAAACATCTGGGAAGGCTAGCTTGCCTGAATCTGAATCTCTATAATGCTACCCACAGAACCTACACTTGGAGCATTTCTACATCCCACTAGGTGACAATATCCTTAGTTTTGATATTGGGGGATGCCAACCATGTAAGTAGAACTAAAGTAAATAGGAAACTAAGCCATTCACCTAAGGGAGTCAGACCATTGTCTTCTCCTGTGATGTCATAAAATTCTCTGTGGCTGAGAGTGTATTACCAGATACAATAAAGAAGATTTTGCAAATGGACCCAGTGGAAGCATGAGGGTTCTTAAAGAGAAAAACAGAGTATCAGAGATGGAGGAGACATGAGAAAAGAAGGAGAGTTGGAAGCAATTTGTATTGAAGGTGGAAAAAAGACTGTATGAGCCAAGGAATACAAAGGGCCTCTGGAAGACTGGTAGAAGCCAGAAATCAATTCTCTCATAGCCTCTAGAGTAGTCATGCTCTGATTTCAGGACTGCCTTTTAAACATATGTGGAAAGTTAATTCAGGGGGAAATCCCTGGGATCCTTTAGGGTGACCTTAGTGAAGACTTTGACTCATGGGAGATACAGAACCTTAATCTGCCATCTTCTGGAACCAGACAAGGCTTTCAGTGGTGGGACACCAACCCAGCCACAAAACCTTCGACCTACACTTTGTTGTGGCTGTAAGATGTGCTAGGGCAAAGATGGCGTCAAACTTGTTTGTGGGAGTGGGCAACTGATGACTACAAAAAATTAAAAAATTATTACCTTCATGTGCTCTTTGTATTTGTTTGGGAGGGTGTGTGTGTGTGTGTGTGTGTGTGTGAACAAACAAGTGCCACAATGCATGTGTGGACATCAGAGGACAACTTTAGGGAGTTGATTCTCTTCTTCCATCATGACTGTCAGGATTCAAACTCAGATTCCGGGGTGGCACAGAAAACACTCTTGGTAGTCGAGCCCTTACTTCAGCCCTGATTCCATGATGGCTGACCTCCACTAACTAGATGGCTACAATCTACAATACTCAGTCATTGCTTGCCACATGCTGTCCTTTGGCCACATGATATTACCTCAACAGCACTGACTCCACAGTTCTAGGGGTAAGAGTGGGTTAAAGTGACAGTCTCCTATCTGTGTGAGTTTCATATCTTCCCCCACGGTGCTGAAGCTTCCTAAAGGACCCAAAGGTTTCTCCCAAATCCAGTGTGGAAAATAGAAGGTCTGCTCTCAATGAACTGGCTTAGACTGGAACAACTGTCTTATTAGATCACAGTTACAGGAGACAGTTCCATTAAGGCTGTCACAACTGAGTCCTAACAACATAACAATTGTATCACTACTCCTCCCAAACAACATCACAGTCCTGTGTGCCCATTCAACTACTTATGGGCTGACACTTCCTTGATAGAGTTTTGTCAGCATCGAGAACCATGCCAGTCTCAGACACTAGAGATGATTTGTAGTTCCAGTGGTCCCTAGGTCGATGGCTATGCAGCTTAAACCTTAATGAATAGAGACTTCAGCAGCAGCATCTCTGCTCTGGGACCACAGTTTTAACAGCCCACTTCAGTTTCCGACCTAACCTCTAAAATAGCAATAAATTAGATTATAATGTGAGCTGTCCTAAATGTCTTTGAAAGAACAGATGAATGCTTCGCTATCATGAAGCCACCTCCGGGAATTTTGTCTTTAGAAGAATGGCTAGTTAATGCTGTTGCCTGTAGCTGGGTTTTCCCTATTGTTCCTTTTGATTCACTATCTTCCAGTGATAGTATTTCCACACACAAAGAAGATGAATACCTTCAGTGCAGAACACTAGAAACAGAATTTTTAAAAGATACAATAAAACTTTGAAACCCTTAATCAATTTAGTTCTGTGATCTTTGATTCCTTTAATTCCATGAAATGTTCATATGATCATCTCTCCTCATTCAGAGTAAGTACATTGCCAGAAGGGCTTGAATTAATTGTAGTGCTGGTTCACTGCTTCCAGCCATCCTGTTAGACAAGAAAGAGAAATGGAGACATGGGAGCAATCATTCTTAGAGATGCTCACTTGTGTTTCTCAGAGACAGAAGAGCCAAATAGTTCTGCCTGGGGACATCTCTCTTTTTGTCGATGGTCTTATGATTTCTGCTGAGCAATTTTTCCCTGTGCCAATTGCTCATACCCTGAGTATTATATCCAGAAATGCCGATTAGCACTGAAGTCCAATTTTCCACTGTATGTTTCTCCAGACTAACACCTAGCTATGTGAGCACCTGTTTGTGTAAGATCCACTTGAGTTCCAGTATCTATGAGTATCTATGGACCATATTAGTATTTTTGTGGCTTTCCCCTAATTCCTACTAAATAATTTTGAGAGATTCTCCACCTAGTTCAAATTGGGTTTCCTTCAGGGAGCTTGGGAATTAAAAGACAGACAACCCAAGATGGAGGTGGGTTTCTGTCCAGGAATTCCAGGAGCTACACTTCCTGCAGGTTCATGGGTTGCTTCCCTTGCTAAACTTAATTGTTTCTCTTCATATCACAGTGGGATATGTGAGGAGGAGCAGCCAAGGGACCAAAGCAATAAGAGTACAATTCACAGGGACTAGGTCAATCCTTAGTATAATATGTGGACTTGGTGATGAAATCAATTTTATGCCTTCTGACAAGTATTGACGAATGAATTGATTATGACATATTAGTCAATTCAGTACCTCTTTACAAAATTTGGAGTTTTTATCATCAGCCCTGAAGACACACATACAAGTAACATTATATAGACTGAGCAGGTTGTGTTTAAGTATTTAGGAACACATATACGCATACATCTATGCATGTAGCAACAATTAATGAATAAAGGAGCTGTGGATTTGAAAGAAAGCAAGAAGATGTATGTGGGAGGGATTGGAGAGAGGTAATGGGAGAGGGAATGATATGATCATACTACACTTTCAAAAAGGGAAATTATTTTAAAATTCGACAAAAATAAATTGGTACTAAGGGGGATTCAGGACCCAAGTCCTTATCAGAGATTATCCTTGCTTTCAAATGTGTGTCCTCTTTTAAAATATATCACATGTAAGCTTACAAGCTGATTTAGAACTAACAACAACTATGGTTTCTCACTTTTACTGTGTCCACTGACATTACGACAAGATTTTATTTTACTAAAATAAAATTAATCACTAGAGGAGAAATGGTCGAAGCACTTGGTCCCAAAGATTCTTGACTCAGCAATGGTATTTTCAACTGGTAACAGCTGCCCTGTCACTATGAGAGGCTTAGAGACAATACCAGCTTCCAATAAACTCGATTCTAGTATCAAATTCCAATCTAAACATAGTAATCAAAAATGTCCTAAGACATTGTCAAATGTTCCTGGTGAGATGAAATCCTGCCTGGAAATAAAAGCATCATGTCATGATGTGGTGTATGGGAAGAGTATGAGAAATTCCCAGTGCCTGTTCATGTCTTCACAGTTTTTTATTCATAAGCGGTTGTGTAAGAATACAATAGATGGAGCAATTTTGATAAGTGTTTTTGTACTTACTGCACAACTTAAGGTAAAACAGATCTGACATCTGTGCTTAGGAAGTGATCTTATAAGAAATCAATATAGTTTTCATTTTGGACTCTATTGGCGTTGCATATAGCATCTCATCTTGTTTAATTTTTTTCAGAAGGTCCATATGCCACATGTATGTACAGTTTGTATAAATTATGTGCCACAATACTGCTGCGATGACTAATTACCTCTACATGTTATGGTGGTCTCCTGATATTATAACGAGACAGAAGCCTTCTATTGCCTGCTGGTAACTGTGTTTACCTATAGCCCACAATCACAGTGAGCTTTAAATTATTTATAGAGATGCAAGTATAAACAAACCTGCTTCTGCTGATGGGCATTAAAATGGCTGTGCATCTACAATGCTACCCATCATTATTTTAGAATGCTGTCCTTTAACACATAAAAATGTAAGCTTACTATAAAATAAAAATCATTATTACATTGCTGGAAGTTTCATATATGTTGTGTTTCTCACTCTCTTAGTACAAAGGGGTCAGCCCATGTGATAATCCTATACCACCTATACCGTCTACACCACCAGCTTTGTGCTACAACAGTCTATGATAGTCGTTCTTCACAAATAATGAAGCTCTCAGAAGGGGCCCTGATGTGAGACACACCTGTGTGTTATATATGCATATATATGTAAATACAAATACATAATGTTGGATGTTGCTAACCATATCTATGTTTTATATTATAATAACTGATTACACACACACACACACACACATATATATATATATATACCTAGTATACTATTGTACTATATGTAGTATACATGTGTGTATATTGAATGTTTTATTATAATTACATCAAGAACATCTTCATCTACAAAACTAAACAATAGGAAACAACATAAATGTTCACCAGTGAAGGATTAAGAAAATAAATTACGTCATTTCCATACAAATGAATGTATAATAGCAAAAGTAGTTTGTGTAAAAATGGCTTATTATTTACTGTTATAAAAACTTTGAAGTTCAGACTATTGTGGAACATATCTTCCCTCACTAAAACAATTAGCTGTTCTTCTGTTTGCTAAGGATTTTTCATATATATCAATTTTTCCTGGTTTACTTTTTATTGCTAATGACAAAAACACTAGCCAGAACATATCTGCTAAGGCTTGTTTATAACATAAAAGAAACTTAGAGTTAAATCTGTGTCTTTTGAGATATTTCAATTATCCTTACACTTTGCAGAGGACTGTGTCTTTAAGAAAATATTTTTTTTCAATTCCAAAGTGGTATCAGGAGATTATGAATCGTAGAGTAGCCATTTTAATTTCAGTGACTCTCAGACTCTACATTCCAGGAAAGCAGCCTAAGAAAAAAGCCCAGGGATGAGGGAAGTCCAGGTAGAACATTGAGAGTGAGGGTCTTAAATTAACCACCAACACCTAAGGTTGATGGAAGTATCGTGTAAGCTTGGACCCCAGGACAGGGTTTTCTCACTCTTTACACAAAATCTCTTGAGTGTGAATATATCAGAGTTTGGGAAATTAATAGGAATTTACATGGGGATTGTGTGGTACCATCAGACATAAAAGGCGGATTTCATTGATTCTGTATAGTGGGTTGCATGGGTAGAGAAGAGTGATCTTTGATACATAGTAAAGCTTCCTCCTGTTCACAAATTAAGCAGATACTGAGGATACTTTGTCAGGACTGGGTGACTATAAGAAGTGGTGTGACACATAACAAACAGGTCTATAGCTAGAAACTTTTAAATGAGGAATATCTGTTAAGTACAAAAGTCTGATAAAATTATTATGTGTACATTAAATCTTTCCAACCACACAATAGATCGTGGATTGATTGGTTTATGAGGGCACTAAACCTAGTGGAGCTCATTTAATCAACCCGAGCTCATGCCATTAATGAGTATAAAACCAAAAGTCAAGCCAAACAAGAAGTTTCCAACAGCTTTACTGTGATGTCTTTGTGATGAATTAATTATATTAACAATTAATAATGGATATAATAAAATACTAGCACACTAAATTAGCACACTAAAAGAATGTTTTATCAGGAACAAGGAGGATTTATTTTAATAATAAGAAGGTTGTTGAACATATACAAATCAAAGTGTAGGATACTTTCATCAACAGGATGAGAGACAAAACCTAATGATCTTTCCAAAAGACGCAGAAGTTCTACACATTTACAAAGACTTTCAAAACCTGGGCATAAAGACCAATAAAGACTGTGTGTGAAAAACTCAAAGCTAGCCTCATAATCAATAGATGTTGTGTTCAAAGTCAAAGGATCACATTTTCTGACATCAAATTATAATACAGTTTTATAAGAAACTAAAACTCTAAGGGTGTCATTGAAAAAAAGCACATAAGTGAGTAGGACCAGAGATCCCAGTTATAAAAACGTATCTACAGTCAGCAGACCATCAACAAAGGCACCAAGAACATACAAAAAGAAAAGATTGTCTCTTCAACAAACTTAGTTTTAAATACTATATAACCACATCCAAAATGTTCCAGCAAATTCAGAGCCTAGCTCAACACACATAAAATTAACCAAAAATCAATCAAAAAATCAAACATAGAAACTTAAGTACCAATAGGACACAAGGGGAAATCTTGGCACTGAGCTTGGTAATAATAACTTTGTAGCCGTAAAACAAAAATTTCCAGACAACAAAAGCAAAATCAAACAGTTGGGATTAAAACAAACTACAAAATCAGGAAAATAATCAACTTGTAATAGAAGAAAATGCTTGAAACCTATATATTTCATAAATGGATGATACCCAAAATATACAAAGAACAATACCAACCAAAAAAATAAAAATATCTCTATGATAAAGTATGCAAAGGCTCCAAATTTTAAAAAGGAAAGTTAGAGGCAACAGGCATGAGAGAAAGTGCTCAGCAGTTCTAAGCGTAATATAAATCAAAACTACAAGAAGAAGCACATAACACTTGTGGGTTAGTACTTAAAAAGATAAAAAGCAGCAAGTACTGCCAAATGAGCAAAGACAAGAGAGTGGCTATCATTGTTTGTACAATTACATGGAAAAATTCTGCTTCACTTGATCAATTGTTTCGGTAACTTACCACCCATTTTTCTTGGTCCATGTGAAATTTAAAACTGTTTCTTCTATTTTTGTAAAAATAAAATTAGAAAGTGATTGGCTGAAAGGGTCAGTTGAATGACATGCGTATCCTACTGCAATAGAACTTCCGAAAAGATGTCGTTGGCCTTTTGACAGATATTAGTATTGATTTGAGAGACTAATTCGTCATTCACTTTGAGAGCACTGATTCTGACCGAGGAGCGTGGTCCCAAATTATTTGTCTTTTCCGCTTTTCTTCATGAAGGTTTTATAGCTTTCAGTGTACAGGTCTTTCTTCTCCACTGCTAAGTCGATTCCTATGTATCTTGTTGCTTGAGTAAATGAAGTATCCTCTTAATTTCCTTTTTGGAGGTTTCTGTGTTGGTGTGTTATGTAGACAACACTATTGATCTTCCATATTCGTTTTGTATTCTGCCAGAGTGTGTGATCCATATTTGAGTTCCAATATTTCTTTGTTCTCAACTCTTCACCTCTGTCTGCATAGATGGGAAGATCATCTACAACTGATATAACGTTACTTATTCCCTTCTAATATGAGGTTAGGACTGGTAATCTATGTTCAATATAGGTACTAATCTTTGCTTTGTTCCAGATCTTAGAAATAGAGATTTTGATTTCTCTGCATCTTCTGAGATGATCCTGTGGGCTTTCTTTTGTTACTATGCTGTAGTATGTTAATTAATCTTGTCTTTGGCCTTTCTGTCATTGACATAATAAAAATTCTTAAAGTTTGGTTCCACTGGTTGACTATTTTATAAATATTTACTGATCAGAATAGTTATTCTCTCTATTACACCAGCTAATCATTTTAATGAATTGTTAAATTTGGTCTAATGCAGGGAGTTAAATTAAATATTCATCAGAAATACTGGCTTCAAGTTTCTTCTCTGTTTATGCCTTTGGTTAGTTTAGGAATTGAGGTGTACATAGCTCATAAAGTATGTGTGTGTGCTTTCTTGTACAGTACACCAACACAGAAACGGAGTGTGTGCACTTCTGGCTTTTGAAAGAGACTGAGAAGAGTTAGCACCAAGTTCTCATTGAGTGTTTGGAGAGATTGCCCCAGGCAGCTCTATGGTTTTGGTTTCTTTTTGTTAAAGTTGTGGTTACTAATCTAAACTCCAATTCATGGCAATGTTCACACTTTGTTTCTACTTGAATTTGCAGCTCTCTAGAAATGTATCCATTTCTATCTCTTTATCTGGGTCATCTGCTCTACTGCTGTGCATTTATGGTGGTCCCTTGGGAGCTTCTAAATTTTCAGCCATTTAATAAACATGATTTGGGGCTAGGCAGATTAGACATAAAATTCCATGACCTAAAAGTTTAACTTATGCTTGTTTTTTGGGTGTATCTATGAAAAGTTCCCAGTTATATGTGCCTTTCTCCTCTCTCCCCGTGTAGGATCACAACCACTGCAGCATGCATGATGGATCTTCGAAGATACCCTCTGGATGAGCAAAACTGCACCCTGGAGATTGAAAGTTGTGAGTTACTTGCAAGGGGAATGAGAAAGAGAGATGTTTTCTAGACCCAATTAAATCCAGTCCTCCTCTGAGTTAATTGGCACTGGGATATTTTTAGCTCCCACCTTTTCAAGAAATTCACAATCAGTGGCATTTTCCCTAGTATTGATGGTTCAAGGGTCATTTCAGTGACATTATCTCTTTGGCCAATTTATGAAACTGTGCTTATTTTAATTCATAAATTTATAAGTGCATGCCTTCTTCCCCTTCTCTCATAACCTTCTAGTATCCAAGCTGCATTGGATGAAAAAAGAAAACATTTATTCATCTGTTAACCTGAAGGATTGTAAATGATATTTTAAAAGAACACTGGTAGAGAGCACTGGGTGAATGGCGTGTTTTTACCCACTGAAAAATACATTTATGGTGATAAATGGTTATAAATGGCACCTCAATGCGTTCATGCTTCAGGTCAAGGAGTTAATGTTTTTCAAGAGTGTGGGCTGATTTTGATCTGCACTATAAGGATGGTTTTCATTAATTGTTTCCTCAATAACATGAACACTTTCATTACTAAGATCTAACCTGACAAGCTTCCCTGGAAGCATTGTTTTCTGGCCTTCAATCTGTAGGCATGTGAGCCCATTCGTTGTGAAGAGTAGAAACAGATGATTTATTAGTTTTGAGAGTCACAAAAATAATACAGGAGTTAACCTCATCACTTATTCAAATGTGAAAAATCAACAGATATGCATTTTGAGTGTCTAAAATACTTTCTAGAGCAAAATGTCAAGAAGGAGGGGTAACAAGAAGAGAAATGAAAAACTGCCAGCTGACCTTACAGTATTATTAAGGATCAATTGTTTCTCAACTGTCTTATTAAACGTTTACATCAACTTTGTTGTCTCGTTATATGGAAATGAAAGTGTTCCTATAGAAATGGCACTGAATTAGACATAGCCATCATCCTACTACCAGTGGAATGAATAAGAAAATTAGAAATGTTCTTTAATTAGTATCATAATGTTAAAGATAATTTTCAAAACAAGGTAAGTACTAAAAGATGTTATTTGTGAACGTGTTTGCACACCAAAATGACCAAATTGAAAACATAAACATGATAATTTATTAATGACCAATAATAGTTTATAAATAAAACACATCTTTTGTTCAGCAAACAAATCCTTGCCTTTGAAACTGGGGTAGAAACAATAGAATAGCAGATGGCCCTGGTGGCAGAAGTGGTTTCCAGTCACCTTTGATTATCTGTCCACTGATTTTGTAATTTTCGTAAACTTTGACTTCCTTTGGAAAACATTGTGATCTGCAACTGTCTTAAGAGATTCTAACACCCTTGGCACTCATCATTTCGATGAACTTTGCAAAGTACCAGAATTGATTATGCATTAAGGTTTTCCAGCATACTCTCCCAAAATTCATATTTTTTACAATACAGAGTGAGTTTTCCTACTTTGTATATTGACATTTTTCTAAAGTTAGCATATTTCTTTAATTATACCAGAAAGTATGTAACCTTTCAACCCATTCATCGTACATGTAATGATCAAAACAATAAATAAGACAGAAACTAAATGTTGCCTAAATAGGATATATAGAGGCAGGGACATGGTAGAAAATAAAACCTTAACAAAAACTATGGGCACATTGCCTTCTATGTGTTAAACCAACAACACAGAATCATATGAAACCCTCTGATAAAAGCACTGTGACAACATCTGAGAGTTGCAGTGTCTCAGATGCAGAGAACTAAACTAACCAAAGGCAAGGGCTGTGGAGGGATGGGAAGTCAACCCCAGGTGCTCTTACAAACCCGGTTCTACTTCACCTCAGACCTCTGCCATGGACAGTTGAGAAAAGAGGCAGGTGCCATGACTGTGCTACAGCTGTTCTCAGCAAGGCCAGGAACCCGATATTAAGTAAAGACAAGACAGTTCTAGATTTCCCAACATTGTCTCTGCTAAAGGTCAGAACCAATCCTAGAAATCGACTCCTAGGTCAAGTGCTAAATATTTATAGCTTAAAGGGAGGATATCTTGTTCAGTCAGGAAACCTAGCAGCCTTTGATTCCATTGAAGACACGTGCACATAGTCAGCCAGAAGACTCAGCGCTGCACGTCTCTAAAGTATGCTTAACATATTTTTATTGGATATTCTCTGTATTTACATTTCAAATGTTATTCCCTTTCTCCCACTCACATACCCCTTCCCCATCCACTTGATTCTATTAAGATGCTCCCTCTCCCAAACAACCTGTCCACCTCAGTGGACATTCCCCTCAGCTTAAGCAGCTGAGTAGCTGTTTGCCTGTCCAGGACCTGGGCGAACTGGTTAATGGCAGGAGGTACTTTGAACCGCTTATAGAGGATGGCTCTTTGCCGCTGCAGCCTGATGTAGCATGGCCATTTGATGAAGCATGTTAGATCTCTTTTGGGCTGGGTGTCCTGCCCAATGCCCAAGTTCTTGGGCTTTTCTAAAACAAATTATTTACCACCTTTTTGGCCTCCCGCTTCTTGATTACAGCAGGGGCCAGGACCACCTTCTTCCAGGGCCTTCTTTCCTTTGGGCATCTTTCTTGGCTGAAGAAAAGATTGTTTTGCTGATTTTTAGTGGCATCTAATCTACTAAAATTGCAAAGGCCATATAGTCTTGTTAAACTGAATATTTACTTGAACCTGGTGCAGAATTATAGCTTTATAGCCTCAAATTCCATAAAATGAAGCATCAGCATGTAAGTAAATCAATCAAAGAATGTAGTATAAAGAGAATTTGCAAAATGAAATTAATAAAGTCACCATATGAAGAGTGGATAGCCACAAGCCTTGTGGAGATGCGGGTAGTCTTAGTATAAGAGTCATGGAGAATTATTAGGATGACTTTTTCCACTTTCTGCAGCAAGATTAATTTTTAATCTTTCCCTCTCACTTTGAGCATAGAGTGTCACCTCTTACTACATTCAAATAAGTAGAAACCAATTTCCAATCTAAAATCTGTGTTCTCACCCACATTTAACCCTTCTTATTCTTCAACACCTTCAACAATACCTATGTTTCAGGTAGGGAGATATGAACAAAGGTCTGTTCGTCTCACAAAAGCACCTCTGGCAGACCCAAAAGACAAAGTCTACTTATGTTTAGCTTTTTAAACTAATAAGTTTTTTGGGTCTCTTACTGGAGTTAAAGGGAGGTCAACACAAAGCTCACCCCAGAATGGGTAACAATTCGTAAGAGCTGATGCCTTGGAGCTCCTGTGCCTTGGAAGCAGCTCTGCTGGCTCAAGAGTCCTTTCTCACTGGCAATTGCTGAGTGCTATTTTAACCCTGGGGATGGGATTTGTGTGACTTTTTCGAGAACGACGTGAGCAAGCATCTGTTCACCTCAGATAGGGTACCAATGACAGACCAAAGAAACAAGTCCAGTGCAAGGATTCAGTGAGTTTATTGAGGTTACTTTTAGAAGTTACCCATGCGCGAGGATTTTTGTTGACACAAATGCATTTTTGAAAGGCCTGCCCAGCATGTGTGATGATGACTCACAAAGCTAGCATCCATGGAGCCCTGTGCATGACGCTTTGCAGGCAGCCTTCTGATCAGCACCACATCTCAGCATTTATTATCGCTCATATAAACTTGGGAATGGTCCTTGTGAATCTTATAAGTTTCGAACTACCTTGAGACTTGTGAACTTAGTTGACTTCCTAAGCCTTGGTAATTTGGTTTCCTTTCTGGGTCTTAAAGAACCTCCCTCTCAGATGGAATATTTCAATTCAAAGAAGCCCCAATTGTTTTCAAAGTGCTCTGATTTTTCTTGTTGTTTTTGTTGTCGCTGCTGCTGCCGTTTTTCTATGTTCTAAATGTTGATGCCTCCCTAAGGTCATGTTGGAACTTACTCATCAAAGTGAGGCAATGATAAAATTAGTGGAACTCACATTAAAGAAGGTATTTCCCAGAGACTTGTCTTGTCCTTTCCACTCTGTATATTAGGACATACCCAGAAATATCATATGAAAAAGAAAATGAACCCCCAGACTCCAGAAGCTATCCTTGCCTTCATTTTGGACTTCCCACAGTGCAGAACTCTTGAAGCTTTGGGGTATTAATCTCTGCTGTTTATATACTGCATAGTTTGTTTTACTACTTTTAGCATCTCCAAATTCCTTAGGGACTGAAATACAAATGTGTCACTTGGTAGTACTTCTCCATTTCAAATTGTATTAATCTTTCATCCTGCTGAATATAAAGTAAGAGGAAAGGGTGCTATACATTTACTTTTTTCCTAAGAAGGACTGAGGCTTTCACTTTTTGGTTCTCGTTTTTCTTGAGCTTCATATGGCCTGCAAGTTGTTTCTGGGGTATTCAGAGCTTTCTGGGGCTAGTATCCAATTATCAGTGACTGCATATTATGTCTGTTCTTTTGTGACTGGGTTACCTCATTCAGGATGATATTCTCTAGATGCATCCATTTTCTTAGAAATAGCATAAAGTCACTGTTTCTAATAGCTGAGTAGTACTCCATTGTGTAAATATACAACAATTTTTGTATCTATTCATCTACTGAAGGACATCTGGGTTCTTTCCAGCTTCTGGCCATTATAAATAGGGCTGCTAGGAACATTGTGGTGCATGTGTCCTTATTGTATGTTGAAGCATCTCAGGGGTATATGCCCAGAAGTGGAATAACTGAGTCTTCAGGTAGGACTATGTCCAATTTTCTGAGAAACCGCTAGAGTGATCTCTAGATCACCAATTACAACCCCACCAACAGTGGAGAAGTGTTCCGCTTTCTCCACATCCTTGCCAGCATCTGCTGTCATCGGAGTTTTTGATATTAGCCTTTCTGACTGATGTGAGGTGGAATCTCAGGTTGTTTTGATTTGCATTTCCCTGTAGACTAGGGATGTCATACACTTCCTTAGATACTTCTCAGCCATTCAATATTCCTCAATTGAGAATTTAGCACCCTCTCAGAGTGTGTTACATCTGGACCTTAAATCATTAATAATTCAAGGGCTACGTTTTACTTATGTAATGTAATATAACAACACTAGTAAATAAAACCAAAATAATCACTGTGTCTAGACATCAGACCCAAGTGATTCTATAAAATTACCAAGAATGGACCCTAAGTTTAAAACCCTATTAAGATAATTTAATTCAGACTGAGTAAACAAGGGACCAAGAAGAAAAATTTAGAGAGCTATAACCACTATTTCTAGATATTTTAAGCACTGTGATAGAGGAGGACAGATATATCTTCAAAGTTGTGTGATAAATTGGGATTCTCCAGGAAAGTAAAGCCAATAGTGGAGAGGGAGAGGAGCCAAGACAGATACAGAGACATGGGTTAATTATAAAGAATTGAACCAAGCAATTTTAGAGGCTGACAAATCCCAAGATATGTGGGAAAAGTCAGCATCTGGAGAACTAGTGGTAGTTTCCACTGATACAAATACCAAAGAACAGAGCCAGAGTCATTCAGCTCCAAAGCCAACTGACCCAGGTTCCAGTTTGAGGGAAGGCAGGAGAAATTCTCTCACTCAGAGAAGAGGAGTCAGGGTTTTTTCTTCTATTCAAATGTTTAGGTAATTGGAAAAGATCCAATACTGAAAAGGCAACCTGTGTTCCTCGTTTCCTGACTTGGGTTAAAAAAAAAAAAAAAAAAAAAAAAAAAAAAAAAAAAAAAACTCACAGGAACAGCCAGAAGTCTCTCTGGGCATATAACTTAACTGCTATATGATCCAGTCAAGTCCTGAGCAAAACATAGTTAGGATGCCAGTACATCAATTGTATGTGAGAACAGCTTAAAAAGCGCTTAGGGATTTCAATGAGGTAGATTTAGAATTTAAGAGAAGTCATTTCAAATAAGTAGCAGTGGCTATTCATGAAATAAGTTTCTGCCTAAGAAGGAAACTTCTTTACCCATGGAGACATGTCAATTAAATTGGAAATGACTGCCTGCAGCTAATAATGCAGAAGAAACCCTCAGTAGGAGACCAGTTTATTTTATAACAGTCAGGGTCTCTTTCAACCCCCAGACTAGAACTCTTGGACTTCATTCATTCACCAATAAAGTACTTTATGCACCTGCCTAGTGTTGAACTGGTTCTGATGTATTAAGCAAACCTGGACATAGGGAAAAGGTTATGAATGCATGAACATATTCATCCTCACAAGAAAAAATATAAAATGTGTGATGCTTAACAGCAGAAATCTTAACACCATTCTTACTTGATCTCTGCCTGCCAAATTCTTTTCTATCTAAAAATAATTTAAAAATAGCATCTACAATGCACTGCATGCATTCTATTCATGGTTATTAAACACTAAAACATAAGAGAAGTAAATTGAACTTCATGAATGATTCATGGGTTGCCTTTCTTTATGTCCCCATTGTCAAGGAAATTAGCAGCCTTAGATAGTTCCTTAGATGAATCTGATATTTCCATATTCAGTAGAGTATTTAATGAAAATGAATATTTCAAATTATGTTCATAGAAATGTTAATAAAATTTAGTGCCTGTGAGATTTTATTTGATAAGTAAAGAGAGTAGCTGGAAGATGGAAAATTTTTCTTAATTAATTTATTCCTCTATCTAGCCTCGTTGTGTTCTCTCTCTCTCTCTCTCTCTCTCTCTCTCTCTCTCTCTCTCTCTCTCTCTCTCTCTCTCTGTCTCTCTCTCTCTCTGACTATCTCTCTCTCCCTTTCTCCCCTCTTTCTCCCCATCTCTCCTTCCCCAAACCTGTCCTCCCAGATTCTCCCTCCAAATTTAAATTTTCCAAACTTTTGAAAGTTGACACATAATTCAGTGGAGAAATTGTTTGTTTGTTTGTTTGTTTTTTACATTTGACAACATTTATTAAAATAAATCTAAGAATGTGAGAGGAAAGTTACTTTCCTTTTATGAATCAATTTCGTGGCATATTTGAGAAAACTGAAAAGTTTTATTAGTTAAAAACAGTTAGAGTTAATAAAAGATGTAGCGACTAAGTAAATGTCCTTTTCTTGAATTTGTCCTTTTTATTTATTTATTTTCTCCCCAAACATTTTTATTGGATATTCTCTGCATTTACATTTCAGATGTTATCCCTTTCCCACAGTACCACCCCCTTCCCAATCCCATTGCCTCCATGAAGGCGCTCCCTTTCCCAACCACCCTCTCTCACCTCAGCACCTTGGAGTTCCCCTACACTGAAAAACAAAATGAGCTTTCACTAGACCAAAGGCCTCTCCTCCCATTGATGCCAGAGGATGCTGTCCTCTGCTGCTTATGCACCTGGGGCCATGGGTCTCTCCATTCAAACTCATTGGTTGGTGTTTTAGTCCATGGGAGCTGTGGTGGGTTTGGTTAGTTGATAATTTTGTTCTTCCCATGTGGTTGCAGAACTTCTTAGCTCCTTCAGTCCTTTCTCTATATTTTTCATTGGGGTCCTCGTGTTCAGTCTGATGGTTAGCTTCAAACATTCTCCTCTATATCAGTATGGCTCTAGCAGAGCCTTTGAGGAAGCATCTATATCAAGTTCCTGCCAGTAAGCACTACTTGGCATCAGCAATAGTCATTGGGTTTATTGGGTGCATATGGGGTGAGGCAGTCTCTGCATGATCTTTTCTGCAATACCTGCTCCTCTATTTGTCTCTTTATTTTGTCCTAAGAACGTTCTTTTCTTCCTTCTAAGAAAGACTGAGGCATCCATTTTCTGGCCTTTCTTTTCTTGAGCTTCCTAAGTTCTACGGATGGTTTTTTTTTTTTTTTTTTTTTTTTTGGGGGGGGGGGTACTCCAAGGTTTTCGGCTAGTATCCACTTACAAGTGAGTACATACCATGAGTGTTCTTTGGTGACTGTGTTACCACACTCAGGATGATAGCCTCAAATTCCATCCATTTTCCTAGGAATTTTATGAAGTCATTGTTTTTGATAGCTGAATAGTACTCCATTGTGCACCACAATTTCTGTATCCATTCCTCTGTTGAAAGACATCTGGGTTCTTTCCAGTTTCTGGCTACTATATATAAGTCTGCTATGAACATAGATGAGCATGTGTCCTTTTTAGCTTCTTTGGGGTATATGCCCAGGAGTTATGATATAGCTGGGTCCACAGATAGTACAATTTTCTGACAAAGCGCCAGACTAAGTTCCACAGTGTGTGTACCAGTTTACAATCCCACCAACAGTAAAGAAGTGTTCCTTTCTCTACATCCTCACCAGCATCTGCTGTCACGTGATTTTTTTATCTTAGCCATTCTGAATGGTGTGAGGTGGAATCTTAACGTTGTTTTAGTTTGTGTTTCCCTGATGACTAGGGATGTTGAGCATTTTATGGGGTGCTTCTCAGTCATCTGATATTCTTCAGTTGAAAATTCTTTGTTTAGCTCTGTACCCCATTTTAATAGGATTATTTGATTCTCTGGCATCTAATTTCTTGAGTTCTATGTATATATTGGATACTAGCCCTCTATCAGATTTAGGACTGGTAAAGATCCTTTCCAAATCTCCATTTACCTCTTGACAGTATCCTTTGCCTTACAGAAGTCTTGAAATTTTATGAGGTCCCATTCGTCAAATCTTGTTCTTAGAGAAAAAGCCATTGGTGTTCTGTTCAGGAAATTTTTCCCTGTGCCTATGTGTTTTAAGCTCTTTCCCACTTTCTATTAGTTTCAGTGTACCTGGTTTTATGTGGAAGTCTTTAATTCACTTGGATTTGAGCTTTGTACCAGGAGATAAGAAAGGATAGATTTGCATTCTTATGCATGCTGAATGCCAGTTGACTCAGCACCATTTGTTGAAGAGGCTGTCCTTTTACCTCTGAAAGTTTTTAGCAGCTTCATCAACAATCAAGTGACCATAGGTGTGTGGGTTCATTTCTGGGTCTTCAATTCTATCCCATTGATCTACCAGCCTGTCTCTGTACCAATACCATGCGGTTTTTATCATAATTGATCTGTAATGCAGCTTGAGGTCAGGGATGGTAATTCCTCCAGAAGTTTTTTTTATTGTTGAGAATGGTTTTTGCTATCTTCCGTTTTTTTATTATTCCAAATTAATTTGCAAATTGCTCTTTCAAACTCTATGAAGAAATGGGTTGTAATTTTGATGGAGATTGCATTGAATCTGTAGATTGCCTTATGCAAGATGGCCACTTTTACTATCTTGATCCTTCCAATCCATGAGAATTGAAGATCTTTCCATCTTCTGAGGTCTTCTTCAATTTCCTTCTTCAGAGACTTAAAGTTCTTGTCATATAGATCCTTCACTGGCTTGGTTACAGTCACACCAAGGTATTTTATATTTTTTGTGACTATTGAGAAAGGTATCAATTCTCTAATTTCTTTCTCAGACTGTTTATCCTTTGAGTAGAAGGCGGTTGATTTGTTTGAGGTAATTTTATATCTAGCCACTTTGCTGAAGTTATTTATCAGATGTAAATGTTCTCTGGTGGAATTTTTGGGGTCACTTAAGTATACTATCATATCACCTGCAAATATTGATATTGTGACTTCTTCCTTTGCCATTTTTATCCTTTTGACCTCTTTTTGCTGTCTGATTGCTCTGGCCAGGACTTCCCTGATTTTAGTGGGATTGTTTCAAGTTTCTCTCCATTTAGTTTGATCTTTGCTACTGGTTTGCTGTATGTTGCTTTTGCTATGTTTAAGTATGAACCTTCAATTCCTGACCTTTCCAAGACTTTTAATATGAGGGGGTGTTGAATTTTGTCAAATGCTTTCTCAGCATCTAGAGTGATGACCGTGTGGGTTTTTTTTAATTTGTGTTTGTTTGTATAGTGGATACCATTGATGTGTTTCTGTATATTGAACCATCTTTTCATCCCTGGGATGAAGCTTGCTTGATCCTGATGAATGATCATTTTGATGTGTTTTTAGATTCGGTTTGCAAGAATTTTATTGAGTATTTTTTCATAAATGTTCATGAGGGAAATTGGTCTAAAGTTTTCTTTCTTTGTAGGCTCTTTGTGTGCATTAGGAATGAGCATAATTGTGGCTTCAAAGAATGAGTTGGGTAGTATTCCCTCTGTTTCTATTTTGTAGAATAGTTTGGAGAATGTTGGTATTAGGTCTTCTATGAAGGTCTGATATAATTCCACACTAAACCCATCAGGCCCTGGGCTTTTTTTTTTTTTTTTTTTTTTTTTTTTTTGGTTGGTAGGCTTTTGATGACTGCTTCTATTTCTTTAGAGGTTATGGGGCTGTTTAGATGGTTTATCTGATTCTGATTTAACTTTGGTGCCTGGTATCTGTCTAGAAATTTGTCCATTTTCTCTAGATTTTCCAGTTTTTGTAGTAAGATCTGATGATTTCTGGAATTTCCTCATTTTCAGTTGTTATGTCTCCACTTTCCTTTCTGATTTTGTCAATTTGGATACTCTCTCTTTGTCCTCTAGTTAGTCTGGCTAAGAGTTTATCAATCTTGTTGATTTTCTCAAAGAACCAGCTCTTAGTTTTGTTGATTCTTTGTATAGTTCTTTTTTTTTTTTTCTATTTGGTTGATTTCAGCTTTGAGTTTGATTATTTCCTGCCATCTACTCCTCTTGGGTGTATCTGTTTCTTTTTGTTCTAGAGCTTTCAGGTGTGCTGTCAAGCTGCTAGTGTATGTTCTCTCCTGTTTCTTTTTGGAGGCACTCAGAGCTATGAATTTTCCTCTTAGTACTTATTTCATTGTATCCCATACGTTTGGGTATGTTGTACTTTATTTTCATTAAATTCTAAAAAGTTTTTGATTTCTTTCTTTATTTCTTCCTTGACCAAGCTATCATTGAGTAAGGCATTTTTTTAGCTTCCTTGTGTATGTGGGCTTTTTGTTGGTTTTGTTTATGTTTTTATTCAAGACTAGCCTTAGTCCATGGTGTTCTGATAGGATGTCTTTCAATATTCTTGTATCTGTTGAGGCCTTTTTTGTGACCGTGTATATAGTCAATATTGCAGAAGGTACCATGAGGTGCTGAGGAGAAGGTATATTCTTTTGTTTTAGTATGAAATATTTTATAGATTTCTGTTAAATCCATTTGGCTCATAACTTCTGTTAGTTTCACTGTGTCTCTGTTCAGTTGAAAAACAGTTTCAATTATAAAAATTAGTTTTGCAATCAATTTCCTGATAAAGTTTCCTAAGAGCTATTTAAGCTAATCTTATAGATATTTTATTTTCCATATATGGGAAAATTTTGTGTAGATTGGTTTTTATATATGTGATATATTTCAGCTTCTGAAAATGTCAGCTTTTTTTCTTTTTAAAAGTAGAAGATTTGACCATTTGCTGCTAGCACAATCAAGTCCACACTAGCATAATGTAAGTATATACAGTAAAACTCACTGTTTCATCTAAACATTACTTAGATTAATTAAAGACACATTTTATGGTGAATATATAATCATCTAGAACTAGAAAGCTGTGCTAACTTAAGGTCAATTCACTTGAGATCCAAACTTGTGATAATGATGATAACTGATATTGATTACACACTATGGTCAGGCACTTTACAAAGATATCCCATTGAGTTCTTGTCACACACTAAATAGACTCAGTGAATCAAGATAGTAACTTATTAAGTCTCAAAGCCTTAATATTATCAATAGGACTTTACCTCAATCTGACTTGTTCATCTATGACTTAATAGTACATCTTCTTAAGAACAAATCTCTGTCCTTGTCAGTTGCTTCCATCTGTTTGTCTGACTACACTGGTTACTTTCAGGGGTACTCTGTTTAGGATGAGAGCAGGTCTTGGGGTGGAGCATATTTTCATTGGTTCTCCTTTACATTGAATACACTCCAGTTCAACTCTTATGGGGGTTATTATTTTCTGGCCTCCTTGCCAGAAAAGCTAAATAGTGATTTATAAGTGAAACATATCAGAATAATCATACTCATTTTTTCTCCTACATGACTACAAATAGAGCCCATGAGTCTGTGTGGATCTGGGCTTGTATGGTTCCATAGTCTTAAAGTTCCCAAATTCAATCTGATCATAAGTATGCACATGAACAAGGATCTATAAACTTGAAAAAAGACATAGACTTATACTTTGTCTTTTAATAGAGTTCTCTAAATGGGAATCGGAATGGAAACCTTTAAACACCAGAAGAAACTTCAGCAGAGAACAGCATGTGATTCAGAGGAAGAGATCATTGAAAAGATCAAAGAGAAACTGTCAAGCTATTGTTTAGTGTATATCATATAACAGAGACCTCTGTCTTGTGTTCTTCACTTCAAAAGCACACACTTTGAAACAGATTGGCAAGCAGGCCACAGTGTACAATGGATTCTTTGATTCAAACAAATAGACAATGTATGGAAGAGAAGTCAGCCAGCTTGGATACAGTCAGTCAAATGCCAGCACTGCAAGTAGGAGGCCCCAAATTCAATGTCCAGAACACACTTTAAAACATGTTTACTGCATTGGTGTAATGCTTGGAATCCCACTGTTGAAGATATGGAAACAGGGAGAGTCATGGGGGTTTCTGATAGCCAGCCTAGATTTCTTGATTTTTCCTAGGCCAGTGAAATATACTAAGGAAACATGTGGACAGTGCCTAAGGATCAACACATATACAAACATACACAGATAGATGTCTACATACACACACATGCACATGAAAGTTAACTTGCTACAGGTTGCTTCTCTAATTTAAATATCTATGGACAAGACACATTAGCATACTTGTGATAAATGAGACAAGGATTTCTGTGATGGTGCTCTGGGGTGGAAAATTACTTTGGACAGAATCACGAACACCATCCACTGAGGTGACATTCTCTATCACATAAGGGGAAGAAGAGAGCTAGCAAAGCTTTACAGTTGAATAAATATGTCACTGTAGGCTTTTCGGAAACAGTGTATCAAGCTGAAATGCAACATAATCTATTTGTTTTCAACACAGAAAGAAGAACATCTGTATCAGTCAGTGTTCATTTCCATCTTACCAGTGCTAACAACTGGAGATTGTTTAGAAAGGGAGATGGCTCACCCAGCTCCCACAACATCACTGAATTGGTTCCAAATAGAGTCAATCCACATTTCTTACATTATGTTGGCCTACAGTTCCTGGAAAAGAATGTACAAGATACAAACTGAACAGAGCCATCGTTTACTTCCTGCCACCTTATACTTCCCAGAGCAGGAAATGAAAACTTGTCTGTTAGCTCCTGGCAGCCCATGTCAGGGGTCGAGTAGAAACATGAAGATGATTAAGACTCAGACCTGGCTCCCTGGAGCTGCGTAGAATCCCAGAAGCTGGATTCTTGAACACCCTCAAAACAGTGCCACTATCAAGGGTTCATGGTCCACAATTTGAGTTGCAAGGTTCTTCAAGGGGGAACAAAACCTAGCTGTCTGTAGGGTCTCGCCTGTGCTCTTCCATCTACCTCTCCAGCCTGCCTGCCACCCACTGTGGTTGACATCATTAGCTGCAGGCCTATGTCACACTGGTTGCTCTGCATTGGATTCAAGAGAATTTTAAGTTTTAAATGAACTGACACAGAAAAGTCATTTTCTAGTGACCTAAATAGCTCCCAAACACTGACCTCTGATCAGCTCAGAATTGAAGCACCTTGGGTATATGCCATCTGGGGCTTACTTCTCGTAGGGAGAGGAGTCTCAGAAATATAGCATGCCAACGGTACTCTTTGCTTCATTAAAACACGTTTAATTAAAATGTAATTATATCACTTTCTCCCGTCCTCTCTCTAAACCCTCCCATGAACTCTTTCTCTAACACATATGCTAATCGTTGAGTCTATTCCCCCATCATTACCCTCTTTTTTGTTATTGTTGTTGCATAAACACAAATACACCAATATATAAATACAATATGCTGAGTCTGTCAGTGTGGTTGTGTGTACATGATTTCAGGGCTGACTACTTTGTACAAGAGACATAATTAGCTGGCACATTCCTGGAATTCCCCCCTCTCAGCAGCCATAGTCGATAGTTTGTCTATGGGTGGAATTCTGGGAGATTAATATTTCTCTTCCAAGTTAGCACTTCTATTGCTATTGTAGTCCAAATTGGCAACCGTTGGTCACCATCAAAACATGAGTGCCACTGTTGCACTTTTAGGGGTATCTGTTTATGTTGACTGTAGTTACAGTTTGTTAATGTCACAGCTAGATAGAACAATTGATGCTTTCCTCCCTTGGCAGCCTACATAGTGCTTTCTGGTACTATAAAAGCCTGTGTGGAGGAATGGGACTTGCAGTTAGAATCAGTTCAGTTCGAATCCTCAGAGTCCTGTGTCCAAAGTATGAGGTGTCTTAGCAATGGGGAACTATTCCAACCTCTGTGCAGCAACCAAGTGCAACAGCAACAATCTGTATGGTTTGGGGGAATCAGTTGGGCTATTCTGGACAACAGCTTAAATGGAGGTTTCTCATTACTGATACTGGAGTTTCTGTTAAGATACCATTTGGTTCTTTAGGGAAACACTGTCAGTCCAAGTGACAGTGGTGTGTGTGTGTGTGTGTGTGTGTGTGTGTGTGTGTATGTGTTTTATTCATTACTTTAGGTAAATGTAAAATAATATGATTCCTTGGGGCCTTATCAAACCTACTTAGTATTATTTGCCCCTCATCCTTCCCTCTATGTATTGATCTCCCCCTTCTCCACCCCCTTCCCCTTCCCTCTCCTTTCTCCATCCCTTCCCCCTCCCCCTCCCCCTCCCCCTTCCCTTCCCCGCCCCCTTTCTCTCCATAACACCTGTTACCCTGTCTATTTTTCCTTCCCGGCCATGGTCCCTTTACTTTCCCTGTTTTGGTGGTTGCTCTAAGTTATATACTCACATCTGAAAATTTGGAGCTAAAAGCCATATCACATTAGAAAATGAGTAGTAGGGTAAATAGGTTATTATAAGGCACTTCATTTTAATAAGGAGAAAAGTAGCAAATTCTCCATTTGTTTTGCCTTTGCTTTTATGTCCACGATGTAGGGAAGTTTTAGTGGAAGGAACTACTGGTTCCTTGAAATCACTCTGAAGAACACATATTTTTTAGCCTTTATCATAACCGTTCTTAATGAGAGCCTTTCTCAATAGAGAAATTGGAAAGTAGCATCCTTTTTGATGATTCAGAGTCATTACTGCAAATACTTCTCATGATGTGAGAAAGACCTTGCTTCATGTGAAGCAAAGGCAGATGACAGCAATTTATTCTCTGATCTCGATGTAACCTTAGGATGTAAGTGTCATCCCTGGGTGGGAGATGAAGTCCCCATTCTGTGTAATTACTAAACCAAATGAATGAATAAATAAACATATAAATAAATAAATAAAGCTCATCTATGCTTGATGATGCATATTTTACAACCTACAATGAAGATGACTTAAATTCTTGTTTTAAGAAATAGAACATCTTCCCTAAAGTCTAGCAATTGACCTCTGATGAATGGTCAGCTTCAAAGTCTTAGCAAATATCCAGACTCCGAGCACTCACACCTTACTGGTTCCCTACATCTTGACAGCAGTGGAGATGGACTCTCAGATGTCACCTGAATGCACTGAGTATCCTCTTGTTCCACTTGGACTTCCCTGAACTCACAGCCCTGACTAGAGTTTATCTCTTCTTCCTTCTCAAGATGCATACAGGCAATCTATGCCAAAACGCTGCTTTTTCTAAAGGAAAAGTATGTTACATTTTTCTCTGATTTTTGATTGCCTATAAGAGGAAGTGCCCCTACCATATGGTGACTTATGATGAACTTTTTGTTAGTAACATAATAAAAGACCCGAGTATGAGTATGCTAAATTTGCAGTTTGGTGGTAATTGTTAACATTTTAGTAAATTTTCACGTCTAGGCTTCAGAAAATTTAAAAACAAGTACTTTATGTTACTAATATTATATCACAGTGATGCTCTGCTTAGAGATTTGTTTTGAAGATTCTCCAATGCATAGAAATATTTTTCAAAACCTTGTTCCAAGTGTATATGTATAACTGTGATGATGCAGTGATGATATTAAATCCAAGTAGCAAAGTCTGATGATAAAACTGAGAGAGTATTTCTTGGATATCACTCCCACATCCAAAATTCGGTCTATAAAAACAGAAATTCATAGGAAAATCGAAGTATGTTATATGTTAAATAGTCCCATAAGCACAAATGCAGAAAATTCTAATATAGCAGAAATGAGACAAGCTGGAAGTTCTGTGATACACATCTCCCAAACAGAATTCATGGGTGGTCTTTTATAAGTAGGTTCTTCAGACATTCAAAATCTTACAAAGAAGAAGTCTTTATGAGTCAACATCTAAGAAAATGTCATTACCTGCAGAAAGGAAAAATGCAGGGAGAAACTAATCCTTTTCAACACTTTAAGTTTACATTGCCTATGGTATATTTAAGAAGTATCAAGTTTAAGAAAGTCTAAAGCAGACAAAGCATCTGATCTGGAAACATGAATTTTTCCAGACCAGTAAAGAGAGAACTAGTACTGTCTGAGGAAAATGCGTCCTTATGAGCATATTGAGGACACAAAGTGTCACCCCTTGGTATGTTCCTGCTCTCCTCTAACCTTGCTTGTTTATGTGATGTCAGGTTTGGTGAGAATAGGATGATAGATTTATCTAAGGATGGAGTTTTCCATTTAAGCATCAAGGAAAAGGAAGCAGGGAAAGGAGATGTAATTGTGTAGAAGAGGGTGGCTCTGCACCATCCAGCACTGTGGTTGTAAAGGGATGAAAGAGCATCAGAGGCAGTTGGATGGATGCACAGTCGTAGTGTCAGATGAGGTGAGAGTGAAGGTGCCACAGAGGCTAACAACGTAGAGAAGAATTAACCTTAGGCTGGCAGAATTCATCAAGATGACAGAAGATTGAGATTCAGGAGGTTTGGGGAAGAAAAGAGAGGGGACGTCTGGTAGGGAGTATGAGAAACATGCCAGTGACCGAAGACCAAGTTTCAGGCTCAATACCAAGAGTATAACAGTAAAAATCAGCTTGAGTGTGAAAGGATTCCCAGGAATCAAGGGTTTGACTAGAGCGAGAAGTGAAGACCGGGTAATTGAGAAGACAGGCCGCCTGTTCAAAACATGGAGGGCTGACATACAGAAGTCAAGTAGAAAGATCAACTCCCCCATGATGTCATTAAAATAATATGCAATTTGCCTGGCTGTGTCATATACTCCCCAAACTGGGCTGCCTTGTCTGGTGTCGGTGGGAGTAGATGCACCCAGCCCTGCAGAGTCAGGGTAGAGGGATACCAGAGGGAGATGCCACTGTCTCAGAGGAGAAGGGGAGGAGGAAGGATTGTGGGAGGAGGGCTCTAAGAGGGCGGCAGCAATCAGGATATAAAGTGAATAAATTTATAAAAAGAATTAATTCAAACAAATTTAGGTATAAACGGAGGTTTATATTAGCCAATCCTCTGACAATAAATCACCTATTTTGCAGGTGCCAAATAATAACAACAACAATACTAACAAAACACCTACACCATGTTTAGGGCATTTTAGCCACAGTGTAAAGCAGGTCTCACTAACAAGGAGGGCGATCATCTGTTAGCTCGCCTTGGAGCTGAGCTGCTCATGCCTATGCCCGTGGCCCCGCCCCGGCCCCGCCCCACCCCGCCCCCAGCCCAGCTGGGTGCACCTTTGCCGTTAGCTTTGCCACTTGCTTAGCTCCCAGCTGCATCTGCCAATGCTATCATCCGATCCCCCACCCCCACTTCTGTCCTAACCATTTTCTCCCATATCACCTGCTTTCACCTAAAAGGCTGATGATTTTGTACATCACCAGCCAATCAAAGCCCTCTTCGCCTTGATGGCGGAGTTCCAAGACGGTTCATTTCCCATCTCTCTTTGCCTAGTTGTGGGTTCCGAGAAGTTTCAGGTTCGTCCACACCCTAGATGTATGGGGCACACACTATTTCACGGATTTTGCTTCTAGCCTTTCAAATCCTACATTACTGTAATGATGTTTGTTCAGATTTACCAACACCCTTCTCTAGAAGATAGATCAATCGAAATTAGATCTTGGATCATCAAGTAGAAAAACATGCTGCTGGTAATTTGACTCAACATTAAATTCCTGTGCACTTCGCTGTCACATCCACAGGCCAGTGACTCAGTTGCTCTTAGGTTAATGTGTAATCTTTTAAAAGACTCTCGGGGCACGTTTCTGTCCCTATCATTGACAGTGTATTGATCACGGTACATTCCCAAACTAAGCAATTGAGTTTTAGCATTCATCTGGGTGTCTGACGAGCCATTAGGTTAATGGCTGCTTGAATGACTTGGTAGATATGAAACTGATGCAAAGAGTTTTCCCATCGTGCTTCTAAATTCTAGAAGGAAAATGTCCACCATTCGCTGCATTTAAAAACCATGGCCCTTACACAACTCTACATAAGGTTTTCATTTCCTGAAGGGACAAAGAAGGGTGTGCAAAAAACATTCTTTTTTTGACATTTTTTTTTTCAAAGTTTTCTGTTTGGAAATTTAATGATTCAGTCTTATCCTAATAATTGGGAGAATCAAACAGAAGATCATAAACCAACCTTAATTCAGACTTACTGTTAATAGTAATTGTTACTCTTAGCAGTAAATCAGACTTTTAATTTTATTCACTCACAAAGTTCCTAAAGTCTTTATTGTGTTCCAGACACACACACTGAATGGACAAAACCAAAGGCAAAGTCCAATAACTTTATATACACATGTACATGAATATATATATAAATACATATATATTTATATGCATAAAAACCTACAGTCATACACACACACACACACACACATTCACACATAGAATGATTAGAGCAAAGCTCCAGGTAGCACAGTCTAAGAGCTCCACACTTACATACATAAATAGATACAGCTGGTCAATGGAAGGAACAATGTTCCAGACCCCATTCACACAAGCCTTACACATACACACATAGTTGATGGATGGGAGAGACAATGTTCTGGCTAGACCACACCGTGATTCCTTACTTTATTCTTTCTTCCATAGCATGGATATCCCAGAAAAATCTTTCAATCAGTATACAATTATAATATGATTGCATTTTAGTGTGGTTTTCAACAGCTTTACAAGAAATAACAACACGTAGTGCAGGTAAAGAAAACAAATTATTCTAAAAAAAACCCATGTACATTCATATCAAGCAAGTTGTTATAGATTAACAAAGTGTAAGCAAGCAAGGTGGTTTTTCTCAGCTGGTTTCTCTTACTGACAGGCAGCAGTGTGCAGTTACAAAGAAAGAAGTAACTATTTTATTATTTATCTTTAAAAATAATCTTGTAAGAATCTTAACAGAACCACAAACCTAAACTTTTATATAAAAATAAGTTTGTGTGTACCTTAAATTCTCAGAATGCACATTTACTCATCAATAATTCTTAATCAATGATTCCTAATCAATCATATTAGGAAGCTGAAGGCAAAATGGGTATAAGAAATCAGTTATCACAAGTCCAGCCTTTGTAAGAGTCATCTCAGCCAGCGCTGCCCTTGTTCCTGTTCCCTGACCATAAAGGTCCCCAGCTTACCTAAAAAGGTGTGCCCTTCTGAACTTCAAGTTGTTCCCTAAGATTTTCTACATCAGAGCCAGCAGTAAAACCATCTCAACCTGGCTTCACTAACAACTTCATTTTTCTATATGTTGTCTTTTTGACAATCTCCATCTCTAAGTTCGTCTCCGGGGTGGTTGTTAGAATCATCAGTCTGCTCCAGCAGCAGTGCCTGAAAAAGACCAAACATTAGCATTGTGAGTGCCAGAGATGCTGTTGAATGAGAGACTGAAAGCTCCCTGAAAGTATTTGTATAAATTCTGTTTTTCACATTTTTCATTATTCATATAATGTTTAGATTAACAGGGATGTGAGGGCAGCAAGCACAACAGAACTCCATAACTGCACACTGTCCTCAGGACCCATAGACCTCTGTCACGACAAGGCTCTCCCATGTGGCTGTGGTAACTGGTGAGCTGCATTCCATAAGTTCTAAAGCCACTTGTCCTTTCTCTTAGGCATGGCCCTTGACAGATCTCTCAGACACTGAGCCAGCACCTAGACAGCATACACCAGCTGATATGAGGCTCCCAATCTCTACACAGCAGAGGACTGCCAGGTCTGACCCCAGTGAGAGAAGATGTACCTAACCCTTGAGAGACTTGAGACCCCATGGAGTGCAGGGGTGTGTAAGGGGACTTCCTCTTGGAGCCAGGGGAGGAGGAATAGGATGAGAAACAGTCAGAGAGCAGACTGGAGGGGGATAACGACTAGACTGTAAAAACAGATTAAAGGATTTTGAAAGAAGACTACTTTGGAAAATATGACTTTCTTAAATCCCTGAGGTATATCTGAACATTTTGAATCAATAGTTTATTAAATAATGGCTAAATCATTTAAAAGAATACTATAGACTTTTCCCCAAGTGCTCTTACTCTCTCTATAAATACATTGAGTTGCAATTTAGCATCTAGGATTTTATTGCCCTTATCAAAAGAATAAGAACTTATCAAAGGAACAGAAGAGCCACTCAACATATTAAGGGCTCCATATTTGGATCCCAATTTGGACTCATATTTGGATCCTCCTAGTGTGGGGATTCACAAATGTCCACAAATATCAGAAAAGCTAGCAAGAATTAGACAGAAGGAAATCCAGCTTCGGCTGTTTTATCAGCTCCCACTTACTGCCCAAAGCCCCTATCTCTGATACACTTGCCACAAGGAGTGGGATTTCAGCCTAGTCAAGCATTAGACCAGAGCAAGCCCAAAATGCCTCTTTCTGACAAACTCAAACATGGAGAAGGGAATTCTGGGACTCTTTTTCCAGGTCTTTCTTCCATGATATTTTTGATAATGTCGCTAACTTGATAGCAAGCACTATACGAACAGCAGAGTTTCCAGAACCCCATTTTGTATTATTTGTAAGTTTGCGCAATACTCACCTAATAAGGACTTAAGGAGATCACTTTATGTACAGTGAGTCTTTCATGCTGACATCTCGATAGAGCTTTGTTCTTTACCCCACTTTGCAACTGAGGAGAATTTTCAAGTTTGGCGAGCCTCTGCATTTTAGAAGAACACTAAGAATATAGTAGTGTTTCAGCTATTTTGAGGAACAACGTTGTAAAAAAAAATCCAGTTAACCATAAAAACAAGTAAGTGTCCCCACTGAGTCACCAAATGCCACTTCTTGATTCTTAGACTCAGACCCACATCACCGACTGTGCTCTAGCAACATAATCACAATCACATGTGACACGGATATGACACAGTGTGACGTTACAGCCTCATGAATGTCTGGTAGGTAATTGTTCTCATTCTGTTGGTGATACACCTAGGACACAAAATGGAAAATAGTTTAATGAATAATCACTGCTGGACACCAAATTAGATCTTAAAGCTCAGCTTTATTCTAAACAAACTGTGATCAGCACTTGCTGAATGTGACCTTGGGAATTTTCATTTATTATTATTATTATTATTATTATTATTATTATTATTATTATTATTATTATTATTATTAATATATTTACAGTCCTCATCCTCCTATCAGTCTACTCTCCAAATGTTCTTCATCCTATTCCTCTTCCCTGCCCCAATCTCCAAGAGGATGTCCCTACCATCACCACTACCACCACTTCCACCCCACCAGACCTCCCCACTCTTTGGGAGCTCAAGTCTCTAGAGGATTAGGTGAAACATTTCTTACAGGCCAGACCAGGCAGTCCTCTACTGTGTATGTGCCAGAGTCCTCATATCAGCTGGTGTATGCTGTCTGCTAGGTGGCTCAGTGTCTGAGAGATCTCAGGGGTCCAGGTTAGTTGAGACTGCTGGTCTTCCAATGGGGTCACCCTCCTCCTCAGCTTCTTCCATCTTTTCCCCAATTCATTCAGAGGGGTGCCTGGCTTCAGGCGATTGGTTGGGTGTAAGTATCTGCATCTGACTTTTTCAAGCTGCTGGTTGGGCCTCTAATAAGGCAGCCATCCTAGGCTCCGGTCTGTAAGCACATCACAGCATAAGTAATAGGGTCAGCCCTTGAGGCTTCCCCTTGACCTGAAACAGGAGTGAAGCCCAGAGGGCCAGCAAAAAGAATGGAAATAGGCTGCCTTGGTATGTAGGAGGTAGGGGAAACCCTCTAGAATGTACCAAAGACCTGAAAGATGAAAAATGCTCAGGACTCAAAGGACCTTGGATGAAATGCCCTACATGGGGAGAGGGAACACGTAGAGCCCACCTCTAGTAGAAAGACAGGGCATCAAATGGAGGGGTAGGGTTGCCATCCCCCAGTAAACTTGGAATTTAAAAGGCATCTAATCACACTTACTGCTCAGATACCATCACTCTTACAAACTTAAATTCTGAATCAGTGTCTGGAAGGGTTCCCTCCATTGTTTTATGAAAAATAAATGGCAACATTTTCTAACTTGCTGACAGTAGCTAAAGAGAAAAAAAATCATAGAACTTGATTCTTTTCTGGCTGTCACTATAATGACTTAAAAGCATCTCAAAAGATACCTTAATTAATCTTTTTTTGAGGAGAACCTTTCTTTCAATAAAGAGGTTACTTGGGAAAATTCAGTGTTTAAGTCCCAAAGTATTTATGGCTGGAGGTAATAATAATAGTAATTATAATTTTGAGAAACACAATCACTTAGAATCTTAGAGCCAGAAAAGATTGTTTTTGCTATGTCTATCACACAGATCTGAGTAGAGTAAGATCCCCTGAGGCTCGGTGACATTGTGGTCAAAAATCACATAAGTAGTTCTTTGGGAGGAGACTCGTATATAGGAATTTGACTTAACAATCCAATGAGCACATGCTCTAATGTTTGTAGAGAATATGCCAAAATCCTGAGAATAATTTCTAGCCCAAAATCTGCTTGGGCAAACATAAAACAATCAAACCTAAAATGAGGAGTTAATTTTCCTGTGATGCTGTGTAACTATAACTATAGTTCAGTGGAGTAGAAAGATCTATTTTTTAATCTCTACATCACTTGAGATCAAAGGTGGGAGACACATACCCCCCCCCCACACACACATACATACACAGCACTAACCTAACAAAACCGTTATAGGAAATAAACAAAAGAAAACTAAAATTAAAAAATGAAAAACCCAGACCTGTTATTTGTGGCTGGAAGACAGACACTCCAGAGTGACTGTGTTGTCTACTGGAAGTAAAAGAGATAGACAGGAGGTGTAAAATTAAAACTTTTTCTCTCCGAAGATTGACATTTACCCAGCAGATTTTTCAGAAAGAGGGCCCTGAATTCCATCCACTTTTATTTTTCTGTGCAGTTCATCAGCTTAACAACAAAGTACAATTCTGTTTAAAAAAAAAAAATTAGATCTGGGCTGGAGAGATGGCTCAGCGGTTAAGAGCGCTGACTGCTCTTCCAGAGATCCTGAGTTCAATTCCCAGCAACGACATGGTGGCTCATAACCATCTGTAATGGGATTGGATGCCCTCTTCTGGTGTGCATGAAGAGATCAATAGTGTATATGTAACATAAATAAATAAACCTTTAAAAAAATAGATCCAAAAAAAGGAAAGGGGATGCTGAGGGATCTGATAAATCGTGGTTCACACTGATAGAAAGGCACCCTTCAGAGTGCATGGTGAAGTGGTGACTGAAGATATAAGTCCCGGCAGTGTGTTTGTCTGATATGTAGGAGGCTGAAGGTTTCATCTTTGGCACCACAAATACAAAAAAAAAAGTAGAAAAGTTGTTTAATTATTTGACATTATCTATGACAATATCGGAAGCAAGGAAATCAACACTGTCATTTTTCTTTCCATTTTCATGTGTCCGGTGTGCATATTTATCTGTAGGCATATTTTCATAGGTGTGGACAGAAATGTGCATGTGCATATTCAAGCCCAGGGGTGATTCAGTTGTCAGTGTGGCTAGTGTCATGAACCAGCTTGTCAAGGGAACGTGATCTCTGCTTCTAGAGACTGGAATGGCATGGCCATTCGGCATCTTCCTGGCTTCCAAAGATCCTAATTAATACCCTCACAAGTACTTTAGCTATTAAGGCATTGCCCCAGCCACAGCATTTTAACCGTTTTGTAAGAGCCATGGTGTAGGTACCCTGTCATAAGCTTGGATAATTAATCCAGAATAACGGAATGTGATTAGAGGCATATATAAAGCTTCAGAGCCCTGTCTGACCCATGTTTCAAACCTCTGCACAAAACACAACCTGTTTTGTGCATGTCAATCTGGGTTCAAGAGAAAAATGATCACGCAAACAGCATGAGAAAAGTTCAAAGTGACTTCCCAGAAATGGATCTTGAACTTGAGCTTCAACAGAGAAGGAAATGAAAGGTTTACACTGTCAGAAAAGACACCAACATGCTGAGAAACAAACGGATTCTACTGAAGCCAGCTTGTGTGATTTAAAATTCGCCTAATGACTGGACAGATGTCTCTTGGTTAAGAGCACTTGCTGCTCTTTCGGGTGACTGGGGCTTGATTCTAAGCCCTCACGTGGTGACTCATCAGTTTTGAGGGGACTGGGTGCCTTCTTCTGGTCTCTGTGAGCAACTGGCACAGATGTGGTACGCATCAGTGCATGCAGGCAAAGCAAACGAACACAAACATTCAAAGTAAATTAATTTAAACATTTTTAAGTGAAATGCATTCTCCATGGATCACTTTTAAACCACACTTCAGTTTGATCCTTTTAATGAGCGTATTGGAAATACAGACAATGGGAAACTCTTTAATCTCGTATAACAGCCTTCATTTGATAGCATCTCAAGCCAATGGATGCAGCTAGTGAATTTGTTTAGATGACCTTTGCTGATGTGTTGAATGTGTGAAAATCCCCTGCAGACTTCCTAACAGTTCCAAAGCTAAAAATAATGACCTCACTAAGGATCCACCAGCTTGTGATTCTAAAACTGACTGAGAAGGTTGCTGGGCCTTAGCTTCCAACGAGCTCAGGATCACACAGCCTGCCATGTCTCCTTCCTACAAGAAACTGTGCATAAAGTCCAGTGAACCTTTAGGTGGATAATAGCGATTCAGAAACTTTAAACTCATTTGCTCAAACATATACAACTAGTTAAGTCCAGAGGCCTTGAACCCATGCCTTTCTGCCTCAAAATCTAATGTTTTTAACTTCAACACAATATAAATTTCTTCAACATTTAAGGACTGTTATAGTTTATATGATTAAACATTTTAGTTAACTTATGAAAAACTGTAGCAAAAATAAATATCTGTGGCAAGAATCATACATTTTATTTTTTCAACAATTTATTTTTTATTCACTTTACATCCCTTGATAGCCCTTCCTTCTTCTCCTCCCATTCCTATCCTTATAAATCCTTTCTTCACCCCATTATCCCCTCCACTTCTTAGAGAACAGGAAATTTTTCTTAGATACCACCTCATCCTAGAATATGTAAGGCTAACTTCAAGCTGAAAGATCAGCTGTCAATGAAGAGTTAGGTGTTCTGCTTCACAATGAGGAATTCCTCAGTGCTAGCCTTAGCTAAGTCTGGCCAGGGGCAGCAAAAGAATAGTTTGGGTATAAAACAGTATTCAGATAGGGGTTATCACATTCTTCAGGTACCAAAATGGTATAATGTGGTTAAAGTAACTGATACAGATGATCTGATGTTGTAATAAAACACTCCTGGGGCCAGGGAATAATAAATTGTAAAAGCAGACAGATATCTGTGTTTAAATGTCTATCACCACACAACTTGTATTTGTTTAGAGTGCTTTCTTCTACCTTCCAAAGATACAGGCAATTTATCATTTGCTTGTTGCTGGTTAGGCACAGGTCACACTTAGTTGGTTTGTGTATTTCAAATGCTGATTTAGGATATTTTGTTTCTTTCTCCACACTACTGATCATCCAGTAAGCAGGAAGGAAAGAAAGGTCACAGGTCTGTCTTGATCTGTGTCTTTAGTCAATTCTTTCAAATGTTTTTAGTTGTGTGAAGATGATTGAACGATATAGAACTGTAACAGTGCTGGGAGTAAAACCAAGTAGAGCGGTTCTCTACTGGCCTTCAGTTCCACTTTCAGGATAAGAAGAAAGGTGGGGACGAGAGGATGGAATATAAGATGGAAGAAAGGAATGGAGGGGTCTTGTGATTTATATATTACACTTTTCTGTAGATTCATTCTTTTGTCCTTACAACAGTTCACCAATACACACATATACATATACACACATACACACACAGACATACACACACATGCACACATATACATACATACACACACAGACATACCCACAGACATATACACATATGCACACACACACACACACACACACATCTTTCCTTTCTGTCTCCCAATTAACCACTCTCTTGTGATTAACTAGTGTCACCAATGTGGCAGTAATTTCATATAAACTGGAAAATGCCTACTCCTCGAGGTCCCCAGGTGAGAGCCATCTACTCTATTGCTAGAGCTGAATGGGAGTAGCAAGTTCTCACACACCAGGTGGCCTTCAGGATTGCTGTATAGACCTTGAGAACAATTGATAAATACTAAATATGTTTAGCAGAATTCTTAGTCATATCAACATATTTTGTAATGTTGATATGCAGTGTTCACAGTTTCATATGTCCACAGCTGAGCTATTCAGCATGCTATATCTGCATTACCTTTCCTTTAAGCTGTACTTTCTTCTCAATATTGGAAAATATCAAAACACTCGGTGTGCGTTTCTTCTCAAAGCAATCGAGCACTCTCTCCCATAGCTCTGTCTTCACATGATCTCAATCATAATGGCTGCTCTCTGGACCTTCCTAAACCTAGTAGTTTCCTGAGAGACAATTCTTACATCTAAACTATGAGGCTCTGGAGAAATGGCTCAGCTGACTAGGTGTTCACTTTGCAAATGAAGGGACCTATGTTCTATCCCAAAATTCCACATGTTAAAAAGTCAGGTGTGATGGCACACACTTTTAACCCTAGTCAGGATAAAAAAAGGCAGGCAGATCTCCTAAGGCTTAAAGGTCCTAACCTACTTAGCAAGTTCTAAGGCTCTGTGAGGCACTCATGGATGCTGGGGAAGATACCGGATGTTGACCTCTAGCCTACGCTGGCAGCCAAAAACACCCAGATACATACATACACAGAACACACTCATGCACATACATCAAAATAAATAATAAATAAATAAATAATAAAGGACATTGTGTGTCTGACAATACCTTACTACTCTACTCCCCTGAAATTGATACAATTGATATCTGTGACTTTAAAAATACAAATTAATTTGATGTTTCTATTTTCTGGTTTCTAGTGTGATTTCTATTAAGAAACTCAGTACCTTTGTAATAGCAAAATCCATCCTCAACAACAAAAAAACATCTGCAGGAATCACTATTCCTGACCTCAAGCTATATTACAAGGCAATTGTGTTAAAAACTGCATGGTACTGGTACAGAGATAGGCACATGGATCAATGGAATAGAATAGAAGATCCAGAAATGAGCCCTTACCTATATGATCACTTGATTTTTGACAAATGAGCTGTAAACATTCTGTGGGAAAAGGACAGCCTCTTCAACAAATTGTGTTGGTCCAAGTGGCACTCAGCATGCAGAAGAATGAAAATAGACCCTTTCTTATCTCCTTGTACAAAGCTCAAGTGTAAGTGGATCAAAGATCTCCACATTAAACCAGGTACACTGAAATTATTAGAAGAAAAAGAAGGGAAAACCTTAGAACACATAGGCACAGGAGAAAATTTCCTGAACAGAACACCAATGGCTCATGCTCTAAGGTCAAATATCTACAAATCAGACTTATTGAGATTGCAAAGTTTCTGTAAGGCTAAGGACACTGTCAAGAAAACAAAATGGCAGCCAACAGATTAGGAAAAGATCTTTACCAACCCCACATCAGAGAGAGGCCTAATATCCAAGGTATACAAAGAACTCAAGAAGCTAGACACCAGAGAATCAAACAATCCTATTTAAAAAATGGGGTACAGAGCTAAACAAAAATTTCTCAATTGAGGAATATCGAAAGGCTGAAAAGCATCTAATAAAGTACTTGACATCATTAGCCATCAGGGAAATACAAATCAAAACAACCCTGAGATTCCACCTCACCCCAGTCAGAATGGCTAAGATCAAAAATTCAGATGACAGCAGATGCTGGCAAGGATTCAGAGAAGGGGGAACACTTCTCTACTGTTGGTGGGGTTGTAAACTGTTACAACCACTCTGGAAATCAGTCTGGCGATTCCTCAGAAAATTGGACATAGTACTACCTGAAGACCCAGTTATTCCACTTCTGGGCATATATCCCAGAGAAGCTTCAATATACAACAAAGACACATCTACCACAATGTTCATAGCAGCTCTATTTATAATAGCCAGAACCTGGAAAGAACCCAGATGTCCTTCAGTAGATGAATGGATACAAAAATTGTGGTACATTTACACAATGGAGTACTACTCAGCTATCAGAAACAATGACTTTATGAAATTCTTAAGAAAATGGATGCATCTAGAGAATATCATCCTGAGTGAGATAACCCAGTCACAAAAAACAGACATAGTATTAAGTCACTGAAAATTGGATCCTAACCCCAGAATGCTCAGAACACCCCAGAAACAACTCACAGACTATATGAAGTTCAAGAAAAAAAAAAGAAAATGAAAAACCATTATGCTTAATCTTTACACACCAAGTAAACTTTGACTAATTCCAGGTTACATCTTGTTTTACATGTACTTTATGCTCATTGTAACTAGTAAGATTTTAAGGCATACTATGAAACCTTTAAAAAAATCAAGTACTGACAAAATGTATTCATATACTTTTATGAAAAAAAAATGCTTTTAAAATCTGTACATTTATCGTTGTTTTTTGATAATTGGATACTAACCCCAAAAAGCTCTGAACACCCCAGAAATAACTCACAGATTATATGAAGTTCAAGAAAAAACAAAGGCCAAAAAAAAAAGAAAAGAAAAAACTATTATGTTCACTCCTTACACACCAAGAGAACTCTAACTACTTCCAGGTTACATCTTGTTTTACATGTACTTTATGCTCATTGTAACTAGTAATATTTTAAGGCATACTATGAAACCTTTAAAAAAATCAAGTACTGACAAAATGTATTCATATACTTTTATGAAAAAAAATGCTTTTAAAATCTGTACATTTATCGTTGTTTTTTGATAATTGGATACTAACCCCAAAAAGCTCTGAACACCCCAGAAACAACTCACAGATTATATGAAGTTCAAGAAAAAACAAAGGCCAAAATAAAAGAAAAATGAAAAGAAAAAACTATTATGTTTACTCCTTACCAAGAAAACTTTGACTAATTCCAGGTTACATCTTGTTTTACATGTACTTTATGCTCATTGTAACTAGTAAGATTTTAATGCATACTATCAAACCTTTAAAAAACTCAAGTGCTGACAAAAATGTATTCATATACTTTTATGCAAAAAAATGCTTAAAATATGTACATTTATCTTTGTTTTTTAAAATAAAGTTGTTCAATTTTTTTTAAAAAAAAGAAAGAAAGAAAATGATATTTTCCAAAGATTCAGTATCTTCATGAATAGCAGAACACTGTTGGCCCTTCATTTAATATCCAGCACACCAAGACTCTCAACACATATGAGTTAGGAAACTATGAATTAGACTTTGCAAGTTACTATGGACAGCAGTGACATAAAGCAATAAGTTTTTTCTAAGTCTCGTTTTATGTGTGTGATGTTTTAACCATTTATTGAGAACTTGGTATTTCTATGTTTCACAGTCTGCCATCTTGAAATCCATACTTGCCTCCCAATGTCAAACCTGAATATTACTAATACTTACTCTTTGAACTCCCTTTGTAGCTTGATGGGAGGCAACCAGGGTTCTACCAGTCACTCACCGTTACTGAAAGCATGTAATAGAAGCTAATGGTATATAGAATAAAGCAACCTGGAGTATCCAGTGTGGTAAAACTGGCTCTATAACAACAGCTGCTAGTGTGGGTCTAGTGACCTCATCCACCCTCCACTCTTGATAGCAATGTTAAGAGTGATATCGGGACATGTGAAGTGAAGACCTCCTAAGTCCAGTTGTATGTCATCAACATGGATTTCTAGCCTCGGAGTGTAGTTCTGTTGTGCTCTCAGCTAGTTCGTGAGCTACCAAACATCTTCTTAAAATGGCTTTTAATTATATTCATCTTCAGACACTGATCCATCTCCTCCCAGATCAACTCCCCAAGCATCACATCCCTCTTCTTACTTTATCTCCTCTTTCATCTTTTTATTTTTTAAAGCTGAGCTCAATTAGTATGATCAATGTGCACATGGGCAAAGGGCCATCCACCGGAGCCTGGACAAACTACTGGGGCCATGTCCTTGAAGAAAAGTTAATTTCCCTCTCTAAGTGGCTCTCAGCTGCAAATAGTTCCTCAGCTACAAGGGGCCCTGGGACTTCACATGCTTGTTCACTGGCTTGTTTTTATACGGACCTTTTGCAGGCAACCATAGCCACTGTGAATGCATAAGTAAAGCAGTATAGCTGTGCCTAGAGGCCACTGGTTTGAAATAGTTTCCCTTAACTTCTGGCTCTTATACATCCTCTGCCACTGTGTCTGAGTTGTGGAGGATGAGGAATGAGATGGATGTCTTTTGGGGTTAACTATTCCATTAACCTTGTTCTCTGTGCTTTGAACAATTCTGAGTCTTTGTATTAAATGGTGACTATTGAAAGAAAAAGAAAGAGAATCTTCTTTAAAAATGGCTGAGAGTTGCACTGGCCTGTGTATAAGTATTTACACAAGTGTTTGATATCATGACTATTTATCACAATAATAATAATGGGTCCTTGACTGGGACTTATGTCTTCCTCAGTCATAGATTTCCTGCAGGTTACAGTACCAGATAAACGTTTCTGCCTGTGATGCAGGTCTTAAACCCAATGTAACAATAAATGGTATTTTAGATCATCAGGTTCACATCTAGGTAGATTTGTCAGTGATTTTTTTTTCTCTGCTAGCGGCCTGCATACCTATTTCCAGCTTGGGGAGTGGGAGGAGCCTCCAATGCAGTAACAATTTCATTTCTACAATAAGGTAGAATTTTTCACATGCCAGTTTTCAATTTTTCTTTTCATAGGAGAATTCTGGTCATATTGGGTTAGAGTCAAAAAAGATGATCTCATTTGAAGTTAATTACTTTGTTAAAACTGCTTTCTCCAAGCACATTCACATTCCATTGTAATGAGTTCAATATGTGAAGAAGGAACGCCATGCATCCCATAACAATAATACGTGTGGACCCTAACATAAAGATGATACAAGTAAAACTTGAGAGCACTCAAATGGAGACCTAACCCCTGAACTTTTTAGTTTATGTGATGGAACTACAGTTGGTATGGGGTCTCAAAATGTCAGAGTCAAGTCAGACGGGGAAGGAAGAAAGAGATTGGGATAGGGAACAGGGAGAGAAGCAGCTAAATTTAACTTAATGGAGATTGAGGGTAGTAAGGAAATGTAACAACAGAAACTTCCTAAAATATGTACATATATGAAGGCAACCTAAAGGAACTCACTAAATAACAGGGAGACAGAATCCAGACTGACCAGTTCTTGTCACCAGAGGGAGCTTCTAGTACCTTGATTGACTTACGTCTAATTGAGTCATTGGCCAAAGGGGTGCCACAAGATCCCCAAAAAAGCAGATGGTTGCCAAAAGTATAGGTTGTTCTACACAAACTAACAACAAGGTCCCACTGCTGAAGACAATACACAACTCATTAAACAAGGAGATGTTGACCTGGTGCCTACATCATGCCTTATATCCCTACTTCCAGACCCTTTTACAGAAAGGTATTTTTCATGCTATCAAAAGAAAAAGGTAAACACTAAGCAAGCCACAAACCCTTTATCTATAATGGTGCCCTGCCTACAAGATATTCTAAAGCAATGGTGGCATAAAACTCGGGAGAGTAATTAATATATGACTGATTTAATGCCCCTCCACAAGATGGAGCCCATACTCAACACTGCTTAAATGACCTAATGATACTTGTCTTTAAAAAAAAAAAAAAAGTAGTGATAAAATGACTCCTGATGATATTCTGCTATATTGCAAAATCAGTGCCTTTTATTCAGCCATCATCAGAGAAGCTTACTTCTGCAGCAGATGGGAACAAATAGAGAGACCCTCCGCCAGACATTGGGCAGAGAGTAAGACCTTGGAACACTCAACCCTAAATGGGAAGTCTCCATCAAATCCCTCCCCTCAAACCCCAGGGAAACCCATGAAAGAGGAAGCATAAAAAGTGTAAGAGTCAGAGGAGATGGAGAACACAAAGAAAACAAGACCCTCTAAATCAACATGGCCAAAGCTCATAAGTCACAGAGAACGAATTCACAGCATACTCAAAGCCTGCATGGGTCTGCAGGAGGTCGTCTGCATATAGTTTATGGCTTCCAGTTTAGTGCTTTTATGGGATTCCTGAGTGTGTGAACAAATAAGTCTCTGAGTCTTTTCCCCACTCTTAGCCTCTTTTCCTTCTGTTGGTTTGTATTGTCCTATTTTAATATAATAGCTTTTGTTTTGCTGTATGATGATTTATTTTGTTATGCTTTTTAAAAATTAATGAATGCATGGATGGATAGAGGAAGGAATAGGTGGATGGAGGGAGGGAGGAAAGGACAAATGGACGGACACATGAATAGGTGGACAGATGGATGACAGATGGATATATGAACAGACAGACGGACAGATGGATGGGTGGATGTGTGGATGAGTGGGTGGATGATGAATACCTCACCACTAAGGTAAGAGATAACAACTGAACTGTCATTTATACCTGCTAGGAGAGAGAATAGTCTTCTCCACAAGAGTGACACTTGGTAAATCAACCACTCCAAGGCCAGCTTCATGTTCAGGATCAACACCTAATGGACTCCACATTTTTATGTGTGCTTTCATTTGGTTACAGTTTGGTGCTTTTTGTGGGGTAGCATTTTATTTTATTTTCTTGTTTTGGGGGATGTTGTGTTGAATTTTGTTTATTTTTTTAAGCAAGAAAACTATTGAGAGGTTAGAGAACGGGAAGCTGGAAGAACTTGAGAAAGGTGAAGAACAAGATCAAAATATGTTTAAAATTAAAATTGTTTTAATAATAAAAATAAAATAAGAGACTTATCACATAATGCAGTTTGAGCCTTATTAAATTCTGACTTGAACAAGCAATCAATACATACATAGATACATGCATACATACATACATACATACATACATGCATGCATGCATACATACATACATACATACATACATACATACATACATACATACATACATACATAAGACTTGCCCTTAGCCACTTTGGGAATTATAACTATAACATTTTTTGTAAGCAAAGGCACTTACAGCTTGATTACAGAAGCTTAGGGGTGCTAATGCCCACTGACATAGAAACTCTGGGGTTATTTATCGAAAATAATATGACAAGGATGAATTGCACTGACAGCTGTTGGGATTTAAAAGTATTGTGAGAACCAGCAGAAACTGTGTTCCAGTGTGAATGTAAAACAATTACTCCAGTCTGTCCCTGGCATCTCTGGAGGCTTTGGGCTGTAGTGTCACAGCTCTTGCTGAGGCTCCAAATCTCTGGAGTCAGGCAGTATGTGAGGTCTGAAGGAACCTCCTAAGCTGTGAGCATCTGGTGGGAAGAACTGTGATTTCACCTAGAGAGTTGGTTCTCAGTAGCTACCTCTAAGAGTAGCATTTAGGAAAACTACCACAACCGTTCCACTACTTGTTTAATACTGGGAACCTCTCTGTAATTTGCAGAAAACTTTGTACTTTGCAACATCCCAACAAATACATTGGATTTTTTCATTTAGATGGTTCGTGATTGGCCTAAAAGACAAAAAGGTTTCTCTGAGTGTCTAACAATCTAAGAAGTATGCCTTGTGTTGAAGGGAGCTCACATGTACTAATGTGAAAAAACATGGTTATTATACAAATTTATATGTAATGAATCTACTAAGTCAAACACTTAGATTTCTGAAGATTATATGAAGATTTTTTATCTCTCACTATCTACTTTGGGGGAGGTTTTGAGATTATAATATAATTATGTTTCTTCCTTAACTTTCCTCCTTCCAAACCATCCCATATAACTTTCCCCACATTCCTTTAACTCATGGCCTCTTTATACATCAATTTTTATTGTATGTATATATGCATTTGTAAATACACATATATTACTAAATACAGCCTGCTTGGTCTTGTATTTATGTTTTGGGGACTAGCTGATTATCAATGGACAGCCAATTGATGTGAACTTCCCTGGGGAAGACCATCTCCCCAACTTTTCTCAGTTGCCTATAATTTCTTGTGGAGGGTTGAAGATTCATGGGTTTGTTCTGCCCATCTTCTCATCAGTTTTTAGCTCACAGCTGAAAACTAATGTTGATAGAACCTTTTGACATTACTAGGAGACACCATCTCATAGCAAACTCCCTGACTGTCTGGCTTTTGCAGTCTTTTCTCCTTGTCTTCCAGTGCTCCCAGAGCTTTACGTGTGCAAGTGTTTTGTAGATGTTTCCACGGAGACTAGGCTCAACAACTCTGCATTTTGATTGGTTGTGGTTTTCTGTTGTGATTTTCATGACAAAGAAATCTTGTGATGAGGGGTGAAGACTTAACTTATCCGTGGTTATAAGGACAAATGTTTAGGTTGTTCTTGGGAATGATGTTTGTTTAATAAATTCATGGTTTTAGATTCTCCTCCAATAACCATGACTTCACAAGCACTGAGAAGCCAGTTAGGTTTCCAGTAACAGTCATGGTCTCCTGCTTGTTAAAGGTGTCTAAAGTCCATTTTCAGAACTGTTGGTTATTTACAAAGGTGTGTGTGCCACTACTACAACCTCAGGGGTACGGTACCACGATGGTCATTGATATGGTTCATAAGCATCATAGCTAGGTAGGACTGTAGCTTGCCCCTCTCCTTTGGAAGTTCTCAAGGCACTTTCTGGTATCATGAAATTGCTAGTAGTCGGAGTATGGTCTTTCAATTTTAGTTACAGCTCAGGGGTCTCTGGACCTTATTTCTAAAGTGTGTGCTGTGTTTAGGAACAGGTACTTATCTTCCACCTCTAGGAGGGTGGTAGACAACATTTTATATATTGCTCAAGTCCAATTTTAACACATTAAAGTTTTAGACAGAAGTATGTCTTTGCTCCATTTTGCTTTTCTGTTAAAAGTCAAACCTATGCATCCCCTTAGTGAAAACCTAAGGGGTATCTGTGGATGAAAGGCCCCAATGTCACAGTTATTACAGCAGTTATAGGGTACCTGAGTATTAGTTTCTACACACAACAGATGGTAGTTCCTTTTTTAAAGCAACAGTAATCTGGGATTCCGCATGTGTTCCTTCTGCCTCAGACATGAAGTAATAATGAATTCTTATTTTCCTGTAAGATCTTGTTACACTGACTGACATGCGGAGGGCCACTAATTTGTCCAAATATAATTACACAAGGCACAACAAAGGCATTGACTATCCCTACTCTCTGCAGAGAAGTGCTTTGCTTCTTTTCTCGAACAGATGCAAGGTGATCTTGAGAATCCATTTGTTATTTTGCTAGTGGAATCTGTAGCTATGCAGACATCTGTGATGTGGGATAAGAAAGATTATTTTTCAAAAACACAAGGATATAAGGAGTAGAAATATTTTAGGACTTAAAATGTATAAGAAATAACCTTCCCCTTTGCCAATATGTTTCTCAAGCTATTGGTTGCATGAGGGTTACAGTCCAGTGTGAATTTTTCTCATGTATTTGGTTTTATAAAATAGAGTTGGAGTTCACCCTTCTACTACATCTAAGAAAATAAATTCATGTAGCAAGATAGATGTCCCTGCCCACATTAATAATACAAGACTCCTCTGCTCCTGGGTTCTAATGATAGAATTCAGTAATGTACTGAATTCAGAAGTAGAAATGCAAATAAAACCTTATTTCAAAGACATTTTCTATTAGGAAGTTGGTTGTGCACTCCTATGAAACAAACTATAATGTCTTACTGTGAGGCCAACAAACAGCACCCTTCCTAATATAGAACATAAAATCATCCACTACATTTGGTAGTCTATTATATTTCTTTTCAATCTAAATTTGAATGCTCAAAGATACCCTTCAAATACACTATGCTTTATTACATGAAAAGAAAAATGAGCTTTAAGTAGAGAATATATATGTTAATGACTGAGAAGTCACTTTCATATGAGACAACCTTGCAACACAAGCTACGATCAGAGACAAAATAAAAATAATTCAAAAAGTTTATTGATGCCCTACTATGTACTAGGCCTTATTTTGAAAGCCTTATACATGTTACCTCAGTGGATTTTCACAAGAACTCTGTAAAAATAAAACTTATCATTATTTGCACTTATCAGTAAGTAAACTCTAGTGTAGAACTCTTGAGCACCTCCTCAGAGATCACCTGAATCTGATGTCAGCACTGAAGCTTAATTGGTTTGGATCCAGACTCAAAGCAGGTAACAAAACAAAGAGGTCCGTGGTCAGGAACTAAGGACCGTTTGGCATTAATAATAGATGGAATTCTCATAGAGATTTAGCAAAGCCTTGCCAATGAAAATAACCTATGGACAGATAGCAAAATAACTGCTAAGATGGGCACTTAAAAATCCACAGTCCAGCAGAAATAGCACATCGTCTAAGAGTTTGGAATAAGAGAAAAGTTGAATGTTTAAAGGGTTAGTGGCAGATTTATTGGGTCAGAATTTGGGAAGCTGCTGGAGAGAAGGCTCGAGTATAGAGGAAACAGTCGACTTGGTGCTTCCTAGGTTGCTGTGGAGATCTTGCTCTGTGTCTTGAGTATAACAAAGCACCACTGAGGCCAGAGAGTAGTACAAATCAGTATTGGCACTGAAGTCAGCTACACGACTGCCACTGGGGAAGACAACTTCAGGGAGTTGAGTGTGGAAACAGTGAGGCCAGATCAGAAGACGGTGAAGTAGCTTCAGCCAGATACATTGAAAATAACAGCAGTGCCCTAGGAGAAGTCTAGACTGACTCAAAAGACATTTTAGAAAATGATGGCGATTTGTTGGAAGAGTTCAAGAATAAGATATCAGAGGTAAGTCCAGAGTTTCTGTTCAATGCCCAGTTTGTGGACAACAGGTTTTGGTAGAGGATTAAGAGGCCATGTCATTGGCTTCAACTGCATATGTAACAGAGGATGGCTTTGAAGAGCATCGTTTGGTGTTGAGGCCCTTAGTCCTGTGAAGGCTCAATACCCTGGTGTAGTGGAATGCCAGGTCAAGGAGGCAAGGGGTGTAGGTGGGTGAGTAGGTAGCAGCCTCATAAAAGCAGGGGGAGAGAGAATGGGATGATGGGTTTCTGAAGGGGAAACTGCTAACATTTCGAATGTAAATAAAGCTAATATCTAAATAAATAAAACAAACAAGCAAACAAACAAACAAACAAATAAATAAATAAATAAATAAATAAATAAAACATTAAAAAAAAAAGAAGCCATGTCATGACATGAAACTGTCTACTGGAGTTGTAGACACTAAAACAGCTCAGAAAGGAGGTCTATACTGGGGTATTTCAGAAGATAAGAATCTATAGCCTCTAACATCTATAATTTACTCGAGGAGATAAATGTAAACTGAGAAGTCTTGGGAGAAGCGATTGTACACAGTAGTGTGTCCAAGAGAAACTGATGTCAGGAGAACATCGAGGACAGCGGGGTGAGGGGCTGCCAGAACCAAAATAAAAGGAGGACTAAAGACTGATGAACAGAACAACGGTCATGGTCAGGTTGACTTATGTCCAACTCGGCAGTAGAAGTGGGTAACTAATACACAGAGGCTGGAACTCAGGACAGCTTTAGGAATCCAGCTGTCAGAGGGAGAACAAAGTGTAAGAAACAGAAAGGAGATGTCTTCAGCTGTGGAATTCAAGTCTCTGATGACAGTGCTTCAGAATCTGCCCCATTTATAGACTGTTGATGAGATTCTTGTGAGGAATTATATCATCTGGCATTAGCCAAGGAAATGAGGTGTCTATAATTAATAAGACCTTCTCATAGTATTCTCTGACCTTTATCTTTTGTACAATTATCCTTTAACCCAGATACAATTTTAGCCACACAGAAACCCTTTCCACCTACTATCTCAAAAGACAGAACAAGGTAACAAAAACTTGGGATATAGTCCATCTGTTGCAGTTGAAGTAGAAGAATTTTCTCTTAATATACCTATGGCATAGTTATTGGAAGGCTGTTAGACCTCATTTTTATTAAATAACTGCTAAACTTACACCACTTACCAACTATTTTGTGACATGTTAAGAATACAAAGGTGAATAAGACACAATGCCTGACTCTCAGATGCTTATTGGAATCCAAGGTAAAAACATATATAAATAGAAGCAGCTAGCAAGCACATGGGAAATGCTGTGGAGAGATGTGTTTTGGGTGCCTTAGAGAAGGGTAACTGAAGTTACCAAGATGAGGGAAAATAACAGTTTCTGAGTGAATGCACCAATGTGTATGCTGGGAACAGGGTGAGAATGAACACACACACACAATCATTGGACAAGAGCTAATGAAAATGGAAACCTGAATTGAATGTATTACATAATGCAGTGCTTTTTGAGAAATTATTATGTGATTGGTAAGGTAGCAAACATTGCATATACAAATAAATATTTTTTTCTACTCACTTCAGAGATAAAATAATTAATTGGGGTGGTGGATATTGAAGTAACTTATTCAGTAGTCACAAACTAGTGTGCACTGTAGCTTGAATCTGAATATGATTTTCCTCCATATTCTATCTTCTGTATCCCATGTTGTAGCATAGCACATTCTTTGGCATTGATTAGAGATTAGATAAGCTTTTTGAGTTGTAGGTTTTTGGACACAAAGTATTTGTGCTGGGTCTGATCATCAGATTGGTCCATCTTACTTCCCTGGCTTGTGAGTCTTGCTATAGCTGCACAATGCTATATCATAGGAATAAAAGGGAAGAGACGTGAAGGCTTTTCTAAGGTGAGTGTGGGGGCTCTTCCCTATAATTACAGCACTGAAAAGAACAAAGGAAAAAGAACTGTGATGATTGTAGATAGCCAAGATTACATAGTATGTTTCAGACTAGCTTAGGTTACAGAGTGTGATCTCGTGGGAAATAAAAGGCATAGCTACTTTCTGATATCACTTTTAGGATGACATTTAAAAGGAAGCATCATAGAACCCTCTATGATTCTAGTTCCAAGGTCACTAAATAGAACAGAAATGTGAAGTGTTGTTGGATTTTTGTCCTTTGGAAAGTTACTATGGATGAACTGGAGGATCATTTCCCATTAAAGAGAAGTCCATCTTGAGAGAATGACCCAAAGGAAACCATTCTGTCCTTTCTTCATGATGGCAGTCAGGCTCCTTCAGGATCTCCAAGCAGAGTTGGTACTTAAGGTGGCAGAGAGAGCATCACCATTAAACCCAAATAGAAGATAAGCAGGTCACAGAAACTTTCACCTTGTTGGGGCTATCGAACATGAGATCTGATCTTGGCCAGCTTCCCAGAACACACTGAATCTGGACAGACAAAAATCCTGTCCCACAAACAGCACTCATGAGATCAAGGGAGGAGAAAGGGACTAACCTACTTCTCACCCAATGACGAATTCACCTCACCACTGAGACGCTCTAAAATGGCACAGTGCAAACTTCATGGGGAAGAGTAAGACCACAACAACTGCTTACTGTAACTAATAGAAGAGAAAGCACAAAGGGGAATCCTGGCCAAAGAATTGTTTTCGGCGTTGTGGTGTGATGATACAAGGGAGGGTATCTTTCATTGAAGTGAGTGGCCCCTGAAGTGTAGTAAACCAAATGGCAGATGCTGTGGAACCATCAAATTGAGTTTGCAGCCCCCACAATCATGTTTCCAAGCTTCTAGTCTTCTTGTAATGTAACCACAATGGCAAACTTAAAAATAATCCTGAAGAAGAGACAGAAGGGGCATAAGACGTGATGGCAGAGAAACAAGAATGTTACGCTGGGTTGCTAAATGCAGAGAAAGATGCTGAGTTAAATTGAGGAAAATCAAAGCATCAAATTAAGGCTAAATACTACTGTGACTTAAGAAAACAAAACAAAATTTTAGCCAACAGCCACAAAAGTTCAATATGAATGATACCTAAGCAATGGGAAGAGGAGAAAAACCAAAGAGAAGAAAACCTAAAATCAATGAGATTTATGAGGGAAACATGAAAGTAAGGGATAAAAGATTAAAGATGAAACCAGCATAAATAAAGAAACCCTAAAAGGGCCAGAACCAGTGAGATAAAAAGCTGTAAGTATGAAAGTTGGAGGGATGAGAGATAAAAGCTAAAACAAGAAAATCCAAGTTAAAAGCGGCACTCAGAAGTGGAGAAAAAATTCTTTTAAAGTCTGTTTAAAATTTATTTTCTTCTTAAAGTGGAATAGGGGAAAAACTGAGTTAGAGAGTAAAGACAAGGACGGATGATCTTAAAGAATAAGTCGAATGGGCTAAAATAGAATTACAAAAAAATAACACAAGTGATCAACGCACTCCATGGCAACAGGAAATTCTAAAATAATATTCAGATGCTGGTGTGTGGCACAGAATGTCTTCTCTCTCAATGTGCCAAGTAAGCCATCGCAGTGGGACAAAGAGGGAAAGAGAAATGAGTCCAGGAAAGCACTGTGGGAACAGAGACTGTCTTTCCAGTGACCATCAGGAGGCCCATCTGACCTAGAACAGAAAAACTAAAGCACCTTTTTTTTTTTAAATTGAACAACTTTATTTTAAAAAACAAAGATAAATGTACAGATTTTAAGCATTTATGCACAAATGTACATGAATACATTTTTGTCAGTACTTGATTTTTTTTAAAGGTTTGATAGTAACCTGGAAATAGTCAAAGTTTTTTTGGTGTGTAAATATTAAGCATGATGGTTTCTCGTTTTCTTTTCTTTTCTTTTCTCTTTTTTTGGCTTTGTTTTTTTTCTTGAACAAGCACCCATTAAAAAAAGGGTTGGTTTGGGGGTTTTGATTTTTGGATTTTGGTTTGGAGGGTAGGGTTACTTTTGTTTTGTTTATGTTTTTTATTTTGTTTTTCTGCTTTATCCTTAGCTCAGCTCAGCTAACAGAACTGTCTACAACACAGTGCTAGCAAAATAGTGAAGACACGACTCTACTAGGGGAAAAAATGTCTTTATTTTTATAATGGGTTGGTCAAGACTCTCTATATTCCCCTCCCCTTTCACCTACCATGCATTATCTTACTAACCTGTTACTACTGAGCTGAATTAGTCAAATGTTAACTCTTCCTGAATAGTTATAAATGTAAAGATAAGACCATGGGATGTTTTCTTAGGCCTATAGGGCTATCCTGAGTGTTAAGCAGCACAGAAGAGACTTGTGTTAGAAGTCCTCCTGTACAGTGCCCTGATTTTCGTGTCTCCCTCTGCTGTGTATTGTGGAGGATTCCTCAAATGGGATACAATCTGTACTTTGGCTTCTTCCCCCAAGGCATAGTATGGATGGGCTATCAATACCTGGGAGGAAAGGGAGATTGGGGAACTCATGAAGCCTCATCACTGGCTGGGGGCAGGAAAGACTGTGTCCACCTCTCTTACTAGCAGCCTTCCACCAGTTGACCTTTGTCCTGCAGCTTTTCCCTCTGGGATCTGGGCACGGGTAGCGTCCTCTCTCAACGTGACCTTTCTACCAGCTGACAGTTGCCAAAGCACTTCATAGCTGTTACCACCCCCTGGAATGTTCGGCTGTCCTACCTCCATGGTTTTTCTCTTAGCCCTGCCCTTATGGTTATAAACTGCCCTTTGACAAGCTCCTCCAATTGCTTACCCTGAGTGTACCATCTGTTTCTTGTTGGGCCCATGATTGGCCCAGTAGATAGAAGTATGTCACAAGCAAATGTAACTATAGCCTCCCCCCCCATTAACACTTAATGTCTTCCCCAGAGGCTCCCATTTGGATAAATTTGGGACTAGATGACATCACTTTATATGGAATGTGTCCGACTTCCTCTCTCACTCAAATTTGTCTGTACATGCACCAATTTTTCTAAGACATAGGTCTCTCCACTGTGCATGCAGATGAATTCCCATACACTAAGCTCTACTTGAAAACATGATGTTGCTTACCAGGGTAGAGTACCTCTAATAGACCTCAAATTAAAAGATAAGTGTGAATTATTGCAAATAAAATTCTTAACTAGCATCTCTTTCCCCAGTTTTGTGTTCTACCTATCAGTTCTCAGCATTACCACCAGATTAATTTCTCTATAAAGACATTCTCATTATGCTACCTACTGATTTTAAAAGCCTAAAGTGCTTCTTGTTGTCCACAGGATAAATTCAACCATTTAAGGTCCACAATCTGGCTCTAAACTGAGTCTCTAATTTTATGCACTTCTAGAGGGTCCCAGTGACAGAAAATATCGTAAGATGGAGAATGGAAATATATTTCACTGGTACTCCCAATTTCAAAAACAAAACAGAAAAATAAACAATTTTTTATTCTTCTGTTCTGCAGTAGTAGTGGGAAAATGCCTTGCCGCAGAGGCAGACAGGAGTTGGAGCTCATGATTTTGCATGATGGAAACCTTAAAAGACTGTCAGTCATGGGACAATCAGAAGGTCGATTTACTTTCATAATCCATTGGGTCTATGTCTTATTGAGTTGTGCTGCCTATTGCTTTTAGATTTTTTTTTATCACATTAGGATACAATTCTACACATCCTCATGGGTCAGAGCCACTTTCTTGCCCTATTAATGCAAAGTTTATTTTTCTAGCAACTTAGTTTGTGTCCTACCTAGGCCATTTGAAAGCAACAACATGATAAATGGGAGGATTAAGGCTAGAGGCAAAATAGGTACTAAAAAAGTTGTGCCAGGGAAGTCAGACATGTACTTGAGTGAAGCTTCTCTCTGCTCATTGGCTCATTTCTGGTAGACGAGTGATTTTATTACTAGAACTTTAATTTTGTGGGCAGGTGAAGATCTCTATGGATAGGTACGAGAAGGCCGTTAAGTTATCCCTTTCCAACAGATTGGGAGGATTCAGTACTTAGAGCAGGAGTTCTCAACCTTTGGAGGTTAGAAGACTTCTTCACAGGGGCTGCATATCAAATATTTACATGATGACTCATCACAGCAGCAAAATACCAGTTATGAAGTAGCAATGGAATAATTCTGTGGTTGGGGGTCACCACAAGGTGAGGGACAAGGGTCGCAGCACTGGGAATATTGGGAACCACTGCCTTATAGCTTCCTTTAGTTGATGGAGTTGCCTATAAATCACATGTTGAGCTTCCATTTTCTGTCAGTGACTGGAATGGGGTGCTCTAAGGCAACATGGGGTAATTCGATCAGTAACCATTGAGATCTCTGGAGTGTTTGAAATGCCTTTGAGTGGCAGGTAATAATATTGTCAACATATATTAATTCATTAGCACATGACCTAGCAGAGATATTGAGATAAGCAACAGATAGTTTTAAAAGCCTCTTGGGCAAAAGAATAAAGGAGTTAGAAGAAAGGAAGTCCATATGTGGCATAGGTGTCCCATTGGCTGAGCTGAGACTTAGTGTGGCATTGAGAAAAGAGAGATGTCACACAGCTTTGGCGATAGTTTGAGGAGCACATGACTCTCTTCAGGTAGAGAATACATCTAATTTGTGCATTTGACAGGTCTTGATACAGGTTCTCAGTATTTATCCTAAACTGGACTTAATCTTAAAATCTTCCTATCTCAACCTCTTAAGTGCTAGGATTACACTTGTGTACCACTACAATTAACATCAATCTTATTAAATTTTTAAGGAATATTAATATTTATTATTGATTACAGCAAATAGCCTGGGAAGGATAATGGAGAAGCTATTCCTGAGAACAGAATGCTTATCTTTTTTGTAATTTTACTTATTAATTTACATTACATTCCTACTAAAGTTTCTCCTCCTGCCTCTCCATCCAGTCCTTTTCCTCTCCACCTCCTCCCATCCATCCCTCTTTTCTTAAAGAATAGGATGTTTATCTTATGTTTGCCATTGGCTACCATGACCTTGGACAAATCCAATACTTCTGAGATCTGGTTTTGTTGTGTTATTTGAGTGAAATTGTGGTTCAGACTCTTTTAGCCACTGAGTCATATATCCAGAACACATCTGTAAAAATTAGCTCCTCACTTATCCTCCTTTTCTAACTCCTACAAATACACACACACACACACACACACACACACACACACACACACACACACACATGAGCACACATGCATTTACACTAATTCTTCAGAATGATTGCCATGGGTTTGTACAAAAGTTATTAGGACAATAGACAAATCACATTTTCATTCATTCTTTTTTAAATGTCAAACTTGCCATTCCTCAACAGCATAAATTCAGCCAAGTCTGTTCATTTCTCTAGGTTTTCAACTCCACTTGAAAAAATGGGGGAGTTAATCTCCCAATTCCCTTGTGATTCATAAACACTTTGCCTACTCAGAAGCTCTGGACACCTGGAGGAGCCCCCGCCCCGTGCCCATGATGACCAAAGGCATAAATTCACAATGACACATGGGAGTAAAGACACTGCCGTTTATGTAATGGCTATGGGGGAAAGGCTCACATTTCACAAATTCAGAATTGTGACTGAACACCAACTTGAAACAAAGATGTGATTGTTACCATCACAGCTTTCCTTTGTTTCCAGTATTTCACACTGAAAGCAAGCTGAGTGGAGGGAGGAACATAATTATAGATATCACAGAGATGTATCAATTCCCTCATGTGCCCAAGATTGATTTCAAGCAAGAAAGGATGCAGGGGTAAAATGAAGAGATGGAGATACTGAAAGACAGACACTGGAACTCAAGCAACCTTGTCTCAATTATCCTGCTTAGATTAAATTAAGGATCCTAAACTAAAGACAGAAAAGACATCATCAAACAGCTCAGGCTACACTCACAACCATGGCTAAAGTAAATAGCACTGAGACTTAGGACAAACAAACGTAGTTATAGTCATCGACTCTGTTTCTGGGTAATTGCGCATGTACCAGGTAATGTGCAGATATGTCCATACTTCTGTGTAGACAAATGTCTGGAAAATTACATAGGGATGTAGTTCAGCTTCCTGTCCCCACAGGTTCTAACTTCCAGTGAAAGCAAATGTAATAGTTGCCTGGAAATTTTGAAGATTCACATCCCAAGGACAGCAGGTTGCTTAGGAACAAACTGTAATTAGCAGGTGGGAAAAACGAGCATTTACATTAAAGCTAGACAAGACTTCCTTCCACATCTCACCAGCCAAATCATATTCATTTTTTAGAGCAATTGGGGCTGCCTTTTCAACAGTGGGCTTAGATTTACTAAGCAGTCAAAACTCCATGAACACAAACTGGGCATTCTGTTTCTTCTTCTGGTCACTAGGGAGCTAATTGAATCTCTTCTCTGTCTTCGGGGCCATCTCTAGCCTCAGATTATTCCCTGACAACATTCTGTCACTGGTGGAACCTCAGTTCAGTTTAAAAGTCCAGTCCAGCCCAATCTATCATCAGCCCAATCTGACTAGTTAACTCTGTAAGGTCTTAAACACTGCCTTTCACACATGCACACACACACACACACACACACACACACACACACACACACATACTCACCTGACCTTGAGAATTATACCCATACATATACCATGGCTCTCAGAATTGCTAAACCTTTTTTTTTCTGGTACTTTGCAGGTAACCCCTCTGGATAGTTTCACTTGATCAGTTGGAACCTAATCTTCCCTTCTGCCCCTCTTATCATTGTGCCTTATTATCATTATCATTGCAGTTATTCTCAAACTTGAAGTGATTTGTTCTTTTCTAACCTTAAAGAGATGAGCAGACAACATTCCCCATGCTGGGTTGGCTAAGTAGTATATGCTTGTGAAGGAATCTATATCATCATGCAGAGCAACAACCTTGAGGGGCAAGAAGGCACTTGGGTTCAGCATGATTAAGTAGCCAGTATTGGTCAACACTTCAGGATTCTGACTTTGCATGGTCTCTTATGAGTATATTTAACCAGGGGACAATTTAATGGAGTTTTTTCTGGTGATAATTAACTTATGTGCCCAATAAAGGTTTAGAGGTGAGCACATCAAAACCCTTCATAAAGTATATGTTACATCTTCCAAAAAAAAAAGATGGGTTCTGTAGATTGACTACAAGTCACAGCCTACATAAGGATTGCATAAGGAGAGAATCTATAGATTGATAAGCTCACAATAAAGATCTGGAGAGGCTCCATTGTGGTCTCCACCACACGGATAACATGAAATTCACCAGGCCATTAACCAGGTCAGATCCAGATTTTGCATCCCTCCCTTTGAAGACCACCCCTGTGTGTTTAACCTTCCTGGTTCCCTAGTGTTTCTCTAGGAGCGCAAGGACCTCGAACCTATCTCCATGCTCAGATTCCAGCTACTCGGGTGGCAAAGCCTATCCACAGATTGAAATCTTGTCTGAGGTTTTTAATTCAAAACACTTAACATAATAGTCTTTACTTTGGCAACTAATGCACTATTTTTGGTTCTCCTCCCTTCTTTATCATCCCTTCATGACCTAAACCTCTTTATTTCTTTTTTCTTCTATTCTTTTTTTATTTGGGTTGGAGTTAAAAATAGTTTAAAATGGGAGTTTCCCATTTCCTTCAATACACCCAGGAGCAGACATAGGGTTTCTTCTGTGTGTAGATCTTCTTGGTATGTGAGGTACTTTGCAGCTCTTGTGTCCCCATCTAAGTTAGTGAAACAAAATCAAAACAATTCCCAGTTGCCTATCTTTCACCTTTAAGCTGTCAGGTCATATGACACATCACAGTCTCAGTAACTCAGAAGACCCATTCATATCTGCACATAAGATGGCAGACAGTTTGAACGCCTGAGTTCAAGAATGAGCTGCTCTTCCCAATATATTCTCTGTTCTTAAAGCAAATGATCTGATCAGAGCCTAATTTCTTCTTCTGTAGAAAAGACCAGTCTTGCAGAACCTTGAGTAATGACTTGAAAAAGTTCCCAGTAGTTACTCAGTAAATACGATTTACTATTATCATTGGATAGGTAAATGACATCATATGATCCTGGCTAAGGAAGATGTGTTCTCCAACAACAACAAGGATGAAATTTAACAGAAACAAACACACAAAGAGTTACAGTCAAGTATCTAGAGTAATTTGTCAGTACAAAGAAAGGTACATGGTGTTTGGGATGGGGAAGCTATGAAACATGTTTAGAAAAAAGAAAAAACCTCTCAGTTGTGGTTGCTCATGACAGGGCTCCTGCCTTAAAGTTATGAGATGAACGTCTGACACCTGCTGATTGGGCAAATGAACTCATTCACACGTAGTGGCTTTTCGCACAGCCTAAGATTCAGTAGGCAGGAAAGATTCTAGACAGCATACCCAGCACACATAAGGGTTACTTTCGGGAAAGATGTGCTCCGGCTGGAGGTCAGACTTTGAAGTATTGAGGTTGCAAGAGTCCTCTAGAGAACTTATGACTGATTTGCTTGAACAATACAGCATGGAGGAAAGAGGCTGAAACTCACTAATCAAGGGTAAGCAGGAACCCCTTCTGGTCCCACAACAAGGAGATTTATTTGGAAGTGACTTAGCCACAGGAGCAGAGTGGAGGGAGAACTTTCGGAAGCTGATGCTACTTCTCCTGATTTCAACAGATGCCCAGACAGTATGGCATAAGCAACATTACCAGTAAGCCTTGTTTCCCAGCATGCCTTGCTTCCCAGCTTGTGACAAGCACCATGTGAGGTCAGTCTAAAAATTGAATCAGCAAGATAAAGAGGGATTCACATAAGATTAGGGCACTGTACTTGGTGTGAAGCAAGGGGTGCCTGGTCTGTGCCATTGAAACATCAGCTGCAGGTGGTGCTAGGAAAAGCAGCTGGAGGGAAAGACAGAGGATGCTCACAAATAAACCTGTAGGCTAGACAATGAGTTAGATACTATAGCAGTATTTTACATTTGGACAGACAGTTAGGTACTTACAGTATTCTATAATAGGCCATAGGATGAGTTAGACTGTTACAGACTAGGCCAGACAATGAGTCAGATACTATTATGCTATCTTAATATTAAAGAGCATTCTTTTAAAAATTTATTAAGAGGTTCCATAATTCTGGAAATGGACTGTTTAAAAACATCTCTATTGTTTTCTTTATCACATGACATTTTAGCATAAGTCACACATCTGCAAGTCTCTAAGATGGGATACTTTACTGACTAATCTTCTTTAACTGAGAACATTAGTCTTTTTAGAAAAATCTCTTCTCAGAGCATCAAGTAACTGTTCTGGGGACTGAATTTTTTAAATTACTGTTATAACTAATGAGTGAAGCATTTTTAAAGATTTCAAAATAAAAGTGACATTGTCTGCTTATATCTTTCTTTTTTCCTGCTTGTATTTTAAATTAAACATTCTGTTGGATATGTGGAAAATGGATTTGAAAGCCTCAAAATGTGGTCAGTTACTGAATCCAGTTAGGACATTGTGAAAACAATCCAGGAACACTGTCACAAACAGAAATGAGGTAAAAGAAACAGGGAAAACTGGACATTTGACATATACTTTTTATTTTATTAGTGGAGGGTGGTGTAGTTAGATCGTGTTGCCGTCACAGAGACCAGCATCATGGTACATTCCCTTGAAGACAGTTTCTGTCCTGACGACAGGAGATAATAAACATCTCTGCTGAGCTGATGGAGGAGGGGCATTTGGTGGGCCAGGTGTTAGAATCCTGCCATTCTGAAGCAGAACCATCCTGTAAAGAGGGATCTTAGAGCAGAACAGTTGGGAAATGGAATGTGGAAATTGAGACCTAGACTTGGGTCTGAAGGGTTAGAAATCCGAGGCTCCCCCAGCCTGCCTTCAGCAGCTCAGCACTGGCAACTACACCATTAGCAGTTCTCAGATGCCTTTCAAAAGATCGAGTCATCGCAGCCTGCCGTCTCACCTACCCTTTCCCTCTGTCTGTCTCTCTATCTTCCTGATTCTCTTTCTCTCTGAGCTTGTGTGACATCTGTTGCATGATGTGACCTTTACCGTATACCTTGACCCAGGTCACAAAGGTTCTCAGACACAAATCCTAACATGAACAGCACCCACCAGTTGCCCACTGACTAGTCACATGACCCTGCCCAGTCACAAAGGCATGTCTACAATCTTTTAAGTGGTCCTAATACCTTTCACAGAATTTTTTTAATGGGAAAATTAGGTATGACTCTTGGCGGTGACTAGAGAGAGTGACAGAGCTGTGAACTGGCCACAGGAAGAAACCAGAACAGTTGTACTATCTGAAGGACAAATGGTATATCTTCCATTTCAAACACCTTTTCAGGAAGCAAGGCACTCTCTTGGGTCCCTCCCTTGACCCTCTCTCCTCTTTGTTCTCTCTGTCTCTCTGTCTCTCTGTCTTTCTCTCTGTCTCTCTCTGTCTCTCACTCTCTGTCTATGTCTCTGTCTCTCTCTGTCTCTCCCCCCTTCCTCTTCCTTCCCCTCCCCCTCCCTCTCACCTTCTCCTCCCTCCCTCCCCTTTTATCTCTCTCATAGCCCTGTCTAGTCTGCTGGTCAAGTTCACTCTCCTACTTTTCCTCCTTGCTCTAGACTTTTCAAGATGCCTCTGGCTTCACTCTCCCTCATATCTACAATAAAACCTTCCCCTGAACTGTACCTTGGATGTATAAATACATTACCCATTCTGCACTCAAACCCCTACTTTATACACTAGAGTGAATTGTACTATAGCATTCTATACTACACTGTGTTGACTAGTTTTGGTCAAGTTGACACAAGGTCAGGTCATCTAGGAAGAGGGATCAGCGATTAAGAATATGCTTTCATAAGATTGGCCAATAGCAAGTCTAGAAGGAATTTTCTTGAGCTTTGATGTTAAGACAAACCAGTCTTCTATGGATTATGCCATCTCTGTGAAGAGGATCCTAGGATCTATTTTTAAAAGCAAGCTTAGTAAGCCACAGAAAACAAGCATTTTTTTGTAAGTGGTAATTTATCCAGGTCTCTGCTTCAGCTCGTGCATCAGGTTTATGCCTCAGTTTCTGTCCTGACTGCCTAGGATGGTCAACGTGTAAGCCTTGGGACAAGTAAATCCTTCCCTCCCCATGTTGGCTCTGTAAGTGTTTTATCATTGCATGAGAACAGCTAGTTCCTGTTCTGTATCATCACTTCAAACACTAGGTTGTAGCAAGTCAAACCTTGTGAACTTGCTCCTTTGTTTCCAAAGAGACCAAATATGAACCATTTCATGTGGTTACACCTAATAGGTTGCAGGATAATTACTACAGTAGTATGAACAAATTTATAAGAAATGAGACAGTATGGCAAATACTGATTTTGCAAATAAACCAACAATGTTATCCTTTGGCCGTGCTAAACTTTCTGTGACTCTATTTTCTATGTTTGAGAATGTAGATGGCTTTTCCCTCTTATTAAAAATCAGTTGCATGCTCATGTCTGTCTGAAAAAAATGACACACTCTATACCTGACCATCGGAAAATGTTTAATCAATGACAGATGGAAAGATGATCACAAGGACATCAAACTCAGATATGAGGTGTTTGCTTAATAGTTTCAATTCAGTGTTCCTGCTGCAGCGAAAGTTCTAGTTTTCTATACACAATCTTTACATAACAACTTCTCTGGATTTTTCTTCAATGTTGTACTTTTGCCTTAGGATTAAAATATCTGCTGAGTAGAGCATGATTAAAGTGTTAACTTTAGTAAAATCAATTATCTTTCAAGTAGTCGTCCCTTACAGTGAAAAAGGGCTGTTTGACAGAAAAGACGAAGCCAAACAGTGGAGTTTCAAAGACAAATATTTTGATGGAATATCACAATGAGGTCCCTGGATACTGGTTGATATGAGCTATAAGAAAGCAATCTAGTTGAAAATCTTCCTTTGGAAATGAAAAGTTAATATCCAGAAGTGACTAAGATTTCACTGATCTTTGTCTCATCCTGGCAAGAACCATTCCTCCAAGAGGATGGCTCTGAGATCTCTTCTGTGTTCATAGGTTCTCTTGTTTGCAACCAGGATTCTTCTATACCCTCCCTCATCATCACAGACTTATGGGAAAAGTCAGAGTAGAGTAGCGTGTAACACTCCATCACTTTAAATGACCATGCAACCCCAAAGACAGGAACCACAGGTTTTTCTACAAGGATGCTTCTAATCAAACATCAAGACTTTCATACTATGGAATGAGTTTCACTGGAGCATCAAATGTAAAAGTCATACCTATGCATTAATTCCATGTGATATTCCAATACATGTACACATTATGTAATACTTAAAGCAAATTACACTGATCTGTCTCCTCAACCGTTTACCATTTACTTTCTCTTCTTTTTTTTCATTGGAAATTCTCTGCATTTACATTTCAGATGTTATCCCTTTCCCACAATCCCATCCCCTTCTTCCTCTCATTGCCTCCATGAAGATGCTCCCTCTCCCAACCACCCTCTCCCACCTCAGCACCTTGGTGTTCCCCTACACTGGAAAAGCATGCCCTCCTTGGGCCAAAGGTCTCTTCTCATATTGATGTCATACACTGCTATCTTGAGCTACACATGCACCTGGAGCCATAGGTCTCTCAATGTGTGCTCACTGGTTGGTGTTCTAGTCCTTGGGAGTTGTGGAGGGTTTGGTTGGTTGATAATGTTGTTCTTCCCATGAGGTTGCAACCCCTTTCAGTTCCTCCAGTCCTATCTTTAGCACCTACATTGTGTTTCCCAAGTTCGGTCCGATGGTTAACTGCAAACATGCTCAGCTGCATATGTATGAGTTTGAAAGAGCCCCTGAGGAGGCATCTTTATGTTCCTGCCAGTAAGTACTTCTTGGGATCAGCTGTAGTGCTTGGATTTGGTGGCTGCATATGTGGTGAATCCCCAGGTGAGGTAGCTTCTGAATGATCTTTTCTTCAATCCCTGTTCCTCTGTTTGATTTTGTATTTCCTCCCATGAGTGTTGTCCTCTCCCTTCTGAGAAGAACTGAAGCATCCCCATTTTGGCCTTTCTTCTTTTTGAGCTTCATAATGTCTGTGAATTGTTTCTTGGGTATTCAGAGCTTTCTTGGGCTAGTATCTGCTTATCAATGAGTGCATACCATGTGTGTTCTTTTGTGACTGGGTTACCTCACTCAGGATGATATTTTCTAGTTCTATCCATTTGCCTAGGAATTTCATGAAGTCATTGTCTCTAATAGCTGAATAGTACTCTATTGTGTAAATGCACCACACTTTCTGTATCCATTCCTCTGTTGAAGGACATCTGGGTTCTTTCCAGCTTCTGGCTATTATAAATAAGGCTGCTATAAACATGCATTTACCATTTACTTAATGGTGAATCCCAAGTTCTATAAATAAAAATTTTATTAGAATTATTTATAATGCCAACTGTGTACTCGAGGTTGTTTCTTTTGTTGCAATAAGAAACCTATCAAAAGCAACATCAAGAAGGAAAAGATCCATCTCTGTTTACAAGTTACAGTTCATTACTAAGGCAAATAAGGAAAGCAAGCCACTCAACTAGGAACTGGATTCAAAAACTATGTAGAAGAGTGCTTGCTGGTCTATTCACAGGCTCTTCATTAGTAGTATCTTCTACAGCGTAAGACCTCTTGTCCAGGGAATCATGTTGCCCACAGTAAACTGAGCCTTCCTGCATCAATTAACAATCAAGGCAATCACCCACAGACCTGCTTATAGGCCTCTTTGATCCAGGCAATCCCTCAACTGAAAGTTCCCTCTCAGATGATTCTGAGTCATGTCAAGTTGAGTGTGAACTATGACATTTCACAATCGCACATTGGAAGTTATTCTTATTGCCTAACTAACTTAGGACCCTACCACTTCCTCCAAGCCTTGAACAACCACCATCACTGCCAGTTTCTCTGAGATCAACTTCTTCAGAGTTTTGATATACAAGTGTGATTGTGTGGTTATTGTATCTCTGTGCCTGCTTTATCTCAATTTATGGCAATGGTCTTTCTATTCACATTGCTTGCAATGTCAGGGTTGCATTCATTTTATGTCATAGTGGTTTTGCCTTTTGAAAATGTACTACACATTCCTCACTGCTTGTTGAACACTGAAGTTGTTTCCATGTTTTGGCTATTGTGCATAAATGAGACAGTAAAGGGGACACAAGTGTCACTTTGAGATTTTGTTTTCCTTTAAACACCTGTCCCATAGTGTTATAGTTCTACTTATAGTCCTTGGGAAGATCTTGATACTGTTTTTCACAATGGCTGTACTAATTTACATTGTCAACAACTAGCCATGATCCCTTTTTCTCCACAACATTACTCACATTTATCATTTTCTTTTCCTTCTTGGTAGGAAATAACCATGCTTTAATAATAGCACATTGTGGCTTGATTTACATTTCTCTGATTATTGACATTGATCATGCTTGCAGTATCTTTTGCTTTGAGAAATTGTTTATTTAGATCTATTGCTTATTTTAATGAAGTATTTGCTTTTTTCTATGGGACTGCGTGAGTTTGCTATATTTCATGGATATCTTTAAGCCATAGTGTTCAGCATCACATACAACTCCAGAACCAACCAATAAAAGACAAATGCAAACATAGATCTCCAATTTCTCTTCTTCTCTCCTCTTCATTCTCATCCTGAAGTCTCTTTTTTTATTAGATATATTTTATTTACATTTCAAATGTTATCTCCTTTCCAGGATTCCCCTCCATCCCTCCTATCCTATCACCCCCTTGCTTCTATGAGGGTGTTCACCCACACAACCGCCCCCTCTCACCTACCCATGCTGATATTTGCCTACACTGCAGCATCGAGCCTTGGCAGGACCAAGGGCTTCTCTTCCCATTGATGCCCAACAAGGCCATCCTCTGCTACATGTGCAGCAGGAGCCATGGTTCTGTCCATGTGTACTCTTTGGATGGTGGTTTAATCTCTGGGAGCTCTGGTTGGTTGGTATTGTTGTTCTTATTGAGTAACCCCTTCAACTCCTTCAATTCTTTCTGAGTCCTCCATGAAGGAGTCCGTTCTCAGTTCTAAGGTTGGCTGTGTGCATCCTCCTCTATATTTGTCATGCTCTGGCAGAGCCTCTCAGGGGACAGCTATATCAGGCTCCTGTCGGCATGCACTTTTGCCATCAGCAATATTGTTTGGTTTTGGTGGCTGAATATGGACTGGATCCCCAGGTTAACTACTGCATGTGTTGGAGGAGTTTTGAGTGATAAGAATTCTTCGAACTAATGCTTTTTGTATTAATGCCTTTTAAAAGGCATTATTTAAGTTTCTCAGTTGCCTCTTTCACCTGCAGCTTACTCCAAAACTGTGCAACCATATCTTGTATGGGATAAATTGTAACAGAGATAAAGTATTAGATTATTGTGAAGAATATCTATTAGTGATTTAGTTGTAAAAGAATTAGCATCGTCTATATCCATAAATTTTATCCTCTCAGGATAAACCTAGGTGTGACTATATAACTCATAGTACATCACTGATACAAATGATCTCGGCAGAAACCATGATGCTGACCACAGCATCCACTAAGCATGGGCAAGGGGGCTTCTCAACATTGATACTCGTCTTCCTGGCAAGCTGTTGCCCAGTTCATCAGCATCTCTGACCTCTAGATACGAAAAGCAGCCCAACCCAGGGTGTAACATCGAAAATTAGATGTTAAGTGTCCCCAAGCAATCAGATGCTTCTGAGGCTGACAGCCACTGCTCCAAACTCCTTCTGATGCTTTTTGTGATGCTTCTAAGTGCTAGGATGATGGATTGCCTCTAAGACGCACTGTGCAACCGTAACTTTGTAAAATGACCTTTTTATCTTCCCTGTGAGTCAGGTAGCACAGATCATTGGCCCCATTTCCACAGATAGAAACTTGGAAGCGTTTAGCCTTCCCAATCAGGTCATGAGTGTCTGCACTTTCATCTTCCCCACCTGAAAAGTAAGAATTATCATCATTGCTTTTCTTTCCAGGCCAGAGATTGAACAATAGCTACAGAGCAATACCCTTCTGTGACTGCTGTGCCCAAACCACTCCACACCAGGCAGCTCTAAAAATACGTTTGTATTTGCCTGCTCTCCTATTTCATGCTCATCAAAAAGAAAACCTTTGACATAAAGAAAATGGCAACAAGCCACATGTTCCATCAATGTAACTGCCAAATTACATGGAGCAAAAAAAATCAATTCTAGAAAAAGCAATAATCATCAAACAGTAGGATTTTTCAGCATGCCCCAACATAATGCAATTCTAAAAGCACAAATATTAATGTGACCAACATGTCTAATATAATAGCCTCTGCAACACAGATGTAGCACCTGGAATTGAGAGTAGAGAATCTCTAGACACAAACCACGGGTTTGCTTCAGATTTCTAGCATTTGACTCACATGGATTCCAAATGGCAAGAAATTGTGGGGGAAATCCACAGTGGTTATGAGCCACAGGAGCTTGTGGCATCGGGTTCTTTAAGTCTGTCCAGCCTGACCTAGAGGAGACCCTAATAGCAATAGGCTTGCGAAAAATCCATAACAGGGACCACACAGCTCACATCTACAGAAGGAAAAGCATCATGTTTTAAAACTGAGTGCCGTGGATTCACTGTTACCTGCGAGCGAATGAAAATTGCCGTGAGACTAAAGGACAGTTTATCCCTAAAGGGAGTTGGACTCTGCTGGGCTAGGAAAGTCAGAAGCTGAACTCTAGCTTCTCCTAATCATGTGTTAAGATACCTTACTTCTGTTGTTCTCTTAGTCTCAACTGAGAGATATGAAGAATAGATTCATAGCATACATATACCATACACGGGGCACAGATTTTTGTTGCTTTGTATACATAGTTGGGATACTATACCATCATTTTCAAGATGACAGTGATAAGATTAAAGGTAAAAGCACCAAGTATACCAAAGCGGTCCATTTGCTTTGAAACTAGTGTTTCATTATTAAATTAGATCCCCAGTTTTAAATCTGAATTCGTGACAAAGTACATTAATCATAATTGTTCTAGGATCATTTAATATCAGCTAATTTCAAAATAAAACCTCCTGAGAATCAATGATCCAAAATTAAAAATCACAGTGAAAAAGCTAAAGCTCTTTCTTAAGCCTCCCTGAAAGGAATAAAATGTTCCGATCTGAATGCACAGTCTAGTCTAAAAAGTCTTGGGTGCCCTCTACAGGTTAACTCGGTAGTTTTCAGGTGTGGTGATCCCCTTTCTCAAAATATATTCTGGCGATTTCTGGAATATAAATATGGTTTGCTGGGGTTTCCCTCCAAAGGTATGGTGTATTCACACACTAAAGTCAAATATGTCTACATCACCCATAGTCTTGACATCCACAGACAACTACTTTAACTATTTCTGCGTCTCGCTCCGTTTTGACAGTTTTATACAAATGATGCATTTCGGTTGTGGCTGCAGCATCCCATCCTCTCTAGTGCCTTTCCAACCCCCACCAATAAACCTCTCTTCCTCATTAATCACCCTCTGACTAGAATATCAGTTTGCTTTTGTTTTTACCATCGCTTTGTGGCCTGCTGAGTTTAACCAGGGCCACTGGCATGGGCTTTGGCATGAAGCCATCCACTGGACCATTAGTAGCTACATCAATGAAATTAATGATTCTCTCCTCACCTCCAGGAGCTATCAAATGCCAGTTCTCCCCCAAGGAAGGTCCTGGCCCCATGAGCACTCACTGCCATTCATGACTACGTGTTGGAAGGCCTAGTGTTGTGTGGTCCTGTGCAAACAACTGTATCTTTTGTGAGCTCAAAAGTGTGACAGCTTGTCATTCTCAGAACACAGTGTGACATGTCCGTTTTTCCCATCATCGGAATCCAACTTCATTCTTTCCACTCTCTCTTTGCTGGTGTTTCCTGGGCTTTGGAAAGGATAATGTGAATAAAGAAAGAGTACTCAATAGCCACTTATGGTACTTGACCAAGCATGCGTCTCTGCATTAACAGCTGTTTACTCCAAAAAGGGGCATCCATGACCAAGGTTAAGGAAAGAATCCTTCCACGGATATAAACATAAATACCCAGAAGACAGTTTGACATTTTGTTTAATTATAAAAACAGAAGCAGTAAATTCACCCTGTGTACGGTCACAGTACTATACTTTAACTCCCTCTTGTGAAGGTCAGAGCCCAGCAGAATGCACTTGGCTATACCAACAGCAGTCATTCCACTATTGAACGGTGAACCCATCTTGTCTGGAAAACTGATGTAGAATCCAATGTGCTCAAGAGGATAAGACCGATGACTTTTCTACAATTCCTACCATTGTGAATACTGGTCACCAGGGAGGACATAGCCCAGTTCCACCATATTTTCTCTATGTCTTACATTCAAAATGTGTGGTGTCTTCAGCAATAACATCTTACTATGTTTCTTAAAAGCTACCACAATCAATGTCAATAACCTGTGCCATTTGGGAAGTCTCTGAGAACTTCTGGCCATTGTGGTTTGCATGTGAATTATCCTCTGTGGTCTCATGTCTTTTAAAAGTTGGTCTGTCAACGTGTTGGAGCAAGCATAAAGAAAAACAAAAGAGCATTGCTCATTTCAAAGTCTCTTTCCTTGTAAGGCATGGAGGCCATAAGAGAGAAAAGGGGTGATTTATACTGGTAATTCAGGTTACTTCTGTGCAAAGCTTAAAGCAAAGGGGACTTCATTATCCTGCCACTTGAAGTCAGCTCCTTTGGGAAATCTGATTATTATCTCTATAATTCTGAATTTTGAAGAGTCTGATAAATGGCTTACTGTGTTTGTTGTTGGTGTTGTTTTTGATATTAAATTTTAGTTAAAGAAAAAGATCTAAAATCGTATCCTATTGAGAAATGTTCCATGTTAAAAATCCTTGACAAGGTAGAAAAGAAAGAAGCTGTTCTGCACCTGTGATCCTATTTTGGAAGGTTATGAATCCTTTAGGAGGTGGATGAGTGGGAGGGTTTTGACGTTTATACCCTGGCTCCACTGCCTCTCCTGTCTCTGCTTGTGACCTGCCAATGCAATGTGACCAACCAGATTCCTGCTTCTGCTGCCATTCCTTCCTCACCATCGTTGTCTATATCAGAGCTAAAACACAGACCCCTTCTGCATTAAGACACTTTTGTCAAATAATTTTATCACAACAAAACAAAAATAACTAAGTCTGGCTAACAACTCATAGTGAGGTGCCCCATGCTTGGCAGGCATGTACACACAGAGACAATATTTTTATTCCTTTGCTCTTGACAACACACTATAGACTTTTTGACTGATTTACTTGAGTTATGGATGTTTGCAGATTTCAATGTGTTTTCAACAAGACTCTTTTTGTCACCAGAGTTTCTTACTGCAAAGTAATCTTGCAGATTTTTGAAATGAACAAAAAGAGACTCGAAATCAAACACAACTCAATAGCCTCCAAGAACAGACTCACAAACAAAAATAATAGGATGTTTTCACTATTTAGAATAAAAATATAAATACATTGTGAATGGTTTCCAATACGAAATATCAGGTGGCAATAAAAAAGCAAATTAGAGCTTTCAATTTTTTTTCCAAAAGAAATCTACAGCTTCAGGCCAAAATTACCACTGATAAAGCTTTAACTGAACATTGTGGTCTTAGGCTCTGCTTTACTTGTTCATGGTCTCACTTACCCTAGAGGATAGTTTGTGCTTTAGAAAAGAAAATTAAATTGAGAATATTAAGTGTATCTCGAAATTGAGAGTAACTCTCCTCCAAACTTGGCAATAGGGAACTGGCATACAACCAGTCATTCCAGATTCTTGAACAACGCCCGTGCTCACGTCATGTTTTAGAGAACTGGCATACAACCAGTCATTCCAGATTCTTGAACAACGCCCGTGCTCACGTCATGTTTTAGAGAACTGGCATACAACCAGTCATTCCAGATTCTTGAACAACGCCCGTGCTCACGTCATCACTTATTCAAATTCTCTATTTGCGGGGTTGATTTTTTTTCATATATCAAGAAAGAAGCGCTCATTTTACATTCTGGAAAGGGCTTTTCTATCAAACATGTACTGCCAAGTGCAGGGGGATTTTTTCATTAGTTTACTTGTTTGTTCATTTTACCCCCGATCACACCCCCAGCCTACATTTCTCCTAGTCCACACTTACACCTCCCTTCCTCCCTATTACCTTCTCCATGTCTCCTCAGAGAAGGGGAACCCCTCTTAGGTACCACCCTGTCTTAGATATTCAGTCCTAGCAGGACTAAGAACATCCTCTTTCACAAACACAACCAGAATGTCCATTTAGTGTAAGGAGATCCAGTGCAAGGCCACGGAGTCAAAGACAGCCCCTGACCAATTGCGAGGGAGCCCACATGTATCCAAGCTACAAATGTGTAGCGTGTTCTTTGGCTGGGGGTTTAGTCTCTGTGGGCCCCCGTGGGCCCAGGTTAGTTGACCTACTATGTAGGTCTTCCTGTGGTATCCTTGACTCCTCTATCTTGCTGCAAGACATCCTGAGCTCCACCTGATGTGTGTTTGTGGGTCTCTACATCCGTTTCCATCCACTGAATGAAGCCTTTCAGCAAAGTGTTATGCTAGGCTCCTGTCTACAAAGCATAGCCAAGTATCAACAACAGTGTCAGGGGCTGTGGGTCTCTTACATGGATGGTTCTCAAGTTAGGCCAGTCTCAAGATGGTTTTCAAGTTGGTTGGCAATTCCCTCAATCTTTGCTCCATCCTTAGCCATGTGCATCTTATAAGCAAGACAGATTTTGGGTAAAGTTCTGTGGGTAGGTTGATGTCCCCTCCTGTGAAAAGAGATTTTTAACAAAGCTGGAAGTTACTGGCAGGGGTGTCATTCAATCACAGTAACTGCCCAACCTCATCTAAAAGCAAGGCCCTCTCCCTTTCATGACAGAAATATTAAACATGAAATTCTCTAAATTTTAAACACAAGTTCTCAGAAGTTTTGCAACAAGTGCATGCTTTATTACAGTTAGAATACTGTGAAAATTATTTCTTGTGGTTTGTAACCAAAACATGACAGAAATTAATAACAAGATTTAGTAGATTAAACAATCACAATTATTGACATCTTTCCCCCTAGTAATATTTTTGAGGAGAAAGTCTCAAGAGGTTGGAATATCCATTAAATGTTTAAATAGGGTTTAAAAAACTATTTAAAAAATAAAAGACCACAGTTATCTCAGAAAATTTTACTCTGTGACTATAAACACAGCAGAAAATTGTGAATTGTTTTTTCTCATGCTTCTAAAAATGTGCAGGTTTTCTGCACACCAACCAATTCTCCTACTCTCTGGACATCAACCAGGCATTTCACAACTCAATTTAATCCAGACACCTACAACCCAGAGTTGGTCAGACTCCACTTTTTAAAGAGCTCAGTCCCATGAAGTTACTGTCTGTTTAGATGCCAGGCAGAGGGATGGATCCAGAGTGCCCACACCAACGCTGAGCTGACACAACCTGTGGTTCCAAAAAAAAAAAAAAAAAAAAAAAAAGACACCCTCAAGAGTTTTTGCCAAAACAGTTCAGTGAAGTCATGAAAAAATGTTCAGTCTCTATTAGATGATAATTCTAAAGGGTTCAACTCATGAATGGTCAGGTGAAAGCATATGGTAAGGTATGGGAGAGTGTGGGGTGAGTATTCACAACCCTGGACCATTTCTAGACCCCTGTTCCCCTAGTAACTTGATGTGTTTATTGGCCCAGAAGCTCTCTTGACCCCATCATGTAGGATTTTCATGAAAGGCACATTGAGTGCTAATACTATCTCTAGACTATCTTCCCTTTAACGTTAGACTAAAAATTTCAGGCTTGTAAATGAGATTCAGTCTTTTGGCCACCTGCCCAAATCCTGAGGGCTACTGATTGGCTTGTGAGAGTCACCTCATCAGAACCAAAGATGCTCTTGTCACATATGAAATTCCAAAAAATTTAGGGAATTGAGTCAGAAACAGAAGACAAAGGAATCTATGTCTTACCATGCCATAAAAACTTGGAAGAAAAAGGGAACAATTTTTTTCCAAGACAAAGCGTCCTGTCTTTTGACTGCTAACATAACTTGGTGTAGCTGGTATAGGCTGTTTGTTTTGAAAAAAAAAAAAAAGGATTTCTGAAAACAAACAGCCAGACATACTTTTATTAATAGGATTAACATTTCCATGAGATTGTTTTTTAACTTTGCCACTGGTTTTGACCATAGAGCAACCTTGATCCTGCTCTTTTGTCAAATTTTTCTATAAAGTATATTCATCTACATGACAGAAAATGACACAGCTCCATTGGCATTTATTAAAGCTCCACATTTGTAGAACGATTTTTTTTATTATAAACTTGTCCACATGCCACATGGCTATTATTGTTGATAATAAGAAAGGCATCACTTATTTTTCAAAAAGTAAAAAAAAAAAAAAAAAATCTAAATTCTGCAGCCCTGTAGGCTGATGTGACGAGTTCAGTCTGGACAAGATTCAAGCTGTAGACAGAATCAGTAATCCATTGAGGCAGCTTCATTTCTCTAAATAAAAGTCAAAACTCATTTGCTCTTATTTGATGAGTATTCAAAGTCAGCAAGCCCAGAAAATGTGATAAACAGAGAAAAGCAGACTTGTCGCTAAGATGATTAGATAAATATTAAAGGAATAAATGGTAGTGCCACTCACAAATGCCGCTTAAAGTTTGATGTCAGCCTCGAGGAGTGTTGGCAGAACAATGGTAAAGGGCTCACTCCTGTCTCTGCCAGGCCACATTCATCTCAGCCAAGTGAAATTTATGATAAGTGGCATATTTTCTGAATTTCATGATAACATGAATCTAAAAAGATTCAAATAAACAAATTAAAAAAAAAAACTTCAATGGACAAAAATAGTGAGTAGAAATGACTTGGTTTAACAGAACAGAATTAGATCCTACACTTGTGCCCAAAGTGGGAGGGGGTCACTTAGCTATTGAGAAACTTAACTCAGTATCTGCTGATCACTAGAAAATAAGTAGAATAAAAGAAATTCTAATCTTCACTCATCAAAGACGCCAGAAATGGCAGGAGTAGTGCAAGAAAGGATAGACCATTGACTTTTATCAGTGCAAGGCATGAAAGCTGGTAATGAAGGTCAACGAAGAGTGAACCCCGTTGACAGCAGTCAGCAATTTCATCTTGAGAAGTTAATAATGGTTAGCCAATATGGGATGAGCTGTAATCAAGATCAGCAGACCTAATGAAGACATCACAGCTCTTAACACTGGGGAAATTAGGTAGATCTTGATACATCCCACAAAAAATGAAAAACCATACAAAATTCTGTATGTTACACTAGAAATCCTTGGCGATAAGGTTTTAACCAAGCCATTTAGATATTAGCCAATGTAGACAAAATGTGCCAACATTCTGCAAGCTCTTTAAGAGTTTTCAATTACTTCTTGTAAAAATATATTTTTAAACCTATAATTTTTATTACTTTTATTTTTTTACAGTCCAGTCTTTACATCTTCCCACAGTTCCTCACTGTGGGAAGTTCTTCCCACCCCCTGTCTCCAAGAGAATCTCCCTGCTCCAGGCCTCCCCAACCCCTGAAGCCTCAAGTCTCTAGAAGGTTTGGCACATCTTCTCCCACTGAGGCCAGACCAGGCAGTCCTCCACTGTATATGTGTTGGGGTCCTCAGATCAGCTCTTGTATGCTGCCTGGCTGGTGGCTCAGTGTCTGAGAGATCTCAGTGGTCCAGGTGAGTTGGGACTGCTGGTCTTCCTATGGGGTCGTCCTACTCCTTGGATTATTTTCAGCCTTTCCCTAATTCAACCACAGGGGTCACTGACTTCGGTCCAATGGTTGGATGTAAGTATCTGTCTCAGTCCACTGACAAATGGGACTCTCAGAGGACAGCCATGCTAGGCTCCTGTCTGTAAGCACAGAATAGCATCAGTAATAGGGTCAGGCCTTGGAGCCTCCCCTGAGCTGGATTCCAATTTGGATCATCACTCGACTGACTTTCCCTCAGTTTTTCTCTATTTTTGTCCCTGCAGTTCTTTCAGACAGAAGCAATTCTAGGTCAGAGTTTTTTACTATGGGATAGCAACCCCATCTCTTCACTTGATACCATCTTTCTAGCAGAAATGGACTCTGAGAGTTCCCTCTCTCCCCTGTTGGGCATTTTATCTAAGGTCCCTCTGTTTGAGTCCTGAGAGTCTCTCACCTCCAGGTCTCTGGTACTTTCTAGAGGGCATTCCCACCTTCCAACACTGAGGTTGCTTGTATCCATTCATTCTGCCTGCCCTTGGGCCTTCTCTTTTGTCTCACCGCCATACTTCATCATGTTCCCCTTTTCCCTTCCCCCTCTTCTCTCCCACCCAGTACCCTCCTTCTCTCTGTCTCCAATGATTGCTTTCTTCTCCCTCACAAGTGGTGTTGAAGCATCCTCACTTGGACCCTTCTGCTTGTTAACCTTCTTAGAGTTCTGTGGATTGAATCCTAAGAGCAAGTGTAAAACCAATAATTTAAATACTAATAATGTTGTGTTAACAGGCCAGTAAGAGTTCGGTAATTTTTAGACATATGTAAGTTCTTCTTTGTGTCAGATGTGTCAGAATTTAGTTAATATAATGTCACTGGTATAGCATTTGCCTATCGTGTTCAAGGCTGTAGGTTCAACACCCAATACTATAAAAAATAAACAAATAGGTAAAACAACACAAACAAAAATATATCATGTCTGAACTATAAGTCCTTAAGTGTACATGATCTAAAACAAGCAGAGCAGAAACTATTGAACAAAAGAAGGCATGTGGGTTCTCAGGAAAACTAGCACATGGGGGGAAATGATAGGAGGGTACATGAAAGGTATTTGAAGATAAAGATGCTAGTACATAGAAAAACTATTAAGATTGTTTTCTATTTACACATGGTTTGGACAAGGATCAGATGTCAGACAATGTCCAAGATAACATATTTCCTTCTTATTAAAAGAACATGTCCTCAGGTCTAGCGAGATGGCTCAGCCAATACAATATCTGTTACCCAGGCATAAGGACCTGATTTCATTCCCAGCATCCACATAGAAAGCCAAGTACTATAATTCACACCAGTGATCCCAGCATTGGTAGATACTGGTAGAACCTTCAGCTTGTTGGCCAATCAATTTCATCAAATCAAGAAGCTATAAGACCCAATGAGAACCTTGATTCAAAATAATAATAATAATAATAATAATAATAATAATAAGTGTTGTTTATGAAAACCACCATGGGAAGTTAGCTTCCAAACATATGTATATAAATGCATGTGATCTCCCTGTCTCTCTGTCTCTTTCTTTCTCTCTCTCTCTCTCTCTCTCTCTCTCTCTCTCTCTCTCTCTCTCTCTCCCTCTCCCTCCCTCCCTCCCTCCCTCCCTCCCTCCCTCTCTCTCTCTCTCTCTCTCTCTCTCTCTCTCTCTCTCTCTCTCTCTCTCTCTCTGTCACACACACACACATACACTGAAGTAATTATTAAAGAACACATTGTCTAATGATTACATAAAATTCTAATTAACTATTCCAATGCCTGGGCAATTTTGAGGTGAGTGACTACAAACACGAGATGAGCACCCAAACTGTCAGACACACATTTAATGGGCAGTTGCATAGGCTTGTATTTAACTGTGAGATGATTTCTAAATGCTGATTCCCATGGCCAACAGTGCCCCTGAGAAAATCATGGATCTGGAAAGATGAATTGTAAAGAACTCCAAAGACTGAACTGATCATGAGCGAGATTTGGGACATTCTCACTGGGTGCAAATAATGACTGATGTAATCAGGAAGGTTCTTGACCTGAGAACTGACAGGTCTATTCAGGGGTTTCTTGTGTATAAAAGAAATGAGCTCTTATCCAACTGCTAGCCAGGAATCCTAGGTTTCTCCATACCAGCTCATACCATACACTCATTTCCAGTTAATTTGGCCCAAGGCACAGCAACGAAATTGTTTGTCTTAGACCTATGCTTGCTTTGTGCTTCTGTCACAGAGAATGATGGACTGAATGTTGTTTAAACAACAGACTTTGACTGGATCACAATCCTGAACGCTGGTATAGTCTAAAGAGCATGTTCTTGCTACACCATCCTTTATTCGGAGAGGGAAGAAAAGCACCACAGAATGAGAACACAAGAACAAAAGAGTCAGATGATGTCTAAGCACATGCTTCACAGACACTCCTTCAGTCCCAGCATTCTGGAAGCACAGGAAGGTGAAGCTCTGTGGGTTTAAGATGAGCCTGGTCAACATAGTTAATTCTCGGTCAGTCAGGGCTCCACAATGGGACTTTCTCTGTCTGAGTCAGAGGGCTGGAGAGATGGTATTTTACCAGGGTACCAGCATCATGCTAACAGTATTACTGTCTATTGCTTTTGAGTTAAAACACCCACAAAGCTCTATCTCCCAAGACTGTTTTGATAAAAACAATTTCTCAACATAAAAACCTCGCTAGCACAGTGAGGATATAACGATCTGTATCATTGCCTAGCCTTGAGCTAATCAACAAATGCAAAAAAGAATGTATTTTAGGGATTGGCCCAAGTCCACAAAGATCATGGAACTTGCTATGTTTCAAAGACCTTTCCTCAAAGAGAAATGTTTCCATCTGCCTGCTCATGGATGGAAGTTTAAGTCCCTACATCATCTCAAACCACCTAGGAACAATATCTAACCATCCTTATAGCTCTACTAAGGCACAGAGAAGAGTAATTTTTATTTGCAGAGCAGAAAATTCATCCAAAATAAAGTATTTCTAACAGCAGAGAATACTAGTACTCAGACACTTCCACACTCAACCATCTCTGTGTATCTTCATCTGTTGACATCAACTTAATTTTATCTGTACTTTATGCATCACTAAGAAGTCCCCAGGGGCTGAGAGGAAATTCTGAGTGCTTCTCTGTGGTCGTTGCTAGGAAACAACATCCTTGGTATCTGAGTGCTGAGACTGAAACGCTGTGTGAAGTCACCGGTTCATAAAGGAAAACCTTTGGTAAATAGATTGTTTAGGCGTGAGTAAATTGATGTTCTCTCTGTGTGGCAAAATGTTCTTGTGTAACCTTTGAATAATAGTGTGCTTCAAGGCCTCTATTCTTTGTTTGGATCCAGCTGCCATTATTGCTCCCATGAGAGCTCCAGCATCTATATAAATGAGAGTTCACGTTCTCTTTTCTCCCCCAAATCATATGTAATTATCTCAGTGCCTAAAGCACTGTGAGTAATGAGTTTTAGTTAAACAAAGTGAAATGAGCTTGGAAATAAAGACCCAAACCACTGACTACATGAGGTGTTGAATGCAGTAGTTCCTCCTCATCCACAAGGAGGTATGTTTTAAGAAATCCAGTAGACAGATGCTCAAAGCACTGCATATGCCAACCCCATACAGACCTTGCCTTCCCTTTCCATATATATTGAGCACATGAACTAGACAAAAGAAAAACAAATGAGCACAAGAAAACAGGAACCATTTTGAGTAAAACATATACGGTGACAACTATAGCAAACTGTAATCAGGCCTAAGTGAATATAATCTCATTATCAATAAAGGTTACCTGAATGTGGCCCTGTAGTACCGAGGCAGTAGATCAGATAACTGACATTGACTACCATATAGCAAATGGGTAGGAAGCATAAATAAATGGTTCAACAAGGATGCGCTGGAAAAAGAGGTCTCCAGCATCTTGGGTGGTCTGGAGCGTGAGAACATGGGATTTCATGGCACTGCTAAGAGCAGTGTGGAGTTTCAGTCTCGTGAAGTGCCTGTTTAGAATTTTCCATTTACCCTTCCCAGACCATGGCTAACTGGGCCACATAGACTGTGGGAAGGGAAATATTACATAAGGGAGAACAAACATGAGTATTAACATCTGCTTTGGCTGGTTGTTGCATTCCAGTTTTATTTAGTGTTATGCTGCTGCCCAGAAGTCGGAGCTAACAAATCTGCCAGTTTGGCTCGCCCCTTTCCTCACCTCTCAACCCAAACCACAAAACTGTCTGTGACTCTCACAACTCGAACTCATGCTTACGTTTGTGCCCTGGATTCTGACAACTGAAACAGCAGCTGGAGGTTGAAATCTGTCACCATGCTAATTTAGCAAGCCTAGGACAAGCCAGAAGCTTTTATATTCCTACATGTAGAGATTATCTGTTTATCAGTTCATTTCTCTGTCTATCCATTTATCACTTATCTATTTCTCTATCCATCTACCATGCTTCTATTAATCCATCATATCTCTTCATCCATCACCAACCTACCAACTCATCCATCAGTTATTCATTTATCATCCATCTACTATCCATCCACAATATATCTATCCTGCCAGCCAGAGTCCATCCATCTACCCATCACCAATCAATGTATCCATCCATCATCTATTTATCTTTCTGTCTATCACACATCAATCACCTGTATATCAATATATCCATTTATCCATCACGTGTGTGTGTGTGTGTGTGTGTGTGTGTGTATACCATCAGCCATCTATCTATGTATATATCTTCTGTACAGCTATTTATGGATTCCTGTCAGATATTCAAAACAGAGTTAAGCATTAGTGTCATACATTTGCACCCAAATTTAATATAAATCCCCAACATATCAGTTACTCTTAGGTAGAAGTATTAATCCCAATAGGTTAATATATATATATATTTATCAGGGAGCTTCTCAGAAATAATGTTTACATGGAACTGTGAATAAATTCTACATAAATTACTTCATATGGAAATTTCTCTTTTAGAGAGAGGGAAAGATTTTTAATGGGTGATAGTTTAATGGGAAATTAAATGTTATAATGTGTTACAATAAATTAGGGGTATCAAATATAAAACAGCTATTCAATAAATTCAGGGATCAGAATTTAATAAAACTTTTTTTCCTTACAAATTTTTTTTAAAAACAGAGATACATAATAAAAAGTTTTTTAAAGAGGAATTTTAATTATTTTAAGGAGTAATTTGGTGCAGTTCTTTGACACTTAAATCCAGCTCCCAAATCTTAAGCTTTAAAAAAAAAAAAAAAAAAAAAAAAAAAAAAAATCTTGGAAAGATGCAACTTCTTTAATCAAAAGAAGACCAGCACAATGCCTGCTATAAAGCATTCATATCTTTGAAGCAAGTGTCAGTGACTCTAAGAAAAGTGTAATGCTCTTTTAAATTTGAGGTCAGTATAGAAAGAAAATGGAAACATCAGCTCTATGTATAACTGGCTTAAAATTTATTTTAAATGAGCCAGATTATTTTTTAGAATTTTAAAGCATACCCAAGCATTATTCTTGTTATACAATTTACTCTTATATACCACCGTGATTCAGCTAAGCCATGGGCAAATGGGGACAGACCAGAAGGAAAAGAGCAGACCATGAATATAAGTCCTTCTATGCCAACGCCAGGGGCACAGCTTCAACTGTCTTCGATCTTTTCTGGGTTCCACTGACATCAAAGTCCACCCTTATAAATTCAAAGAGATCAATAATTCATAAAGCACCTATTATAATCAAGAATGCAAATAATTCCTAAGGTTTTTACCTGTGCGTTATCTATTATAGTAGCTGTAATAGAAGGATCTAAGCCTTGTTACTTTTCTAAATGAAACGCGTTATTTTTAGATGCCTTGATCATTTATTAAAGATTTGATCTTTTGCTATATTTTATTTCATTATCCCTAAGGCTCTTTTCTTACTAACTGTGCTTATCATCTGATTCTGTTTTTGTTCTGAGATAATACATAACCCAAACCCATTTCCAGAGCAGCCACCCCTTGCTTTAACAAAAATGCATCCATTAGTAGGTACAATAACAACAAATTTGTAGCAGTGATTCAAAGGAGTAAAGGACCTGGGACCTTGTGCTCAATGCAAACAAGTGCATCTCTTTCCTCAGCGTAGCCACTTCTAACCCATTAGACACGGCACTCCATAGAAGATCTATCTGCCACTCAAGTTCAAAAAATGAATTTTTTATCCTAATGAGCTATGGACTGTTCCTCTGGCTGGACAACTGTCTTCAGAATGCATCTCTAGACCAATAATGCTCTTTATGACTAGTCTGTGCTTCTTCACTTCAGATGGCTATACCACCGATGACATCGAATTCTACTGGAATGGAGGAGAGGGAGCAGTAACTGGGGTCAATAAAATTGAGCTTCCTCAATTTTCAATTGTTGACTACAAGATGGTGTCCAAGAAGGTGGAGTTCACAACAGGTGAAGAAGTTTCCTCCCTAATAATCCATGCATTGTGAAAGAGAGATGGTGATTCTAACCAAATATCTCTCTCTATCTCTCTCTCTCTCTCTCTCTCTCTCTCTCTCTCTCTCTCTCTCTCTCTCTCTCTCTCTTCAAACCCAGGAGCATATCCACGACTATCACTAAGTTTTCGTCTAAAGAGAAACATTGGTTACTTCATTTTGCAGACCTACATGCCTTCCACACTGATTACAATTCTGTCCTGGGTGTCATTTTGGATCAACTATGATGCGTCTGCAGCCAGAGTCGCACTAGGTAATGCATTTCCACTTTTTCTTGGCTGGTAAATCAGACCCTCAAACAATGGGGCAATATTCAGGATCAAAAGCAAGATCTCTCATGTAGCAAGTAAAAGAATTAGGCTGCAACAGGATGCCTAAAAATAAAGTGTCCAAAATGAAGTGTAAGAATGCTTACAATGAATGCAATATCTCTTAGCACTTAACAGAAAATTAGAATATATTTTCATCATGTGAGCATTTTGTAGATTACTTGATAGAATCTCAGTACATTATATTTTACCCAAATTTGTCATGTCTTCCTCTTTGTTCCCTGCTTTTGACTGTGGAAACACTTGTAACTCATATTTTAAATAAACATGGAGAATGCTAGAACTTGTGGCTGTTAGCAAGCTGCATCAATTGTCTCGAAATACTACCCTTAGATTAGCTAAAGTGAAAGCATATCAAGCTGAGTCTCTCCTTCAGATAGAGCTCATTATGTTCAATAAGGCACAAACAATTCATCAGTTATATTAATGATCTGTGATCAAGACAGAATAAAAAATGATTCCCTGTTTGTTGGAACAAAATTCAGAATTAATCTGGCCATGGTTGAGTAATTGCTGAAAACTGGAAAGCTGTATTTGAGACAGCAAATGGTCCGATGGTAGACTACAATGTGTAAAATATGTCTGATGACCTGTCCATATGAAGTTCTTCATTACTTAATACTCAGAGACATACTAGATATCACTCCAGTTTCAGAGAGACAAAGGAAAGATAGGAAACATCACATCTGGCTAAGATAACATATTATATCTCTTCTCTTTTGAAATTATTAAGTTGGATTAATTGCCCAGTGTGTATCCCTTCACACATTGACTAACTGGCATATCTCTAGTTCTCTTCTATTGACTGAGTACAAAGCCTTGCAAAGTCAAGTAATGGTAGCCTCATATCAACCCAAGGATATTCTAAATATAAAGAACATAGACAAACAGTTATTCATATTATATACGCATCCTCAATATACTGGTATGATGTGAACATAACCCTGTGCATATGCTTAAGGTTAAAAAAAAATCTGGATGGTAGCCAATCTCCATTAAGGAAAAGTCTCACAAGTTTGTGCACTATGGTTCTCTATATGCGCATATTCTCAAGGCAAATGACATTTTTATTAAGGGCATGAAGGGCTAGAGGGAGAGCCCAGTAATTAAATGCTTGTACTGCTCTTGTAGAGGACATGAGCTCAGCACCCGTGTTGGATGACTCACACCCAGTTGTAGATCTGTGGCCTCCATGGGTCCTTGTACTCACAAAGGCAGATCATTTTTAAGAAGCCAAACATATGAAAGATGTCTGGCATATAATGATATTTTGATCTTTAAAATATAGACCTAAGATATCTTAACATAAATAATGTTTAAACATTTGTTTACTAATTTAAAATAAAAACTGAAAGCATAAATTAAGTGACTATATAAATGGAATAGTTATTCCTGTAACTCACATTAGCTAGTACTATGTTAGATGAACTTTAAATGTTTATTCAAATAAACAAGTAACATCAGTTATAAAGGAGCGCTTATCAATACAATACATTTGAATTAATCACTGATCTGAACCACTTTTTCGGTCTCAAATAACATTTTTACTTATTCTCTGAAAAGGTCTTGCGTGTATACAAAGTATTTTGATCATATAATCTTACTACTTCCCCCCAACTCTCCCCAGGAACCTCCAACCCCTCTTCCCTTCTGATTTTATTGTTTATCACCATCACCACCAACACTACCACCACCATCAACATCATCATCATTATTGATAAGAAGCTATGGTACATATGCACAGTGAAATATAATTCAACTCTAAAGCAAATTTACATTTTGAAAATTGCAGGCAAATGAGTAGAAATGGGAAGAAATTCTATTTTACCCATTGATGATACTGCTAATGATGAAGGAGTCTACAATGTCGAGTCCTCACGTGCCAGATTCTGAAGTCCCCGTTCCCTTCTCTAACTTTCTCCACACAGTGTGTCTCATCCTCCGGATCCCCATCAGTAACTCTCACTGTACTTCAGATATTACCATCAAATCATGTGCTTTATTTTCACTCTGCCGTTAAACATCTTGGGTTTTGTTGTTGTTGTTGTTGTTGTTGTTGTGGTTGTTGTTCTTGTTCTTGTTTGCTTTTGGTTTTGTTTTGTTTGTTGTTGCTGTTGTTGTTGTTGTTTTGACCTATATCTGGGTGACCTACATAAAGGTGACTAATCTCAGAGCTTTATTTGGCTGACTGGTTGGTTGGTTTTGGGGTTTTTTTTGTTTTGGTTTTTTTTTTTTTTTTTTTGGTTGTTTTGAGACAGGGTCTCATGTTACACAGACCATCCTCAAATTTGCCATGTATCCAAAGCTGGTCTCAAGCTCCTCATCCTCCTGCTTCTCTTTCCCACCTCCAGGATTCCAGACCTGCACCATCATTCTCAGCTCCAGAGCTTTTCCACCTATAAATTAGAAACAACAGCGATAATCTTCCATCATATTCAGTAAACTGTCGTCATACAGTGTACAAATGAAGAGGACTGAGCTCAGGAGTCTCAGTGGAAACTGTCTACACTGAATCCAGCTTCTCTTTGTGTTTCTTTTTTCCCAATCATTGCTCCATCATTTCCCTTACCAGTATATTACACTCACACTGTCACACAAGCATGACACTTTTAACACTGTTTACATTCGGCAGAGCAGATGAAACATAACCAGCACTGAGTTTGTAGGTATTAACTTCATTATCAAATCTACAGACTGATTTTTTAATAAATCTGTTTCTGGCACTAGGAAACGAAATTGTTACAGGCTCTGGCATCTATAAATCCAAGGTAACATTTCAACAGCCAACACAACGCAACGAAGATCATGTTGAATGTAGAGAATACTTAATGTAAATCACAAACTCTCTTAAATGCCTCTTCTTTTGGCCAATCCACACATGAATGACAAGTGACCAGAAGGTGTAAAATGAAACTGAGAGTTGAGGTTTGGTATAGACTCATGAGATTAAGTCAGTTACTCCCAACTGGTCACCGACTTTGAGTCTAGCAGTGACTGCTGTGGAGATCAAGGTCACACGGACAGATTCCAGAGGGAAATGACTGAAATGGAGACAGGAGAGGAGAGGATGTAGGGACACAGCTACATGGCAGAAAGAGATTCTAAGAACTTTATAAACTTTTATCATGTGTGTGTGTATGTGTGCGTGTGTCTGTCTGTCTGTCTGTGTGTATCTGTGTATGTCTGTGTGTGTGTCTTTGTCTGTGTGTGTGTCTGTGTGTGACTGTGTAAGTGTCAGTGTGTGTGTCTGTGTCTGTGTCTGTGTGTGTCTGTGTGTGTCTGTATATCTGTGTGTGTCTGTGTGTATCTGTGTGTGTCTGTGTATCTGTGTGTGTATGTCTGTGTGTGTCTTTGTCTGGGTGTGTGTCTGTGTGTGACTATGTGTCTGTGTGTGTCTGTGTGGGTCTGTGTGGGTGTGTCTGTGTCTGTGTCTCTGTGTGTGTCTGTATCTGTGTGTCTGTGTGTGTCCATGTGTGTGTGTGTCTGTATGTCTCTGTGTGTGTGTCTGTGTGTGTGTGTCTCTGTGTTTTTGTCTCTGTGTATATCTGTGTATGTCTATGTCTGTGTGTGTATCTGTATTTGTGTCTGTATGTGTGTCAGTGTGTGTCTCTGTTTGTGTCTGTTTGTGTGTGTGTCTGTGTGTGTGTGTGAATGTCAGAAAATAGATTTCCAAGTTGGTCCTCACCTTTCACCTTGTGGAATTTTATTCTGCCTTTTCACAGCTTTTTTCTTCATAGACACAGACATAGATATAGATGATATAGATAAATATAGATATAGATGAAGCATATATATAGGCATATATATATGCACTTAGTTTTAAAACGTCATCATCCACCATCTGTCTGTGCATTCTACCATGTCTTGGTAACAGGGTCTAGAGAAACTGTCACTTTGTAGAGATGTGTGCTTTAGTCCAGTGCTCCATCATGCTACTGCATCATGGCAGTACAACATGGAGGGGCAGCGTCGATCTTCTTGGCTTTGGAAAGCACAGCTGCACAGAGGTCCCTTCTGCTAAGCTTTGGTTTTCTGTCCACAGGAATCACCACGGTGCTGACAATGACAACCATCAGCACTCACCTCAGGGAGACTCTGCCAAAGATCCCTTACGTCAAAGCGATTGATATCTATCTCATGGGCTGCTTTGTGTTTGTGTTCCTGGCTCTACTGGAATATGCTTTTGTGAATTACATTTTCTTCGGGAAAGGCCCTCAGAAGAAGGGAGCGAGCAAACAAGACCAGAGTGCCAATGAAAAGAACAAACTGGAGATGAACAAAGTTCAGGTAATGCACTGGATATTACTAATATTATCTCTGTCATCTTGATCAATGACAGGGTGCCCAGGAATATTTTTAACAGAGAAACGTGTTTATGAACCATTATTTGTTGTTATTATTAAGGCCAAACCATCTCCTTGGTTTACAGATTTGAGAATATTTGACTAAAGAAATTAGATGGAAAACTATAGAAATTAATCATATATGTATTAGTTTGTGTGACTATAACAAAACAGCTAAAGCAGGCTGACCTTATAAAGAAAAGGAGTTTGTTTAGCACAGTTTTGGAGGCTGCAAGTGTGTGCAGCATGCTACTGACTTTGTCACTGTGGTTGTTGGTAAATTATATGTAAGGCAAAGGGATTATGTCACAAAGCAGAAAGCCAGACAGCACCTACAATTAACTACTGGTCTTGTTGATCTACCCTTCCAACACTGTTACACTGAGAATGCAGTTTCCAGCACACAAAAACCTGGGGATACACAGAACCCAAACCTCAGCCCGAGTGCATCCCTGTGACTCAAGTTCATTAAGCTTCCTTCTAAGTTGTTCGTAAAATTACATACAGAAGAATAATGTGAAGTCTGCTCAGTAAACAACGGGGAGAGTTAGCTGACTTAACCCTCAGGAGAACTAGGTATTCACCCTTAAGCCACAAGCTCAGATTCAACCAGGAAAGCAGCTGAATGTGGAATTTACAAGCACTTCTCCCAGAGAGAGGGGGCGAAGACAAATGGGTTGCCAAAATTAAAATATAAAGTGTTCTAAATTAAAGCAAACGTAGTTTGTACCAAACTCTCTTTAGACTGGAGTCGTGAACACCGGCATTTTTTAAAATTCTGCTTAAAGAATTTAGTCACTGAAAACAAGCAAAAGACAGGACAGCACGGGCCTTCAGATGAAGAGTGGGTTGTACTCTTGAGAACCGCAGGCCCTGTGGCCCACAGCTTTGCCTTCCAGCACTTCAGCAGGAAATGGCAGATTGGTTGGCCGGATGAGCCAAAGCAGAGATGCTGATGCTTGCAGGGTACCTGAGATCACAGAAAGAATACAATAGCCGATGCTCAAACTGTGCATAAACTTCCTCTGAGTGTCCAGAGAAGAGGTCAAGAAGCCAAGATGGCTGTTTGATGGTTAGTACGGAGGTTAACTTGACAGCATGTAGACCCTTCTGAGACACAAGCTCCAAATGCACTTGAGAGGAAATATTTAGTGTGGTTTAGCCTTCGATGTACCTATGGGAGGTTCCTCAGATTAATTGAGGCTAGGTTAGTAGAAGTCTTGTCCTACATAGTATAGCACCATTCTCTGGATTTAGGTCCTGGATTGCATTTTTTTTAAAAAGCAGCTAGTTGAGAGAGGGGATTCATTGCTCTCTAGTTTCTGATTGTGCGTCAAATAGGACTGCAAGTTTCTATCTCAGAGACTTATTGACCATGATAATAATACTCTTAAATTGGGAAGCAAAGTCATCTTTCTCACATAAGTTGCTTTCTTAAGTTTTTTACAGACACAGGAAATGTTGCTAAGGTAGTTACAATAGGAAAGATAGCTAAAGACTAAGAGGGGAAAAAACAGGTTTCAACTGTTTTCCACAATATGGAATTCAGCATCTGGACTTAGAGTTTATTTCTGATCCATTCATATAGGAAATATATTGAGTCTTCTATTAAATTCCCAAAATGATCCTAATTTAGGAATAAAGTTTGCATCACAAGAATAAGGGAATCTCACAATACATAAAACCAAGTTTCCAGCTATTCTGGGTAATATGTTAGTGGTTAAAATTCCTTTTAAAAAATCAAAATCCAAAATTCTCCAAGGATGATAAAACATCATTAGAAATATCTGGTCCTTAGTAAAATATTAACATACCAGAGCAGAAGAGCAGGAACAGGACAATTATATCATAACCAAGAACACTGAAGCTTTAATACTCTCAAATGTTGACCTGAAAAAAATAGCACTATGGAATAACTATAATTAATATATTTTAAAGTCTGTAGGCAGTAGAAGAACCAGTCTAGAACTGAGAGCAACCTAAATATTCTGAAATAGAAGAGCGATTAGACAAGGTATAGTACACTCATACCATAAAATACTATTTCCGTTAGCGTTTCTATTGCTGTGGAAAAACACCATGACCCAAAGCAACTTGGGGAGGAAGGGGCTCATTTCAGCTTACATGTCCCCATTGAAACCATGAAATAGAATGGATGTAAGTCATGAACTTGAACATGTCATTCGAAGGATAATACAGCAGTCCGTGCAAGAGGAAGGATTAGTTCCGGCTCCATCACTCCGCGTCTTACTGAGCGATGCCTTTGGTGATGCCTGAACTGGAACCACAATTCTGCTTGTACTCCCTCCCTCTGTCCTGCGCATCTGCTGTGGGGCTGCCATAGTAGCATATGATTGTGTAGTTGTTCTTTAGCCTTTTTCTCTTATCGAACTGTAATTTACAAGGAGAGGCAACAGGGCCTTGGCCTAGTGTGTTTACTATTCTTTCCTCAGTCACTACAAGGGGGTAGAACCAAAAGAAGTATGCCAGTATGCCTCAAGGGAATGGATGAGTATCAGATAGACCTTCTCCATCAAAATATTTAGAGCTTAGTAAAATTATTGAATTTACAAAAATTGTTGAACCATGCTTTATAAATTCTTATATCTTCATATGAAATGAGAAAAAGAGACAGTAGCTTATGTTCAACACTGTCTTAATGTTCCTTTTTTTTTTTTTTTAATTTGGGGTATGTGTGTGTCCGTTTGATGTCTGTGTGTGTGTGTGTGTGTGTGTATGTGTGTGTGTGTGTGTGTGTGTGTGTGTGTGTGTGTTGCTAGGTATTGAACTTGGGGCCTCTTCTACGTAGGCTGTGAACTCTCTAATAATGTTTTTATTAAACATATTATGTGGAACTCTCCAATTCATTCTCAATCAACATGCCATATACTGTTGAAAATACCTTCAAAGATGATTAGGGCTAAGATTTTACTGACTTCTTCAAATGTAGATGGAAAAACAATTGAACAGTGTCCTAATTGGGGTTACTATTGCTGTGATGAAACACCATGATCTAAAGAAACTTAGGAAGAAAAGTAATTCTTTGGCCTAAACCACAGTATTCATCATCCAAAGAAGTAAGGGCAGGAACTCAAGAAGGAAGGAACCTGGAAGCAGGAGCTGATGCAGAGGCCAAGGACAAGTGCTGTTTGGTGGCTTGTTCCTACTGGCTTGCTTCTCCTGGTTTTTGTAGAACCTGGGCCCACCTGCTCAGGTAGGTACCACCAGCAATGGGATGGCCCTCCCCGTTGCTCACCAATTAAAAAAATACCCAACAGGCTTCTATGAAGGCATTTCTTTAATTGAAGTTTCTTTCTCTTAGACGACTTTAGCTTATGTCAACTTGACATAAAACTGTCCAGAACTCAGTGTCACCATCTCATGCAACCTAAAATGACCCTGCGAATGCATGAATTTGATAAATCCTGACCTCATCATCTTCTGAGTCAGGGACTCAGAGAGGTAATGTGTGCAATAAGAAGTTTCGTCTGCTCAGCATATCATCTCCAGAGGTTAAATAATGTCAACTTAGCTATTTCAAAAACTGCTACCCTATGGTTAAATTCAAATTTATAGAAATTATTATATTTCCCCCTTAATATTCTGGCTGAGTAATCTTATTATTACCTATGAGATGCTTGTAAAAAGTCAAACATAATTGATATGTGCCTATTCTCCTGGACTTTTCATTGGAAAGGGCTCTGGGATTTGCCTTGGTGTCATGGAGTGTGGTGTGACATTGTTCATTATGGCACATTACTTTTGATGGCCTCAGCTGGCCAGTTAGGTCAAGGGACAGCCGAACTGATACCTCAGAAGTTCAGGCCCTGTATTGATTTATTCTTCCACCAGCTGCACTGAAGCATTTTTTATATGAGTGCAGATGCTGAATCCAGACATTATGAGAGTTTCAGTCTCCAAGGTGATAAAGACTGTAGATTCATGAACCCCTTGGGCACCATTTGAAGCTGGGGATGGTATTTAGAGTTTTGAAAGACAGATTTCACAGCAAAAGAAGACTTTAAGCGAGCTGCCTCTGGGATACTTTCATACTAACCTAGAACTTTTTTAGCTGTCTATACTGGCCACTATGTCTGCTGTGTGTAAATAAATAAAATGGGTGAAAGAAATGCAGGGGTGGTGGGTGACCAGAGACGACATAAAGGCGTCATAAATCATGAAGAATGTGGGAAGAGTCTATGAAAGATTCATAGCAAATTCAAGCTGCAACCCCAAAGGCTAGGATGGAGGATTTTGCTTCTGTAATTAGATAGATGTTCTATGATGCAACCTCTCCTCCTGCATGTCTGTTCTTTGTGGCAAATCATCCAAATGCTGCCAGTCAATTTTCTGTATGTGAAGTAAGCCGTGTGCTGTTCTGGACCCCAGAATGCATGTAAAGATGAGTATGTCGGAGGTATGCAACTCATACTTAGGTCATGAACCTACTGCTGGCCTTGGATCCTGGACCCCAGCGTTCCTCAGCAGCTCCCTTCAAGGTGACTGGAACATGGACCCTATCTTTGATGGAACTGATTGTTTTGGTTTAGCAGCTTAAATTCTACAGTTTCCACTGGCAAGCCTGTGGTGTTTCCTCATGGACTGGGAACTTCATACTTTTTTCCAAACCTAGCTTGATTCACTTGATTCTAAACCTGTTCCGATCCATGAACCTGCCAGTGGCATCCCACTTTATCTCTTAGTCCCAGCTTCCTTCTAATTGGCATTGTTTTCAGACGGTCTTTCTCTCCCTGTAACCCCAAAAGCTCTAGCTTTATTGTGTCGCTATCTATAATCCCAGAGCAGCCTGTAAGTACTTTCTTTAGAGTGCCAACCCTAATAATGACAGGCAAAATAGATCCTGGGTTTCAGCCTATTTGTATTTAGCCAACTTAGGACATATTGTCATTGAGAATTCTGTCTTTTTAATGAATAAAACAGAAAACACCAAATACTCATGTCTGAGCTACTGACATCTATGAACCTAAAAGATGCCATCAGGCCCAGTCAAGTCACAGTGGAAACCAGAGTGGCTGTATCAAAGAAAAGTTGGGTGGGATCAGAAAGACCACACCAATAGACATTATTACCACAACCAACTAAAATCCTTGTGATGTGTGTGTGAAATGCAGGCTGGAAGGATGCTAACACAGGATGTAGTAAAAGTGATTCAGATTTTTGAGCAATTTTCATAGTTGATTCACACACACACACACACACACACACACACATACACACACACACACACACACACACACACACTCCTGTTTTGACCATCAAAACTAAAGCTCAGAGAGAGGGTAGAGAGACTGAGTTCAGGGCTCTTCTTTCTGTACGACTTAACTGAGTTAATCCTGTAGGTCACCTAGGATTCAGTTCTGGAAGGACCAGAAAGACATACAGTGAGGATATCTTGCAATTGACACCTACCTGTCTGAGCTAATGTGCTTTTGAGATCATTTAGGAAATGTGCATAGAAGGGTTGGAGAGATGCTCAGCAGTTAACAGTATTTAATGCTCTTGCAGAGGATCCTGGTTTGTTTTCCAGCACCCATGTGATGACACACAATTTTCTGTTAACTCCCGTTCCCAGGAATATGATGCCCTTTTCTGGCTTCCTTGAACATGAGGCCCATAAACTACAGACAGACAAATAGGCAAATCACTCATATATGTAAAATAAAATTACATACATCTCTTTAGACAAAAATAAAATGTGTATAGAACTACATAAACTACCTGATAGAGTGTCAGTCATTGATGGCCAATGCAGAAAACGTGACAAGAGCCTAGCCTGGTAACCAACTAAAGGGAATAAAATGGAAGGTAAAATCCCTAAAAATTCAAAAAAGGAGGCAGAAAAAATGGAGCCAGGCACAATGATTCACAGATGACTTCCTATCTCAGTGGTAGTGAGGCTGAGTCTGAAGAATCTCAATTTTGATGTCAGCTGGGCTACATAACAATACCCTCCCTCTCTTTCTCATGCACACAGATTAAGTGCTTTGAGTAGAATTCTCAGGGAAAATAGCAGTGAGAAAGGTGATTCCCTATGTGGTATTTGGGGATGAGGATAAAAATTTTAGATTTCATTCTATGGCTTGAGAAAAAGTTAAGAAAGGCTTGAGCAGAGAAGAAAGCATCTCTTGTACATCCTATAGAATCACGAGCTGCTGTGCACAGAAAAATGAAGGGCCACTGTCCTAAAAAAAGTAAGATCAATTATGGAGCTATGGACCATCATAGAAGGAGGTGGTCAGAATCTAGACATGTTTAAGTAGAGCCATTTGCACTTGTTAATAGAGAGAAGGAGAGAGATGTGGAAAGGACATCAAAATGATATTTTCTCCCTAAGCAGTGTTTAATAAAATTGCTAGTAACTTCATTTTATCTTCATCATTGTTTCTATTTATGATTACATTTAAAATATATATATATATGTATTTATATATTAATGTATTTAATACAATTATATTTTAAGTATATTTAAAATGTGTATATTTGTTTGCATGTATGTAGGTTTGTGCTTAATCATCTGCCCTTTTTCAAAATGATAATAAAGTATTTGTTTCTGCTAGTAGCTTTTGGAACATGCAAGGAAATGTAAAAACTATGAGCAAAGCTGCCAACAACCTCAAACCCACACCCTAAAAAAAGAAAATCCAGGCTAAGGGATCAGATGTGACAGATATAATGAGCACTGGTGATATGGGTAGAACCTGAAAACATGGTCCATTCTAGGAGAGGGGTTGCTCAGAGGCTGTGGCCCTCCAGGCAATCTGTGGCAATGTGCAGACACCATTATTCCCAAGAGACAGCTTCATCAAGTAGACTTCTCGAGGACACTGAGTTGGCAAATTCTGCAGCCAGTATTCTCTTACTTAGTCCCTGCTTGGTAGTTCAGAATCATTTAGTATATGTGAATTTTTTCAAGTCAGCCAGCAAGAAAGAAATAACATTCTGCTTGTAACATGAATTGAATCTGAAGGTATACCTCAAGAAGGCTTTAAAACTGTCACTGCCAACGAGATTGTCTTTTATTTTAATTGCACTGGCTTGAGTTCTGCTATGTTTGTATATTGATAATATCCAGAGTGCTTAAATTCAGCAAGTGGTAACATTTTTTATGAAGGGTTGGAGGGGTGATGAAGGCAGAGAGAAAGAATAACATGGAGGCTGAGCCAAGATATAAGTAAGTAGGTACATTCGTTGCATGTTTCTCTTGAGGGAAACATAGCTGTCATCGTTCTGGTTCCTGGATCCCTGTCATTTTATATCCACTCTCAGGATTTTATGCATACCCATTTTCATCAGTCAGGATTTCCAGGAAAACAGAACCAACAACTTATAACAAAGTTTATTTTAAGGAATTATCTTGTGAGGTTGGGGAGCTGTGAAGACTAAATTCTGTAGAGCAAGTTTCAGGCTGGAAATTAAGCTGAACTTGATCCCAAATCTTTAGAATATTCTGGAATTATAAACTCAGTTCTGGGGCAAACTTTCTTCTCAATAGATGATAGATAGATAGATAGATAGATAGATAGATAGATAGATAGATAGATAGATAGATAGGTAGGTAGGTAGGTAGGTAGGTAGATAGATAGATAGATAGATAGATAGATAGATAGATAGATAGATAGATAGATATAAAAAACTATAGAGAATGAGAAAGAAAGAGATCTGTAAATAATAAATGATAGTTTCTTTATATTGATTTTTAAAGAGATGACTGCTGAGAGAAGAAGGTGTTGCTTGTTGTCCTCCTTGAAAACATAAGAACGTAAGCCTCGCTACTTTATAAGCCTTGTCCAATTTGTTCAGCACCGTCTTCCCAGATTTAGAATTTACAACTGAGGTGTTTACAAGTCCTCAAGTACTAAAGGAAGGATGGAGAGAGATCAACAACCAGAAGGCAGATGTCCTAAGGCCTTCTTTCTAAGGCCTTCCTGCCTATGTGAGCCTTTCCATTTGTTTGTAGCCAGCTGTTATCAAGGCCAACTAACATGATCACTTGGAGAAAGATGATGGAAAAGCTCAGAGTCATGAGAAAAGGGGCATTTGAAAAGAGCACGGAGTGCCCATAGTTAACAGAGGTCATACCATTTGTCCAGTAAAAGATTGACAGTCGGTTCAAGGAGAAAGAGCTTCGTGTTTGTGTCAGAGAGTATAATATTAAGGGATTTATTCATTGAGATCTTCCCATTTCTAAAATAAGAGACATATTGTCCTACAGCCACATCTGGCACAGTGCCTGAAGCCCAGCAGGCACTCTATAAACATTTGCTGAATAGATGGGGGAGGTGAACAAGTGAGCACTTTAAATGTTTACTCATGTTCATCATAAAATTCTCTCCTGCTGCACAGAAAATATACACACCAATAAAAATACACAGAGGCATACACACACACACACACACACACACACACACACACAAAGTCTGTACCATCAGCTTTTACAATAACCGTATTCTAGTAAGGAAAGTTACTGGAAGTATAAAAGGATTCTTATGTGGATCTTCTTAAGTGTTCCTCAGAAAGAACACTGTACTGCTGATTTAATAATTAAACAATGAGTTCAACATTCATAAAGTTCTAGAGCTAGATTCATTCTTTATGTGTCAAAACACCACTTGAAGCTATTGTTTCTAACAATCTGTGGGATGTCTTTACTTATTAATAATTATTTATTATTTATTACACAAAGTAATAAATCTCACAAAGTCTTTAAACACCCGTGCATTTGCACTAAGTTAAGAAAAATATAATATGATACCAGCTTCATGAGAACTGCATGCATCCCTGGCTTATTCTAGTGTCTTTAAACTTATCTAGCTACTCATAATAATTAAACTACACAATGTATACAATATAAATGAAGAATTTAATTTTACAAGTTTTTTACATAGTATTTGTAACACATTATTTTTGCGATATTATACTCTATAATTAAAGACTGTCAAAGACTGGAAACACATTTCTTAGATTACCTAGGGGAAAGCACCCATTTATGCATGAGAATGCTAAGACCTTGACTAAGCCAAGGTCATTTGTGGATGTCCATGTGAGAAGTGCATGTGCCCACAAAGGCCAGAATAGGGCACTGAATGGATCTCCTGGAGCTGGAGTTGTAGGATGTTGGGAGGCCACCTCACCTGGATATTGGCAACTGAAATCTGCAGTAAATGATCTTAACTGCTAAGCTTTCTTCCCAGATTCTTAAACGATCAATTTTTGATGAAGGGAATTCATATAAACCGCCTGAATCTTGTGGCTCCTGAGTGAGTCCTTAATCGTTGGTACCTTATTCTAAGGCCACAATGGTCTCATTCATAAGCCTAACAGCCTCTTCTACGACACCCTTCCACCTGGTCTTTCTGAAGTACAAGTGACTGTACTCCACTTTTGGTTACCTCTTCCTTCACACTTGAGTTCCCATCATGCCCTTCTCTCATTCTTTGCTTTCCTCTCTGATTTAACAGGGTATTTCACATAATTCATTTCTACTCCCACAAACACACATGTACACTAACACACACACACACACACACACACACACACACACACACACACACACATTCATACTCATGCACACATCTTAGTTTCAGTCACAGTACTCTAGTTATCTTTACATAGACAATTACACACTGGCTAAATACCACTGAGCTGCCTAATGTTTGACACAACTTTGACCAAAATATCTCACTTTTTCCTTTGTCCCTTAGACCCTCCCCACAATGAAATCCCCAGGTCTTCTAATTACCATCTAAACTTCTCAAACAAGCTAAACATTTTCAGATGGTCTTAACTCTTTACCTTATCAATAATGATCCAGTTAGTTCTGGATTTTGATATTCCTTCATAGATCCTTCTGTGAAATTAATCTTCCTATCTCTACTATAATACATCCCTTGTCCTAGCCTACCTTGCCTTCTCCCAGTACTGCTATACCACCAATCAAGAAACAGGATTTATAACTTAAAAATAAATATCAGTACTAATAAAGGGCAAATGGAAAAAAAGGGGGAGAGCATGACATAAATACACTTGTTTGGGCTGAAGAACATCTCTACAGGACAAAGCCAATGGTAGACATCAAATACAAAGATCGATTCTAGGGTTTCTCTGGACAAGAATGCCTTCAGGAAACAAGAAGGTACATGTTGTGGTGTCATTTTTAGAGACTAGTTTCCTTACAGTGCTCCTCTCTTTCTATCTCCATTCAATTATGTTTAGTCACCTCCCTCTACCCTTTGTACTTCTTGATCCTCTTAGCAGCACAGTTTGTAAATTCTACTCTAAAAGTTGGTGCTAATGTTTGTATGTGGTAAGGATTCTAATTGTGAGTAGTGTACATCCCAACACACTCTATCAGACATAATAGTAGGCATGCACACATTTGGATAGAGGGCTAGAATTTACTATTATAAAGAAGGATGTAAAGATACACAAAAAAAAATGGGAATTTAAATTAAGCTTTGAAGATAACAGATCCATTTGATTGAGGTGTAAAGAAGAGACCAACAATATGCAATATTGTTTTAATGTTCATTTCTTTTACCTTTGCTGATTCACTTGTTCTTTCTGAGGCTCAGTTTTACTGTTTTCAGAACTTGGATGACATAATGCATTTCATGGCACTCTACTAAAAATAACTGATACATTACAGAGTATAGTTTAAATACATTAGCTATTATCAAAAACAAATAAATAAAAGTCTCCCAAATAAACAAACCAATGTTCAGGGCTAGGCCATAGTAGGCATCCCACTTAGAATGGAACAAGACACATATTATAAAAACACACAAAATATGGGGAAAAAAGAGCTACAGGTCAAATCCAGCTACAGCTTCTCTTTATTGTCAACTCAGTATTTGAAACTATCAACTACATAACTAAATTCACCACTGGATGTTGCAAAATCAAGGTAGAAAGACACAAGCTTTAAATCAGATAAGGATGGACTCTCATTTTGAAGCTTAAACTTACTAGCTAACTAAACATTACTCTGTTAAGAATTCTAAATTTCAGCTTCCTTGTCTGTAAAATGAAGGTGGCATAGCATGCAAGTCTCTTTATGTAGACTTGTAAGCACACACAAATAACATATATAAAGCATGCCCCCATTCTTCTAGGCACACAATAGACTTCTACACTGTACTGTTGGGACCACTGTTATATGTTATTCTCTTCCTCTGTTTTTTTTTTTTTTTTTTTTTTCTTCTTCTTCATCAGACTCTTTTGCTTCTCTGCATATATCCGTCCTTCCAACAGGGGTTCACTGAGTTTAATCTCACTTGGAAGCACAGCACACTAACTTTAAACATGGCTGTCCCATGTCCTCTGAAGCCTTTCAAATGGATTTGCCAGTAAGCAGTGTAGTTCCTCCATGGTCTCTACTCCCGTTTCCACCTTCGGGTTCCTGCTTAGGTCCTTGCCTTCATTCCCCTCATGATGAACTGTAAGCTGAAATAAATCCTTCTCCAAATCACAGAGTTGCTTAATCATAGCAACAAAATGCAAACTAGTACATAAATCCGTACCAGAGAGTTGGCTGCTTCTCTAACAAGTCTAATCATGTATTCATGTTGGGTTTTTTTTTAATGTGGTAGATAGTCTTTTTGTTTGGTTTGGTTTGGTTTGGTTTGGTTTGGTTGGGTTTGGTTGGGTTTGGTTGGGTTTGGTTTGGTTTGGTTTGGTTGGGTTTGGTTTGGTTGGGTTTGGTTGGGTTTGGTTGGGTTTGGTTTGGTTTGGAACATAGAGTATTTAGTTCAACCAACTTAATGGGTTGTTCTGTAGGAACTCAGAGGGTAAGAGCATCAAGACAAATGCAAAAGATAAAGGCTTGGCTTAGGAAATGTCAGAGACAAGTGAGCAAAGACTGTCAGGGAAGTTCATGTGATATCTTGGGTTGAGAATTTCTTGTCAGCTGGGGCTGAAGAAGAAGCTGTGATTAACAAGAGACCAGAAACACTTTCTTTATTGGGAAAATGAATGTGGTGAGCTGGGGCTGAGAAATCAGCCATATTAAAGAAAAGACTAGATTAATTATGGTAAAAGTCTGAGGAGTATACCGCCCCACCCCCCAGAAGCTGTGGTTCAGAGGAAGTTAATGCTGCATCACATACTGGTAGCCAAACTTGGCAGTGTGCAAAAGTCCCCTCATGCTTGTTGCTGCATTTGGTATCATTTGAGCTGCAGGACTGACAGTCATGGAAAGAAGCTGAGGCTTGTCACTGTGAGCGGTCAGAAGGGACTGGAGACATCACTGGTAAAACGACCACTTCAATAGCATTGGAAACCCAAGGTCTGAAAGGGGAGTGGAGAGATTCCAAGGCTTGGCATCATGTGGCAGATTTGGACACCATAAGGAGAGGCTGGGAGAGGCCACTGGTGGGAGTGCAGCCTCAGCTCTCCAGTATGACATAGGTACCAGACCATGTGACATCCACAAAGTTACAGCAGCAGATATGGCATGAACAAGCTTGGCCCTGTAAGATCGGCTATGTGGACAGGTGTGACGTCGGGAGTTGCACCAGAGAAGAAGAGATGCCTAAGTCTTTATAGCCCAGAGGATTGTGAGTCCCAGATATGGGACCTTGAGCTATGTATACTCTTGGAGTTTGGTTTGGCTCTTATTTTATTGTGACTATGCCCTGGTTCTTCCCTCTTGACATAATAAATATTTAACTTGGTTTGGTAAGAGTGTAGGGGAAGATTGGGGTATTTGGGGGGGGGCTTTTTTTGTTTGGTTTTAGTTTGGCTTGGTTTGGTTTTTAATTTTACAGAAGATAGACAAACAATAGATAAAAATAGATGAGTAATAAATGCAAGCTGACAGTTGATAGGCAAATATGTAGAAGGTAAGTGGATCACTGCTGGAAGTAGAGAGATCATTGATAGAAATAGCTGATTGGTAGAAATAGATGACAGAGATAGAGGATGTGTAATAGATAATAGAAGATTAATAGATATGGTGAATAACTGATAGATGATTTATTGATCGGTATAGACAGATGAACTACGAATAATCTTCATTGTCAGTAGGCACATGGAGCCAGTTTCCTACTGAAAGGGGTAAGTGTACAGAAAGTGGAAAGGACTAGTGTGTCCCCCTGTGACCTTGGTGAGCATCTGAGCAGGTCTTCTCTACCCACAGGTTGATGCCCACGGCAATATTCTTCTCAGCACCCTGGAAATCAGGAATGAGACCAGTGGCTCCGAGGTGCTCACGGGTGTAAGTGACCCCAAGGCCACCATGTACTCATACGACAGCGCCAGCATCCAGTACCGCAAACCACTGAGCAGCCGCGAGGGCTTTGGGCGTGGGTTGGACAGGCACGGGGTTCCCGGCAAGGGGCGCATCCGCCGGCGCGCCTCACAGCTCAAAGTGAAGATCCCTGACTTGACTGACGTGAACTCCATAGACAAGTGGTCCCGAATGTTCTTCCCCATCACCTTTTCTCTTTTTAATGTCGTTTATTGGCTTTACTATGTACACTAAGGTCAGTCTCGTGGTTCGGTTTAGACGACCTTCCTCCTCGCTTGTTTTTTGACCCCACAGATTCCCAACAGCGGTAACTGCTGTGGTTTTCGAGGTAAGAGATTCAGCCTTCCAGTTGGTTTTCGATCTTGTGTGTCAGTTTTTATTACCACACCATGTTTACTTCAACCACAACAACAAAAGGTATTTTTTCCTGTCTACTGTGGTCCAAGGTACCAGCTCTGTAAGAGTTCCCTCAATTGCTTTGTTTACAAACACACAGAGAGGTGGATGGGTGGGAGATCTTGTTGGCCGTCTTTCTTAGTTGCCCTGAATCTTACTGGATTATTTAAAAATGAAACTGTACAGTGGACCTTGCTGTCCACCTGCACTGTATTCTGGGTAAACCGTAACCATCTCATGATGCCAAAAAAATTAAATAGAAATTAACAAAAACAAGAAAAAAAATAACTTGAGCATCTCAGAAGACTAAAGCCATTGACAAGTTGCAGATTTCCAGGAAGAGGGTATATAACACTGCAGTTCCCTTCCACTCTGAAGTTCTGAACCCCTTCTAGAAGGTTCGGAGCTCCGTGGAAGAAGGACATGAAAGCTACTGAGGCTCGTTTTTTCCCCCAAACTGACCCTATAGTGTCCATCTGACAATGATCATGGGTATTCCTAAAATCGGCCCTCTCCCAGACTGCCCAGATGTTCAAAGTCAACATTAGAATCCAGCCTGGTCTGACTGGTAGTCACTGAGGTTCCTTACTTCTTTAAGGGTAAAGAGTTTGGGGGAACAATCACTTTGTGCGTTGTAGAGAGCAGCCCTGACTATCCTTCATGAGCCTTGCAACCTCTTGATGACATGGAAACGTACCATTTCCCACAGTTCCTGCTCCAGAGAGAAGGAAAGGTTATATGGGACACAACTGGTAAAGGTTTTGAAGGAGGTGGAGACCATTTTTTTTTCCTTGAGAAAATAAATATATATATTGCTATTTCCCTGAAGAAGGCAAGACTTAACGTTACGCAAAAGGTGCCTGGGCAGTTATCCGCACTGCCAAATCTTAAGTCAAATTGTATGTGTTTCTTAGCCTTCCAGAGAACAGTGTCTAATGATGGTGAGCTCGCGCGGGACTGCTGACACTTTTTGTTTCTGCTCTCTGAACCCTGCCTTTCAAACTACAAAATGAATGGCCCGGGAGATGCTGATCCTCCACATCAACGTCTTCCTCCAAAGCCAGATTTCCAGGTTAAGTGAAGCTTTAAAGTAGCAAAATCACAGAAAGAAAAGAAACTCTAAATGGCAAAACACTGAGCCTTTAGCCACGCCCACCAGCCCCTGAGGCGTGGACCGGAAGTATCTCCACTCATTAGTGCACTGCCTGGTCTGCTCCTGGATTATTCTGGGTCGTGGTTCTCATGACTTTCAGTAAAGCAACACAATTCGAAACGTGCTCAACAAGCTACTGTTGAGTTCTTCCCGTTTTATAGCATTAAAACCTCAATTTCTTTTTGGCCTGAGTTGTAAAATTATGTTTATTTGCAAGGTCGGGGGAGAGCACCCATTGACCAGTCGTGGATGGAGGCCATTTTGGCAGGATCCAGGCACTCCCAGGATGAGGAACGGCAGGGCTAATCAGGATCCCGAGGTGACTGCCTCATCTGATTCTCTGGCTGTCCTCTGAGAAGAGAAGCCGTGTGCAGAGTTAGTGTGAGCTACTAACAATTATAGTCATATTTGGAAAGGGAAGGCTGGAATTTGTATTAAGTAGCCCAAGCGGAGAATATAAAATATTCATTCAGAAAGCAAAGGGAAAAGAGAAAGCTTAAATAAATGAGTGTGGCTGGATGTAATAACAGACATTAGTAATATATATATATATATATATATATATATATATAAATTCCACTGTACCTTAAACAAAATAAAACCCCTAATGACAGCTATTTCATGGGGAATGCTAGGATTCTGAAGACAAATTTTCAGTTAGGCTTTCAGGTGTGTGGACGCACTTCCCTAGCTGAGCCAATCTCAGCCCGGGTTGGAGGGTCAGCTATGCAAAAAGCTGCACACAGCTTCCAGCAAGCTGGGATGCTTTGCCATAGACAATCCCTGGACAAAGTAGAATGTGACCCTATCAGCAGTGGAAGCTTCCTAATACCCAAGAGCCACTAAGCAGCCACTGACTTTAAAGATAGGATGGGATATTAGATGCCTGATGTGGAACAGAAATTAATCATTCTGATGCCAAAGCTCTTTAAATGGCTTTGAAGAAAGAAAAAGCAAACCAGAGAGAAAGTGTCTACGTACTCAGATCTTCTCATAAAAGACCGTGATAATTTATGTTTTCAGTACTGTATCTCCCTTTGTAAAATCTAAAGTGATTTCGTTATAGTTTTAGACATAAAGCATCTTTTGCATTTAAACAAAAAAGAGGGAACAACATTTTGAAGTCCTCCTACATTTTCACCTTTTAAAATGTAAAGTGATTAGTCCTCCGTTGCCTAATTGGGCATAAAACAGAAGGGGATCACAGCCACCATTATGCAAATCTGACTAAATGGCTTTGATCTCAGAGTCCATAGTGAAGCTTCTATTGCATCAAAAGTTGTCCTGCTTGTGGGTCATGATCTTCGTCCTAACTCTGAACACCTCCCAGACTAATCCATTCCTCTCTGCTCCCTTCCGAAGCCAAACACTGACAGGGAAGCACCTCCCGTCTCTGGTTTTCTCCCTCTTCTTTCGAAAAATGGTGTAAATAAAACATAAAGGTCAGGAAGCATTCAGAAACGCCCTTACAAGGCCCTTATTTTTGAAAGATTCAGATTACATTATACCAAGGTTGTTGTTTAACTACTATTGAGTTGATTTCCATTTGCTTATGAAAATCGCCATAGTCTCCATTAAGGAACAGAAGAGACTGAAAAGTGTAGACTTCATCTCTTATGCCTCATTTACATCCGGAGAGCCCTATGTTACCCAGTTCGATTGTGGGACAGATCATGTTGAAGACTTAACCGGCTGTAGGCACGGAAGACATCTACACTTGACAACTGTGACCACACATAAAACATCAGATGTTCCTAATACTTGGCAGTTCTGTAAGGCAAAGACCCAAGCAAAGGCTTATTTATGCTCGAATGATCCAGGATTAGTATCTCAATCTATTCTGTTGCCAAATACCAATAGCAGCTAGCTGGCAACTCTACTGAATGAATTATCTGTGTTTGTGACACACATAAGGCAAATCTATATACTTTATTGTGCAGTAGAGTCAATGGTGGATTATAAAACTGAGAAAAGGAGGAATGGCCTTTGGGTTCTTAAAACAAAAGAAAAGAAAAAAAAAAAAAGAAAAAAAAGAACTTTCCTTTAAGAAAGCCACAAAAATTCCATCTTTCTATACCCAATGACTATTTTATCAATATTCACTTAGAAGGGGTTTGATTACAATCTGCCAAGTTGAACAAAAAGAAAAACAGGGTGATTTTTCTTGAAGGGGAAAAAATGTCTCTGAGATAGCTCATGTCCAAAATTTTGGACAGTATATTGTCAAAGAGGTAATGTGCCCCTGTTTGTTTCCTAAAGTATAATCATTTATCCCAGGAAGGGGTGAAAGGAGCAGTTTCCGGGATGAGCAGAACAGGAAAACACCCATATATCCGAAAGAAAACACAAGGTTCATTTGTTAATGGGTAGACTACTGTGTAAACTCCCTTGTAAATTCTGTACATAGTCCGCCCGAACTGTTCCCTGTGATGTGGCGGTCCTCAACTTCGGGTGGATGTTTGGAAAACCGGAGCACTGTAAATAATGTAAGCCTACAAAGCTTTTGCTTTTATTCATGAAGTGAACCGATTAGCGATTCAGGTCCAAACCAGAATCTCTCCAGCTCTTGCTCTTTCATGCGTACAAGTTGTGTGACTCTGCTGCAAGCCATAGCCAGGTGTCTGTGATCACTGCCTCATGCCTTTACCCACTGAAAGGGACAGCAGCTGCTTAGAAAGCTGCCAACCTATGGGGCCAAAGAACAGAGCACCAGCAGAATCCAGAAGTGGGACCATCTGCTCCTTGAGCAGTCGTGAAAAAATAGATAAGTTGTTTTCAGTTACCCTGGCTATCATCAAGAACTGAATCACCAATGCTGCTTAAGGGGTCAGGGATGGAAAGGATGCTCAAAATCCATGGGGAATCCAAAGCTTCATTTGTGCCAATAGCTTTCGCTTCTAACTTCTCCTCTGCTTTGTCTTATTGAATTTTTCATGATACTAAACATGAAGAGAATGCATAGGTTTGATCAGGGTGAACTGTAAATACCCAAAGGATAGGCAGGGGTGCAGGTGGAGACAATAAGCAGTCTTGGAGGTGCTGGGAAGGCATATGGGAAAGATACAGAGGTATCCATGTCCTTATCTTAAAGGTAGACAAAAAATGTTGGTGTGTACCGATAGAGAAGGTCAATGGGAGTGTTTGAGTTTAGAAAGGGTGTGTATGGCATAAGCTACTTGAGTTTGAAGAACCTGGTAACTAAATGTTTCCAGATATTGCTCCCTCCAAGTTTTCGGAATTCTTTCAGAAGTCTTCAGTATTAGGACACAGAATGTGTTTCCATGCAAACTGGCAATCCCAGATAGGGTGGTGGCACCGACAGAAATTCTTAATATCCAAGCAACTGAAGACAGATTGGTTTCTTAGTGTTAGAGGGAAAGGTGTCCTCCTTAAAGGTAAGGTTCTTTGTGTCATTTAAAGTGATAGGAGAGTACACACAGAGATCCATTCTTTGGGGACATTTTAATTCCAAAATATGACCCATCACTGGCTGAACACACAAAACACACCTTGTTGGAACTCATCCGTTCTGCCATTTTCCAGATTAGAACATATTGTGTTTTTTTTTTTAACCTTAGCTTTTCTTCAGATAACATATTATCTGGAATGATTGAAAATACAATTGTTGAAAGTTGCAGCAAATGTCTGATAGAAGTTCTTTTTAATAAAAGAATTACAAAACATAAAATATTAAGCTCCTAGCAGGGTAAAAATAAGGGGTCTCTGTTTGTTTTGACATCTCTCATGGCAGAAATTTCCCATTACAATTGAAGGAGTCTAACGGGATTTTCTTCTTATTTTTCTTTTACCTATTCAGAAGCCTTCGGCATAGTAAGGAACTCAGAACCATTTTTGATTGGCTTCCATACTTTGATGGAATTCAGGCTGGGGAAATAGATAGTCCTGAAGTAGCTGAGAAGGAATCCCACTCTCCGGAACTACACTACCTGCACATTCTGTCTTGTAGACAATCAGAACAAGTCCGATCAGACAAGAGAGGCCAAATAAGCTTGTTGATTTGCCTTAGGGACACAGAGCCACATGTTCATTCATTAATAAAGTCTCATTTCAAAGCCAAAGGACGAACAAGAGCAATATTATTATCTGGCTCTTGCCATGAAAACATATATATATATATGTTTTCAAATAATTAAAATATTATATTTATATTTCACAATCCTGGTTTTTATAAAATAGATGAAATCTTCTTATTCCTTCCCAACTACATACCCAGTGGAATAAATTCCATTCCTCTTTATTCTTCCTGTCAGTTCTAGAGCTTAGATCCTATCTTGCTTATATTTAGATGGTGGCTTCAATCTTTGGACTTATATTGCATTTCCTCGTTTAACTCATGAACAATGGATTATCACAGTTCTTCCCAATTCCTACTTATAATGCCTTTAAAAGGTCTTCAAGCCTTTAATCATAGCCACCTCTGAATGCCCTTGATTATTTTTCTTTCTGTTTTTTTATGTAAAGAGTACAAACATTTACAATAGTCTTCTCTCTCCAAACTTATTTCGAAATATAGAAGAAATGAAAATAATGCACTCGGGCCTTGGATGCTGACATTATCTATACCAGAACTTAAAGTTACAGCCATTTTTAAGACATCATGGTAGCACATTAAGTTTATGTTTGTCTGTGCATATGCTTCCCTAGTCTTAACTATATGACATTTAAGTTTTTGCTATTATTCTTCCCAGAGTATCTTATCACTCAAGTTGTACATCAGTGGTTAGATAACCACTTAGGAATTGAATTCATCGTTTCTGTACTCCTATAATTCATATATATCATGTCAATACTCCCCTTCAACCTTCTAACAGATTCTACAGAGTTACCAATTGCAGAAACCACTATGTGCTGTCCGAATTCTCACGAGAAAATTATGAAAGAACACATTTTCTCCATAAAGCATCTCTATAGACTTAGAGAAGAGTTCTCTAAACATATAGCAAATAATCTTCCCTATGCTATTGGAAGGTTAACAGTACAAGGTGAAGAGAGCAGGGAGCTAAGACACTTTGGAGTCAGGATGGAGGTATACATCTACCCAGGACTGTAACTCTTGATATGCTAGATGATGACTTTAAGTTCTCTTCCAGAACCAAGTTTCAAGGGTTATTTTACAGAGATTCATTTACACTGGAGTTCAACCAAACGATGCAGGTTCATCATAGACCCTGTTGATGCAGCCTCACAAACCTAATAATAGTCTTTATCTCATGCCTTTAAAAGTTAGCCACGTGGGCTGGAGAGATGGCTTGGTGGTTAAGAGCACTGACTGCTCTTCTAGAGGTAACGAGTTCAAATCCCAGTAACCACATGGTGGCTCACAAACCACCTGTAATGAGATCTGATGCCCTCTTCTGATGTGGCTGAAGAGAGTTATAGTGTATTCATATATTTAAAATAAATAAACAAGTATTAAAAAAAGTTAGCCACCTGGTATCAAGTGAACTGAATATTGGTCATATTTCCTCCAAACCTCTACTTTAGAAATATTCTAGACCACAATCTCTATCTTAGAAAAGTATCTTTAAGGGACTCTTTTATAATAGTCATCCATGTGATCTGGTCTCCAATTTTAGATCTTGGGAATTTTAGAATGTTCTTAAACCATCCTCTGTAACAAGAAAAAGCCATAAAACCCTCCCTCATGGATGGAAGGCCATCTTGTAGTCAATGTCTGAGCCAAAATGCATTCCAGACATATCCAATTTCGAACTTCACATCTCTCTATATCCCTAAAATGAAATGAGCAAATGTATTTGAACTTCTAAGCCAGATGCAGCTTCTCATCTAGATGAAAAGGATTCTGGGTCCTTAGAAGCTGTTACACATCCTTCCTGTCCTTTTCCTCACCTCCTGATACTCTACTTTGCTTCCAGATCCAATTGGTCTGATATTTTAGATACAGCCATGGCAAAAAAAAAAAAAAAAAAAAAAAAAAAAAAAAAAAAGAAGTTTATTAAATTGCGATCAGTCTAGCAATCTTTCTCTAGACAGTGCACCCCTCCCCATTTCAGTCTCTGAACATGACCACCAAAATAATTCCTGCAAGTATTCTTAGCTTTTACTGAATGTTTAGGATTCTCCTGGAAACCTTCCAACTGTTAAGAATTGTTAGGATAATCTTTCCCCATCCAATTGCCTATGTCTGTGGATCTGTCGTATATGGCTTGACTTGTGTTCATGTGTGTTTCTTCTGTACATAATTTATTGAAAGATTTTATTATTTATTATATTGAATTTTTTAATTGTTAGGATAATGCCCCAAAGTACCATTTTTCTGCTGCATGTCAGCCTATGAATGGAGCACCTTCTTTTTTTAAAAAATTAGCTGAGTCTTCCGCTCCCAGCCTCAGGCATTCTTCAGAGAGGATTCTCCCAACCTCCCCATGTGCTGGTGGACGGTTGCTCCTCATCAAGTAATGACATGGTTACTTTCTTTTCTGCTTTCCCATGGTGTCTTTAGCCTTCAGATGGAGTCACACCAAACAATACCACTTTTAGAGGGAGGAATCATTCCTAAGTTCTAACTAAGGAGAGTGCTTACTAATGAAGGTGTATCTACTGAGATCCCTTCAGGTACAGGTGACAAAAGATGACTCTCAGAGGATCCTACACAATCAAGACATTCTTAGCTCACGTAACATGATTAGAAGTGCCTAGTCTAGTGTGCTTATTTCAAAAACGAAAGACCCAAGACTCTTATCTGATTCTGTGAATATTCTCAGCACTCAATACAGCTACAACAAGGTTGCACAGAACATCCCAGATATCCAGAAACAGGGCAAGTCCTGGATTTTTTAAAGACAAAGAACTCTTTCTTCAACTCAGCCCCAAAAGCCATTCTTTTTGTCATGTTGGCTGGGGGAGGGTTAGGCATCATTCCTCAACCACTCACTGAAGAGTGTGGTTATCATGACTGGCTTACAACAAGTACCCAGTGCCATATAACCTAATTAATTAATTAATTAATTAATTAAAATGAAACCAAGAATGGCTTTGGGTAGATATCCAATGATGACTATGTCATATTAGGCTAAGGTAAGAAAATATTCTCCCACCATAACATGGCCCTTTGCTCTACACTCCAGCCCTATGAAGTTATTCAATAACAGCAGTATCAGGACACAGAAGTCCAAATAGCTTAAATAACATGCCCAGATCTGATGGTGACTGGTGAGGTGGGCATTCATTCCCAGTTTTTCTTGCCTCCAAAGATGAAGTTTCTACCTCTCCCACACAATCTGTCTTTAACCCCTTTGACCTCAATAATACAGGCTTTGGGAGTAGTTCAAGGATGTGCAAAAGCTTGGAAGGAGACAGCTCTCGAAGCCAAGAGTAAGATACTGTGCCCACTAATCACTGTTAAGTTTATTTTCATCCATTCTACCCTCTCTCCAGTCCCTACATCACAACCTTTCACAGTTCAAGGAAAGGGGGGAAGCAAAGGCCTGTGTGGTAGCTCCAACTTCGCTGCATTCTTTAGGTTCACATCATCCGCTATTAGAAGACTGTACAACCCAATTTGCCTGAGATACCCATTTTAATGACAAATTAAATGATATGTTTAATACAAAAATCTCAGCAGCCCGGAGGATATGGGAAGTACCAATAGGTTCACTGCTGGAGCTTGTGTTGAGTCCCAAAAAATATGACTTATCCCTTGTTATGAGCCACTTCTTGTGCCTAAACAGGCTTCACCTTTCCTGTGCACCAAGCTTCCCATTGCTCTCTTTAATTAGAGCCTTCAAAAGTGACCCCTAACCCTTCATTAACCTTCACTCCAGCAGTCAGGCACCATACCCAAATGCTTTTGATTGCTGCCCTTCAAACTTTACATCCTATGGTCAATGTCAGAATTTCTTCCTAGCTTTACCCCAACGATAGCCTACAAGCCGGCAGCCCCCATAATATCCATCTGAGTACCCATCCTCATCTCTGCATCTGCTGGCACCCCATATCTTCTTGTAACAGCTCCGTCCAATGAAATCAGATAGACTGTGTATTTCCAGTACTCTTGTAAATATTTGGCCTCTCTCAAAAGTAGTTCTCAAGAGTAAACACCCTAGTTTCTAAGACATTTTTGTAGGACCCCATGCAAACAATCTCTAAATAAATTGAAAGATAAAATCATACTTACAGTTGAGCTCTAACTGACCCCATATAGAGTGGCCACTGGGTATTCTTCCCCACTGACTGTGGGTGAGCAGACATAATCTTTACAATACTTCCATTCTGCGTGGAGCTCTAAAAGAACTGAATTTTCCATCCTACTGACTTTTGCTTTTCCTTTATAGGAAAAGGGAGCATTGTCTCCCGTAGTTTCATTTCCCCTACTACTCCAGGCCTGCCTTATTAAAAGTCTTTTGAATGTATGTTCTATGGGGTGTTGGAAGTTGAAACAGCACTAGATTGTCAATGGAACACTCCAGTGTGAAGTCTTAAGAGAATAGACACAGCAAGTTCCAAGTCTCCCCAAATGATAACAGAAGACTCGACACTGGCTAGGACGGTGTTCTTAACATCCACCACTGCTTCTCAATCCATTGAAAAAGCCATAACAGGAACAACCTTCTTGTGACCCTGGGGAAGGCGGACATCCCTGCTGTTTTTTCACATGTTTTCCTGAAAGAAACAGACTTTGCTAACCTAACCCCCCAAAGACAACCAGACACCCCAGCTTTACTAGGTAGTATATTTTTCTAAGTGCATTTTCCCCAATACATTGAATTCCAGTGTGTTTGACCTCTTTCCTTTTTTAACAGCACATTAATGTCTGATTTATCTTTAAAAAAATATTCACTGGAGAAAGCTTGAAATGTGTTTTTCAGTAGTGTCCCTGAGATATTTTTAGGAAAGACCCTGGATCACTCTAATTCACTGTAGTGAGAATTATGTATCCAAGTGACCTTTTATATTCAGAACACCCACTATTTTTGTAAGGGAAGGAATATTTATGATTTTATACACATATATTTATTCATTGTTGCTCAACCCCATATTTTAAAATAAGCCAATAATTCTCTTGATAAAAGCTACCATGTGACACTTTTAAAAGGTCAAGATTGCCTGAGGTTTTTTGAAAAATCCCAGTGGTTTGAATGCTTACAGGGTCTAAAAATGCTTTAACTTTTTAAAATAGCTTTTGGTTTTCACCACCCGGTAACATTTTGTGCCATTGTGATGAAGATGAAATGGCTGGTGTGAAGTTGGTACATCCCTGTCCCTTAGAAGTTTAAGGGTTGAAAGGGGGAGTTTACAGTGCTGTATAAATGCAAATCAAACTGTTTTTGAGAGAAAAGTATATGGTTGCAGATGGCATATGTGGGGGGGGGGGCTTCTCCTGTCTATCCTCTCTGAAAAAAAAAAATCTGAATTTAAAAAAGGGGCTGAATCATTAGCGAAGGATGTCCATGGCTGTACCAAGGTGAGAGGGAGATGAAGGGGGCTGGGAATCCAAGTCCCATTAGTCTAGAGAATGTGAAAAGACCAAGCAGCTGGCGGTGACTCAAACACCTCTTTGGCAATTATGTCACTGACAACTGACTGAACCCAATACTGACCCAAACCCACCAAACAAGTGTCTGCTACTTTAGTTCACAGCACCCTGTGTTCAATAGCTGTGACTTTCAAAGCAGGTGCTACGTACACACAGAAAGAAACACACACCTCCTGTTGCCTCGAAGACTCCCTTAAGCTAAGCTCACCAAATAATGTCAGAGGACATCGAGTGATTTGTTTGGCTTTTCTCTCTCTTCTTTTTCCCCCCTTGGGTTTTTGAGTCTCCACTAATCAATTTTGCAACCCCCCTGTCAAATGTAATTTAGCAACCTTGTTATCCTGATTGGCATTACACTGGTTCTTGTAAATAAAGGAATTCCTCTCTGGTTTTTCAGAAGGCAAACTTCTTTCATTGCAAACATAGCCTTTTTTTCCTAACATAAGCTGGTAATACTTTTTGTATACCCGTCAGACCACTAAAGAAACTAAATGGCAAGGGACGGTACTTTTTGAAAACCTATAGAAAAAAAAAATTAATGAAATGGCACAGGCTTAAACAGATGCCAAGAAAGAAAAAAGATGGACTCCTTACTTTTTATAACTCAAGATTTCTATTTTGTATCAATATATGCTGCATTTTCTGACTGAAGTCGCCGTCTGTCTAACAGGATTTGTGACTTTCTGTCGCTTTTTACATTTGAGATCAAATTTCATACTCTAAGCTTGCTCGTCCCTTTCTGTTTGGGATTCAATTGGAATGTTTTATTTCATTAATTTCTTACAAAAACAAAGTGACATTTGCCTTCATTATCTCAAAAGCTATCTGTGGACCAAATCCATGAAGCCTGTGGACTGTGATCCCTCTGAATAAAAGGCAGACCTTCCTGTAAAGAGCGAATTTGTGAATGAGAAATTGTTCGGTGGTCTCTGACTCCCTCCCTTCCATCTCTTCACGGCCTTCTCTCTCTTCTCAGACATGCATCAAGTAATTGTGCATCCCTGTAAGATACAAAATCAAATTACATGCGATCAGGTACGGACACAAGAGACGCTTATGCTCTCGATTTCAGGACTCCCAGCTTCCCATGGTCGCGGGACTGTCCTCCACTCAGCCTTTTGTTAACAGTGTGGCTTCGCTGTAAAACATGCTATCGTTTGCTTTGGCGTACAAGAGTTTACCTGTTGCAGCAACTGAAAGGCAGATAGCACATCTGAAAAGAGCCATCGGCTCTGCTTGTAACCGCAAAGTTTCTGAAATGGGTTTACTGCTGTAAATATGTACAATTCGTGTCAGCTGATTTCAATAAAAAAATGTAAGAAACCAACTACAAGCGGCTCCACATTAAAAAAAAAAGTCTACTTTGTACTATGGTTTAAAGCGTCAGACTTCAGGCCTATCCTTTTATAGTCCTATGAAATGTTTAGAATTTTCCTTTGACAGCTTTTATTGTAAAACTTAACACAAACCTAAAGCCCTGGAGGTAAAAGAGATGCTTTGCAAGATTATCCAACAACTAGGTGTGGGGGAGACAGAAGAAGAGGCAACACTTTAGTAGGAGTTTGTTTCTGCACTTGGTTTTAAACACACTCTTTAGGAGTCATACCTTACACACATGAACAAGGAAATGTCACTGGAACGGATGGAGAAAGGCCCCAACAGTAAGTCTCTAAACGTACTAAAACGTCTGAAACAAAGTCAGTAGGTATCCACGTGTGGGGTGGCTCATGTCGGGTTTTATTTTTTTAATTTCTACTACACACATGAATATGAGAGCTGTCTGTCCTCACCTGAAGACCTCTGGTTTCCAAATGTCCCTTCCTTGAGAAAGAATTGGCAATAGAATAAGGAGCAGACTGAAGTCCTGAGGTTCATTTATCTGCTAATTGACGACTAGCAGAATAGCTTCCAATAAAAGTCTAAAATCCAGCCTGGGGAACACGTTTAACATCTATCTAACAAAATAACTGGGAATCCCTGCTTTATTGGAGCACCGAGCTTCATCATGACGAAGTGCCTTTTCATGGTATTCAATATTGGTGACCGTTCCCAGGAGGTTATCGCAACACGGGAGAAGTAAATACCCATCCAATTTTATCTAAATTACAAAGGGGACACGTAATGTGTTTAGTAAGAAAGGTAAGAGAGATAGTTCATTTCTTTCATGATTCTAAACAAAGAAAAAACAAAGTGTTATTAACTCAGCAACTACTTACTGGTTATTATGCAAGGGCAATGGGAAAAGGCTAGAGTAACAGAGTAAATCTCAGCCTCAGAGAAAAATCACAACTTAGATGCAGAGAAATACTACCGAAATGACCCATTCCACATTCAAACCAGCACATCCACACATTACAGGGATTGTGAGAGCTTCCATCTTCTGCTGATGTGCAAGAGCACGTTCAGGGGGCTCTAGTGCAGTCTTTGCTGTCACTATGATCCAAGCGACGTCACCTCCGAGTCCGTCACATCATTTCTCTTAGTCTTTTAACAATCCTGACATTTTCCAAACACATTTACCTCCCGGGTTCTACGTCAAGAGTCTACAATTTGTCCCAGCCAAGGAAGCAGGTAAGGCAACTGGAGAGCTTCACAGATTCTCCAAATCTGTGCCCCTGAACTCATCCTCAGGTCCGCAGCAGACCACTATGGCAGCCCTTCCTGCTCCCCATCCCCATCTCCAGACCTCCAACCTTCCTCTCCACTTTTTTCTGTTATCCCAGGCCCCAAGTCCGGCAAACATTCCCTAGGAACCACCAGCCTAGAGCCGGAGAAGCAAAGGGATGGGAGAAGCAGGCAGGGGAGCTTCAGCTCTTCACTCTCCCTCCTCTCCTCTGCCTCCAATCCCTGAATCTCCTTTGCACATCTGGAGCAGACTACCTGCTGCAGCCTCTCCTTACGATCTGATCTAAGCAGATCCAGGTGGAATACCCTGCGAGAATCCAACACTGTGACAATTTGTAAGGCTGCCTAAATGACAGGCTCCTGTCTCAAAGAGTCGCTAGGCCTTGATGTGTCTAGACTCCAGGACCCTGCTGAGAACAAAGGACATAGGCTGTTCCTGCTGCTCCAGAGTCTGCGGTGTAGAGAGCCATAAAGACCAGCAGCTTCTCACTGTGAGAAGGAACAGAAGAGCACGTGTCCAGTGTCCTGGCCTCTCGGGGCTGTCTAAGATCTCTCCTGACTGAGAGCCCTGACAGGGCCCAGAAGAGTACAGAAGCCACAGGGCTAAGACTAGCAAGAGGGGTGGTTGGCAGCTGCCCCAGGGAAACTGCAGTACCAAAGTCAAACACCAGAGGGAACCAGAATTTGAGCACCTGAGAAAGTCACAAATCTAACTAGGAATTTGCAAAACAACACACACACACACACACACACACACACACACACACTGGCTGTTTCTTTGGCAAACATAGTCTTACTATACAATCTAGCGTACCTGCACCAATGTACTACCCAATTATGCCATCTAAGAATGTCTGCAGCAGCGTTCTTCACAGTTGTGACAAGTCAGGAAATCAGTATAGAGAGCCTCAAAGATAAAAAGGGAAATGAGCCCAGAACAGGTGAGGTGGGAACTTAGACACCTTCTGCTATTCGGAAGCAGCTACTCTGACGAGACAACATGCTATGTGACTCCATAGGACACTCAGAAACGGGAATCACATAGAGATTTAGAAAACTCAGTAGCAGTGTGTTAGAATGGTGGAGGGATACACGGGTGAAGACAGACTTTCCCATGTGTGTTGAACACATGCATGATCCATTAGACAATTAATTTACACAAATGTATGCAGGTTTTAAAAATCATTTGGCAAGTAAATGGATCCAAGGAAACATGGCAGTAAGTCTAGCAAAAATAAACTAAAATAAAATAAATGTCTACTTGTATTACAGATTGTCTAAGTCAGGGTTTCTATTCCTGCACAAAACATCATGACCAAGAAGTAAGTTGGGTAGGAAAGGGTTTATTCATCTTACACTTTCACATGCTGTTCATCCCCAAAGGAAGTCAGAACTGGAACCCAAGCAGGTCAGGAAGCAGGAGCTGATGCAGAGGCCATGGAGGGATGTCACTTACTGGGTTGCTTCCCCTGGCTTGCTCAGCCTGCTTTCTTATAGAACCCAAGTCTACCAGCCCAGGAATGGCACCACACACAATGGGCTGGTCCCTCCCTCCTTGATCACTAGTTGAGAAAATGCCTTACAGCTGGATCTCATGGAGGCATTTCCTCAACTGAGGCTCCTTTCTCTGTGATAACTCCAGCCTGTGTCAAGTTGACACAAACCCAGCCGGTACACAGATTCGTGAAACAATTCCACTGAAACATGTAGGAGAGGATGAAAGACATGCACAACTAAAGCTAAACATATGCACAGACGCACAGGCCTGCAGATGAATGATTCTAACCGTCTACATATGTGCTGTGGAATCACAATTCAGTAACTGGATGGCACTTGTTACGGACCATGGTCCTTGTGAAATAGAAATGTATAGATAAGGGTAGGAGGCTATAATGACCTTTACAACAATAGATTGAACTTAAGTATCAGTGGGAGGCCATTTAGTTTAATGTAAACATAGGAGGATATACATACTTATAGGTGTGTGTCTGTACATGGGTCGGATATACACACACATTTATTCTGTTCTGTCTGTACTGTGAAGACCTAAAAGAGCCCCCAATAGCAATGAGCACAGTGTACCTCAGTTGGTTTCTAATATCTGTCTTCAAAGGGTCCTGGAATTCCTGGAGAATTGGCTGATTCTAGGATTGGGCAAGAACTCTTTATTGCACAGGGACTGGATGGCTCAGTGGTTAAGAGCATGGGCTCCTCTTCCACAGAACCTGGCTTCAGTTCCCAGCGCCCAGATGGTAGCTCACAACTGTCTGTTCACAACTGAAGTTCTAGAGTATCTGACATCCTGTTCGGGCCTCTCCTAGCACCAGGTATGCTTGTGATGTCAAGACACGTATGCAGGCAAAACACACAACGGCAATAAGAATAAACACATCTTTTGTGATAATGTTCTAGAAAGAGGAGCCTAGAAGACCTTATGCTGCCAGAACAGAAAGCAATGAATTTTCAAAGCAAAATGGTAAAAAAAAAAGCTTCACCAACAAAAAAGGAAATCCCACCCCACTGACAGAAATGTAGCAAAGGGACACAGTAATGCTGTGGGTTGCCCTGATGCTGTTTGTATTCTGATGTTAACTCTGCTTCCTCAAGAGGGGCTTGCCACACACACACACCAGGAGCAGTCGATCACATACTCAGATGATCTCATGTGAACCTTTTCCCCATTTTAACTGGACAATAAAGGCTAGAGCCTGTGATTGGGCAGTGGAGCGGAAAGATGGGACAGTAGGTCCTAGAGAGTGGGGACAGGTGGAAAGAGAGAATGAGGAGGGAGGGGAGGGGACATAAGAAGAGGAGGAGGAAGCCAAGATGGAGCAGAATCAGGTGGCCAGGAGAAACTTCGAGTATCAAAGGGTCTTATAGCAGGGGAATAAGTCAATATAGTGCTAGGTCTGCCAAGCTCTAGGCTTAGAGCTTATAAACATAACTAAGTTGTACATTTTTATATGGGCTCATTGGGGTTAAAAAGTCCAGCAATAGTATCCAACCAGGTTACTATTTCCAACCTTTCCAAGGGCAAAGATAAAATAGATAAAATGATGTCAGTAGGGCTAAAGAGATGGTTCAGCAGTTAAGAGCACTGACTGCTCGTCCAGAGGGCCTGAGTTCAATGCCCAGCAACCACATGGTGGCTCACAACCTTCTGTTATGAGATCTGATGCTCTCTTCTGGTGTGTCTGAAGACAGCTACAGTGTACCAATGTACATAAAATCTTTAAAAGAAAGAATGTGGGTAATAAAACAATATGAGATTACATTCCAAAGCACAAAATACCCATGAGTCTGTGGTATAAATGGCAAAGTAATTTATAGGGGGAAAAATACAGAAAAAAAATTGTGAATTGCATGTAACTACTATAGACACTTCAACGGGCTAAGGAGGAGCATAGCTCCCCACAGTTCTAGTCCAGGCTGAACACTCCCACGCCCACCCAGAAAGAAGATCCTCAAACAAGAAAGGCACTTCACAGTGCAGAAATCAAACAGGCATTACCTTCCCAACGTGTGACGGTCACATCAGGTGATAAAAATGACTTTTGGGCTTTGCAATCTTCTCTCCCAAAATCTGTAACTCCAGTCTAACTATGGGAGAACCTCAATGTCTGTGAGGGTCACACACATTCCTCCATACAATCAAGGTCATCAAGGGCATAAGGGAGGCAAATAAAAATCTTAGGAAATCCAAATGACCTGTAAAAGTTAGCCAACAGTCATGTTTCATTTCACCAGATACAAGTGCCCTACAGTGTAATCGGTTAAGAGGAGAAGCTAGAGATAATATGGAAATCCTCTGCCATTCTCCTAATCTTACAGTTTAAAGCTGATCTCTGAAATCAGTATCATGTACTTACAGGGAAAACCATCAGATCATGCAGGATGCAGGAGAGTATCCAAAGGCCTTGCCTTTGGAAAGAAACTATCAAAGCACAATACTAAGAAACAAAACTAAGACTCGCCTTAAAAACGGGCACTAGATCTAGACAGAGTCGGATGAATGGGCTGCATAGACAGACATCAGAAGCATGTTAAGAGATGACAAATGTGGTTGGTCACTAAAGTGACCGTTAGAAGCACGGTGAAATCCCATATTTTGCAAACCAAAATGGTAGAAATCAGAAAGACCAGTCACACCAGGGGAAGGTTGATAAGAATGTCCCCAAACTGGTGAGAACAGAAAATGAGTAAAAATCCTTCTGAAAAACTGAAATCTTATCTTAAAAAAACAGTATGTGTAAGTCTGTATCACAGGACCTGGCAATGTCACTCCAAAGACACCAATTGCCCATTACATAACACGCCCACAAGTGCTCACAGCATTCTCTTTCCTGTAACGGACAAATGTTGAAACCACGAAGAAGCCGTCAGCAGATAAACTGTGAGAGGCTTATCCAACATGAGGCTTTTCAGCAGTAAGGAAAAACTGGCATGTGCAATGGGACTAAACCTCAAAAGAATGCTCGCACGTCATGCATGCTGCCTGTATCAGCAACTCCAGTATTTGTGAAGAAGGATGCCTGTCATGAGTTCAAGACCCAGCCTGGTCTACATAGTGGGGTTCTAGCCTACCCCAGGTAACAGTGTAAGGCCCTGTCCAAGAACAGAGAATGAAGCTGGGAAAAGGCAGGCTAATTTGGCTTGTTATCGTTTGTTCTGAAAGACTAAACATGGTGGGAAAGCACACACCCTGCCTCCTGTTACCAACAGTAAAGAGAATCAGCACTGTATGGTTCCATTTTCACTAACCCATGGTGACTAGAACAGCACTGGTGACCTAGGATGAATGCCTGGGGACCAGACTATCGAAGACAAGAGAAAGTTTCCAGGAGGGACGGACTGAACCAACACTTAAAATACAGCATTACAGTGTGCAACAGTCTGTTGGGCATGGAAGAGAACAAGGTATTCCCTCAGCAGGGGCTGCGCTGAAAGGGAGGAGCATAAAGACTGCTGGACCGGGCCTGATACACGGCTCTGCAAGCCCTCCATGCTCCATTCGACTCAAGGAACTTGCCTACAAGGAAATCAGCAGCTGCATGACCAGACTGTCTCAATCCACTGTTCTTGATGAGAAAGCAGCACACTGACAACACTCTGGCCCAAGCTCCTTTCCTAACCACTGCTCTGCCGAGCCCACAGGGCAGCCTTGTCTGAGCCTGCTGGAAACCGTATAAGAACCGTCATCATCACTGCTCCAGATGGCCACAGAACTGCACAGAAAGTCAGCAAAATCAAACAACACATGACAATACAACCAGACACCTTTATTTGTTCAGGATGCTAATTTTTAGTTAGCTGAGGTGAACGGTGGTTTGTATTACAATTACTGTCACCACCCAAAAGCTCAAATTCCATATTTGGACCTTACAAACCACCCTTGTAGGTCAGTAACAATCTGTAACCACACCATCTGTGACAGCTGTCTCATTTTCTCAGAGCATGGTCTCCCAAGGAAGTGTGGGTGTGAAAAATAACAATGTTATCCTCACTTTCTATAATTTGTTTTAGTTTACAAAATCCTTAGAATTTTATGTTATTCAAATTATTCCCAAATTATGTACACAAATTTTTAATGTTTTCTTGTTCGTGTCTGATAACGGACTTTTCTCTGAAAATTTACAACTTAAAAATCTTTTCTTTGAACCATGAGAGACATGGAAGCTCCTAAGTTCCATGTGTAGCCTGGATATGCTCTTACACGTTATTTTCAAATACCGCAAATTCTATACTGACAATACATGCCTTGCTATTCACATTTAGGAATAGTCCAGTGTGCTGTGCTGTGTGTTTACATTACATCACTTCAGAACTTACTTTTACCTTCTGATAAATCGTTATAAAATTTTCTCAGATATGCGATAAATGAGACAAAGCAGTCACTGTGAAAACACGGGCTGCAACGTCAGCGTTTTCGCCTTCCTCCTATGCACTTCCAGCAGCCACACAACTTCCTGTTCTGTAGGGTTTCTGACAGATTTTCATCCTTGTAATCTCAGCACGGCTCAGCACGGGGCATCCACCTTCTGATCGGAGCGTTCACTCTGCCACAGTGCTGACAGCTGACGGAGAGGACGGTCTCCATCCCGTTACTTTAACTGCAGGACCACCTGAACACATGAACAGGGAGAAGCCATGTCAGGGGAGAGGAGAAGGAAGCTGCTATGTGCTGGATGAACTCTGAAGAGCAACAGGCAAATGACGACAAGGGCTCACAGCTCAAGACCTGTGCCCGGTCACTGAGCACTCACACCAGGCTCTGCCACACCCAGGCTTTGATACCATTACTGAGTCAATCATGAAGGCAAAATTAAAATGTGAGCAACCAGCAGAACAAGGAGGTGAGGTTGTCCGGATGAAAAAGGCAGGAGGATCTAGGATGATGGTGGCCAGGGAGGTGAGCAGAAAGAACTGAAAGCCAGTTCCTGAGAGCTGCCCAATAAGGAGCAAACGCTGACAATACAAGTCATGTTTTCCTCTTCCTCACAGCAAATCTCTACTGCTTAAGCCCTGTTTTCTCCACACTGCACAAGGGGCCTGGCCGCTGGTGTGCTGACACAAGTCTGCTGCTTTGTAACATTCCCTAACTCTATCCTGTGCTGCCATAACTAGTCAGACTTTGTCTCCCATAGTCAGAACTTTACAAAAGCAATTCCGAACGTTTGTCCACCCGAATAAGACCTTTCTTTTGGTGTTATAAATTCATAAAGATTTCTTTTGTTTAACTTGAGAAACTTCAGAATCAACTAATTTTATGTTCTCAGATGAACTTTATTTTTTAAGCTTAATGAATGCCAAAATAAGCAAAAATGAATAGTTAGAACAGTACTGCTTTTTCTTTAAGAAGTAACTACCTAGGTAATTAAATTCAGAACTCGGTAACGGAATGCTGTAAGTTATAGTTAACTCGACATCTACAGTAGAGGTCAGCACGTCCCAGCCAAGCCTCTTCTGTGTCTGGTGTTAAGTATCAGTGAAGTGAGACATTAAACCCAGCTGGGATTCTACTTTTCCTACTCAGGGCTGCCTGATACCTAAGCAGCCAGATGACTATATGACCCAATTTGAGCACGTACCTTATTAGCTGCCTCCAAGGAGCCGATCAGATTCTGTAACTCCTCTTTACTCATTTCAACAGAGTATGGCTTCACCTCACCGTTTTCCTTCACGTCCAGATGAAGGTTTAAAAGGGGCATCTGCAAGGTGGCGATCTTGTCACTAGAAAGCGCAAGCTGTCGGAAGGCAAAGAGAATGAGGTGCAGTAAGCTGACATACATCAGGGTGGGTTAGAGCTCACCGCCCCAGCATGCTCCCAAATTCTGGGAGACAGGAAAAATAAACTAAACCTGTGGCAGAACACATATTTGAAGAGCAGGAAGAAAGAAGAAAGGAGACGTATACAGGAAGTGGGCAAGAAGAAGGAAGCGGCAATTTGTCCAGCTAAATAAAACACTCTTAATTCTGGGTTGAAACCATGTTTTTCTATAGAAATGCAGAAGGGCTAAAAGTGTCTGATACACAACCAGAATTGTTAAAGCTTCAAAGATGACAGTTCATGCGTAAGACAGTCTAAAAATACTCAGAAACTCTTGGAAATTAAGCAACTTAACTCATGACTGGCTGACACTACCCAGAGGGTGTCTAGCCTTCTAAATGTAACTAAGCATCTGCAACTGACCTTACCTTTCCCAGGCACATGGTCTCCAGTGTTTCAGAATGTTCACAAATCATCATTTTAAATTCCTAGCCACTCTTTTCTGGTGGGGAGATCCTACTTGTTTAAATATTTAAGTTGGGCAACGAAAACTAAAGGAATTATTAAACTGACACAAAAGACTGCGTCCTTGAAAACAGCATCCCCAGGAACCTTCCCCTGCCTGAAAGCACTACAGTCTCTCAACAAAATGTACAACCAAAGCTATACCAATTAAGGTACCATCTGATAAACAAAAGCAATGACATATCCTTCATGCACGCTGCTACGACCATGCCTACTGCAATGTTACATTTATCACTGATCAATTTGCTTTTTTCATTTGAACCAAACCTCAGCTGTATCGCATACTTACTATACTTTGGCTTTATGACAATATAAGCATGTTAATAAAAAATCCTAAACACAGCTGAGCCACAACCAGAACCACAGCATCCACTTCCTAAACTAAGACAACAAGCAGCTACTTATCAAGTTCTGAGCCTATCTGACTGTTCCACTGTCCCATCTTTTGTCCTCTTAGTTCAAACCAACATGAGGCACTTTCTGGATCTAAGACCACAACAGACTCAAGAATCAGAAGGTACCTGGTACCTGTCTACCAGTTTGGTACCTATCTGAAGAACAGAAAGATGTTCTGAAATTGTTCTCAACTCTACTCAACACCACCCTCTTTTCCCACTGTTTTAAAAACTTTTACTTTATTACATATACTTTCCTCATAGCTGTGAAACCATATTTTGTCAATTTTGAGGAGCTACAGCACCTATAAGACTCACCAAGGCTAAGCACCAAATACACACGTCTTCATTTCTGACAACAGGTCTAGGAAAATTCATTGTCAGTACAATAACACTACACACGGTCCAGTCGCTTAGAGTGCACTTTATGTCCAAATTAATAAAAAGAAAACAATAATTTACATGAAGTTTTCTATCACCTTGGAACAATGTAGTCTCAAATCAACCAATTTTAGGCATTTTTACTTTAAAAGAATAAGTATGCTTAAGTATTACACTCAATAACATATAAATATTATACTCAAGAACATATAGATAACTAGAGTCTTACCTTTAACTGCCAATCAAAATCTTGCAGCTGCGCACAAGAAATATCAACTATCTCTCCTAGCAAGGCCTGCTTGATCTCATTTTTCCTGCTCTTCAAACATTTCAAAACAGCTTCCTGATGACAGGAATTCAGTTGGTTCAGTTGCCGGAGTGTCTGTGAAAACACACACAAATGGCCAGAGGGTGAGTGAGAGGGACCTTCAGCTTCAGATGTAAACGCCAGCCACCTTCTCCAAACGTCAGTACAATAAGAGCTTAATAACTACAAAAAGCATAAGCTGAAAGGAGTAACCCAGACAGACCCTAACCCTGCAAGCCAGACAGTAAGAGACTACCTGACAAAGCAAGAGAGCTCTGTGCACAGAGCCACAGCCCTGATAGCAAGGAGTCCTACAAGAAACAGGAAAAACTCAAGAGAAAAACCACAAGTCTTAAACCTATGTATGCCTAACTGCTCAGCTTCAAAATACACAACACAGCTAAGTTCTACAGTTTTAAAGAGAAATGGGTAAGCACATACTCACAGAGCTATTAACACATATTTTAGGTGCTGCCAGAAACTCACAGAAAGCTTAGCTGAGGTGCCACCTAATCAAGTGGCATGACATATACAACGCCACACCCCAAAACTTCAAACCACACAGTGGTTTCACACACTGAGCCATTAAAATGCATAATATTGAATTAACAAGTTTGTATCACTGACAACTGTACAACTAAATAAAAGCTAATGAGAAATATTTCCCAATTTAACAATTAAGTAACTTAATACCATTTAACAGCAATTAAGTAAAGAAAATCAATGGTCCACAAACTCTTCCAAATGACAATAAATGAGACAAAACAAAAACTTATGCAAAGTCATTCAACAAACTGAGACCCTGACAACAGTATTGCAAGAAAGAGTTCATAGGCCAGTGTCAATCAAATAGATTCAAAAGTTCTGAGCAAAACAGTGGGTCATCCAACTAACATGCACATGAATATCTCATGACCAATAATATACCATGACCAGGATGGATTTAATGAGTCGATGAGAGGTTAGTTTTAACATCCAAAATTAATCAATGTATTAACAAAATAGGGGAAATAAGTCAGAAAAGATACTGATAAAATATAATAGCCACTGATGATTTTTAAAAACAGTGTCAGCAAAGCTGTAAATATAAGAAACTTCTTTAATCTAATCGTCAATATCAATAAAATCATGCAGCTGACAACTAGAAAGTAAAATAGTAATTTTCTCCTATAGGTGTGTGAGGAGGATAGGTCTACTATCACTACTTTTTGTTTAATGTATATTAATGCATATGAATATAAATATATAATAAAAAAGTATTAGACATAGGGAAGGATATAATAGTTAAATTTCTACATCTAACAATAACAACCAGATACAATTAACGAGGGCTGGAGAGATGGCTCAGTGGTTAAGAGCCCTGACCGTTCTTCCAGAGGTCCTGAGTTCAACTCCCTGCAACCACATGGTGGCTCACAACCATCTGTAATGAAATCTGATGCCCTCTTCTGGTGTGTCTGAAGACAGCTACAGTGTACTTATATAAATAAATAATCCTAAAAAAAAAAGAAAAGAAGATACAATTAACAAGTACTGAAAACACCATCTTTTAGAAATCTAACCAAATGTTTGCAAGACTTCTACATTAAAAATTATAAAAGAGAAATGAGAGTCAATCGAAATAAAGAGACCTACCCTATGTTCACAGACTAGGAAGCCAACATTACTGCCAATTCTCACCCGGATAATTTAGAATTTCAGTGCAATCCACACTAAAATCCAAACTGGCTTTTACAGTTGACAAGCTGATTTTAAAATTTATATGAAGACGGAGCCAAGGAGAGTCAACATTGAAGAAAGAGAAGATTGATGGTCTTCTACCAGCTGATATCAAGAATGAACTTAGCGTATCTCTAATGCTGTGGTAATTAAGACAGTGTAAAACTGCCAAAAGCCAACACAGAGACTAATGGAATCCAACGGAGGGTCCAGAGACAGACCCCACACGCCTGACTTATTAGCAATGCTGCACAGCAGCCTTGTGAGCAAGGACAGTCGATACGTGTGCAGTAGATGGCCGTGAGTCTGTGGGAAACTGCAGAAGAGACTCAGACGGCCCCGACCCACACAAAATATTAATTCAAAACACATCTGAGAGAATACTACAGAAGCTAAAGCAATCAGGCCTCCGCAGGAAAACTCACAAAGATAACTTCATATCTCCTAAATACGACAGAGACAGCACTGCCTGCCAAAAGAAATACTGGCAAACCGGACGGCACTGACCTCAGAACTTCCGTTCGCCAACAACCTATTAAGAGAATGAAAAGGCAAGGGCCGTAAAAGATTAAATGTATGTATTAAAGGAAATGCAGATCTAGACTATCACCTAAATCAACACGACAGATACACAGAACACCATTTCTTAAACTCATATAAATATGTGCAAATAATTCTTGACAAAGTTGTAGAAGCCACACCCCGTGAGGTCCAATGGTAGAAAACAGAACGTGCAGGCTTGCTCTTCAGCATACTACTTTTGTCTATATGCTTTAAACGTGCTATAGAAACACTGAGGAAACAACTGAGACAAACTGCAAAGCCCCAGGAAACCCACTCACTCATGATTAGACCGCCGGTTACTGAACACATGTACTGAACACATGTAGAACCCTATGTACACTGTTAGAACCTCGGGGTGGTACTTATTCTCAGATAAAGATGTCTGATTGAAACTACCTCTTCCTCAGACAGATTTTTGCCAACTACGGCTTTGAAAAACGTGGTAACATCTTCTAGAACATGCTTCCATTCCACTGAATTCCAGATGCTGTGGTAATCCTGGTGGGCAGGGTAAGCTCGGCCGCAGACGCCATCAATGATTCTGTGAAGAAGCTAGGGAGAAAAAGGAAATAAACGTCCCTTTAAGAAAATGACAAGACAGATTTCTGCTCCTTGCACACAGATGCTGGCAGACGTGCCCTTTGTAAAATCAGCTAAGACCGAGAAGCAACAATTTTTAACACTCTTGTTGCTGGTTTCCTTTTTCATTTTGTTTACTGTTTTACTACGTTGATTTGGAGACAGGGTCTCACTTCCATACTCCAAGCCAGCCTCGAACTTGTAGCAATCCTCCTGCCTTAGTCTCCCAAATTCGGGTGTTCCAGGTGTGTGCTACCCAACCCAGCTAAGTCCCAGACCTTGCGTTCTGATGTCTACCTTAAGAAAGGAAAATAATGTTAAAGATACACTGTCGTTTCTCCGAAACTCCAAACCGGAAAACAGTATGTGTAAAGGGAGATCTCCAGGAAGTGAAGGTGTCATTTCTACAAGCAGCACGGTGCTCCTCTCCCAGAAAGCCTCCCACTGGAGCACCACTACCCTGGTCTCGCTTTGCCCTCTCCCAACATCCTCACTCCTCAGTGGCAATGGGTTTTGTTTTCTTTTGTTCTGCTTTGAGGAAGCGCAGGCCATCTTTTCTTTCCTGCATTCCTTCCACTCTGGACTGCCAGCAACAGAAATCATGTCAAGGTAACAAATCATGAAGACTGGAGCTGGGACAAATGTGGCTGCTATGCCTCCTAGCCCCATTAACTCCTTGTTTTGGTTACATTCTCTGTAACGCCACCTGCCCACACAGTCATAGTACCACATCTGAGCTGAGTAACTCCCATCCTAGCAGGCATGGTCAGCCTTTGTTCTCCCTGCTGTCTTCACTACTTCCACAGATCAAGCCTTGGTGTTCTGCCTCAGATGATCATGTGACGCTGTTCCAGGCAGCATTTGTATCCTGCCAACAGACCGCTTAAATCCAAGTATCTGGGAAACTTCATTTAGCTAAGTCTTTTGACTCCGATTGTCTTAGATCTTAACCCACTCCACGGCGAACAGCAACTCCCACCAACAGCACGCAGATGGGTAACTTCTGACTCACCTCCACACAGACTAATGACACTGGCTAATGTGAGAAAAAAATAGTATGCTTTTGTGCCAGAAATACTCAATCCTTCCCAACTTTTACACATACTTCACCTTCTCTCATACTGTCCCATGATAATATAACTCCAAGAACTCAAACTGAGAAAAAAAAATACCAAAAAAAGATACAAATACTGCCTTTTGTTCATTCATAACCATGTATAGTTAATCGCATTCATTATATAAAGTAGAAATAAAAAAAAAAAAAGCCACTAGTAATGCCTGCCAAACACTATCGTGACATTCCCTACAACTCTATGAGGTAAGCATTGTGACTGGGATAAGTGATGTTCGACCATGACAGAGTTCCAATCTACTAAAAAAAAAAAAAAAAAAAAAAAAAAAAAGACACATATAAATGAGTGGATGTCCCAGAGAAAAGTGGATATAAAAGGTGTTCATGACAGGTGCAAAGGAACAAGGGAAGCGCTGTATTAAGAGGGTGCGTATCCAGCAGGCATTTCCAGCCACAGCGGTGCGCAGATGTGCGCACGCACCCACAGGACTGGTACTAAAACCACAGTGCAGGAGCGAGAACACCAGCTACCGAGCAACAGGGAAGGGCGAAAGGGCAGAGAACCTTTGAAAAGGTGAGCAAGGGCCAAATCGCAGAGGGCCTTGCAGACAACAGAAAGGAGCGAGGGCTTTAAGCTGTGCTCGACTTTCATTCAAATAATTATTATTTTCCAAATCTCTGCCAGGAGGAAAGTATGAGAGTGCGAATTATGGTGACTACAAAGGCAGAGGCGGTAAGCAAGTAAGAGGTTGAAAAGGCGAGTCCCTTTACAATGATGAAACCCTGATTCTTAATGGCCTGGTACGAATGGTGACACCACAACAAAGCAGGTTAAGGGGGGACAGATGCGGAGCCCCAAGTGAGAGATCCTCCACAGCCGTGGCAAAAGGCGGAGGCCTGGGAAGAAGCAGCTTGCTCCGCTCACAGATTTAGGAGTCAATGTTTTGGCCACCTCTACACGGGAGGAAAGCAGCCCTGAAAGTTAGGAGACTCAGTCCATAGATACGCTTCAGCTTTGGCCCTGTGGCTGACATATTTCCCCGTCCTCATTGGTAAAAAATCAAAGAAAAATGTTTACGATCCATTTTCTAGGCAACGAAAGGAGTTAAGTTACATTTCATGCACCTACAACTGGAGCCGACTTTGGGAAGGTGGGCCACAATGGAGACTTATGAAAGCCTGGGCAGGGCTTCAGGACCACCATCAAATCGCTTTCACAGCGGTCCGGACCCAGGATGTGATGCAGGGAAAACCTGGATGGCTGGCTCTGGTCTCCACACGCCTGGCTGTGTGGGTTGAGTTGTTTTCCGCGGCTGCCATCAGCTCTTGGCCACACTTAAGTTGGCGGCCAGCTCTTTTTCTGGTTAGAAGTTGGTTCCTGCCGTCCTCCAGGTTCCTCATCCAGAAAGGGTATGCAGGGAGCGTTCGGGAGACCTGAACTCTAAGAGTGCACGACCTAGTCGCGGACGCAGCACATCTCGGGCTTTTTAGAATCAAGGAGACCCCGCACGCACCCACGCCTGAACCATTCCCAGGCCCGCACAAATTTCTTAAGCCGCCGTTTGGGTTCCAGGGGCCCAGGAATAATCGACCCGACCCTGCCTTCCCATTCCCTTCCCAAGCCCCTCACCCCGGCGCCCTGCTCCGGAGGAAGCTTCTGCAGCCGCCAAAGCGGCGTCCCCTCTTCCGGCTCCATCTCAGAGAAGCAAAGATGCCTGTCACGTGACAGGCCTAGTAGCCCTTTGGCTTACGCTGCGATTCGCCCACGTGACTTTGTAGAGGGCGGGGCCAGAGGGAAGACACAAAGTCCTTGTACGCGTGCGCAAAGCGTCAATCACAGGTTTCCCCGGTGGACAAGAAGGAGCAGGTTTCTCTGTTGCTTGTGCTGAAGTCTGTTACCGGACCGCTTGCCATCTGGGGGAAGATTTACAGACCTCAGCTGGGTGGCTACTGTGTTCAGAGACAGATCTCAATAACGTAAGGGTAGCAACAGTCTGCATTTGATCCAGGGCCTTTTCTCTAAAGATCTGACAGTCTCCTATTGAAAAAGAGTTTGAGCTCAAAGGCAAATTAAAGTTAGACTTTTTTTTTAATCCTAAGAAGATAATTGATTTTTTTTTTCTTATTTGCAAACAACAAACACGGTCCAAGACGGAACTCGAAAAAAGAATAAGCTAAATGTAAATTTTAAGGGGAAACAACAAATAATGTTTAAATATTCAAAATACTGTATAGTATATATAGCTTAAGCTAAAAGTTTATTTTTTTAATCTGAAATTCTTATTTAACTGAGTTAGCTGTATATTATCAAACAACCCAAATACTCATTACCCAAGCTAAGAAACAAAAACAACCTGCTGGTAAATGAAACCCATGTCTCTACCTACATTTACCAGGAACTAAGCTCCAAACTCTGAGCTGTAATTTCAATTCAATGGGAGAAAGACCATGATAGAACGAGCCCTAGAAATTTGGACAGTGCTAAGACACTTTCTAAAAGAGAAAGGAACTATCCAAACTGAAAATTATTCTGAGAAAAACTGCCCAGTAGCACATTCAAGGTCAACCTCAAATTCCTCTCTCCAGTCTGTGCCCCTACATTTGGAACTGAATAGTCTTAAAGATTTAGCTGTCTTTCCCTTAAAACATGTACTACTTTCTAAGTTTTACCATAATACAAATATATATTTACAACTCACATTTTTCCAACTAAAGGTAATTGTCTTAAAGCACTGCAAATGGAGAATTCCCAAATACTGTTCAGTAATTGTCTGAAAACCCATTTAAGTACATTAATAAATCTAATCATGCATATTATCTTTGTCTTTCATGGAAGTTGAATTTCATACAATGTAACATATCAAACAAATGTCTGTCAAGCATCAAGCATATAATAAATAACAAACACTTGATTCATTTATCTATCTCGACTGTAGCTGTGTGTGATCAGTATCTTCCCCTATTAAAAATTAGGATTCAGTCTTAGTGGAAGATATATATGTATATATGCCTTGTCCAGTCACATGGATGATAGCTGCAGACTCTGATGTAACAGAATGCAAGCATGACTCTCCTGTGACCTTGCAATGTGTAAGTTAATAGTGTAAAATGACATCCATGGAGATAGAAAGAATAACAAAAACTGGATCCAAACAACACTGGACACCAAGAAAACGTTGACCTTTGGGATGTGGCTATATCAAAATTGAACTTCTGGCAGATGCTGAATTTAAAGTATTACATAAAGTGAGAGGGAAGAGCCCCTAATATTTAATGTCTTCTCATTAGTAATAGCTTTTCTTCATGTGTAATCTAAGGCATCTTTTTTAAATTTTCAACTTTTTAAATTAAAAATGTGTATTTGTGTGTGTGTGCGTGTGTATATGTGTGTGTATGGGTATATGTGTATGTATGTGTGTGTGTGTGTGTATTTGTGTGTGTGTGTGTGTGTATGTGTGTGTATGGGTATATGTGTATGTATGTGTGTGTATGTGTATGTGTGTGTGTCTGTGTGGGTGTGTGTGTGTGTGTGTGTGTGTGTAGGTTGAGGACAACTTACAGTGGTTCTTTTCTTTTAGGATCCTGGGGACTGAACCCCAGCATTCAGGGTGGCCAACAAACCAACCCCCTAAAGTATTTTCAAACACTACCTGTCTGTTCTGATCCTATGTCAGCTAGGTGTATTAGGGTTTCTATCTCCCTGCCCATTTTTATAGTAAGGACCCAAAATGCAGACTCTGGAGTTAAATGTAACTAAATCTTCATAATTGTTACCATCAGGATAGCAATGGCAAGCTAGGTCGCCTGTCCTGTGTGTCTGCTTCTCTGCTTCTCGTTATTAACAATGATCGTGTAGACTTTACAGAGCTTGTTATGAGTTCATATCTGTAAAGTTGTTTGAGTAAAGCACAACCTAGCACCTAGAAAATGTTATGATTCCTTTCTAAGGGGCCTTCTTCCCCTGCCTGTATATGGCCAAGGCTAAACAGCTTCCAGAAAACTATCTTCTCATCTCTATGTGGCTAGATCAAGTGCTGAATGGAAGTCTTGGGGAAGTGATCTGCCTCTCAAATGCACCTTACAGAGCTCTGCAGGCAGTACAGATGAAGGGTTGCATTTGGGAGATGTGAAAGAAGTCAGGTCAGCCTCACAGTGCTGAGCAGAAGCTGGAATGCCAGCTTCCAATTTAGAAAGCTTCTTTCTGGGGCCGTTTCCTTATTTTCTGTGTTCTTCTCAGTTTTGTTTGTTTGTTTGTTTTGTTTTTTGTCATTTGGGGGGTAGAATTTCTTGCACAAAATCTTGAGTTCTTCCTCCATTTCTTCTGCCCTTCCCCAAATCCTGACAGACCATCTGTGAGGTCCTCTAACTTCTGGGATAAGGAATGTAAGCTGTGGAGCTGGAGAGATGGCTCAGTGGCTAAGAGCACTGACTGCTCTTCCAGAGGTTCTGAGTTTAATTCCCAATAACATGGTGGCTCACAGCCATTTGTAATGAGATCTGATGCCCTCTTCTGGTGTGTCAGAAGACAGCTACAGTGTACTTATATATAATAAATAAATCTAATTAACAAAAAAAAACAAAGAATGTAAGCTGTAATACCTAGTTGCAGGGGAGGAGAGGTTCATAGCCAATGACTAAAATAAGACTATCTGTTGACAGTTCTCTTCAGAACAGGGAAGAGTCATTGGATAGAGAGAGAAAATAAGAATTATAATTATCTCTGTGACAGAGCAGCCCCGGGCCTAGGAGTAGCATTGACCCAAGACAAGGCAGGAGCAATGTCAAAGATAAAGACTTGCAGAGGGATTTTACTCAGCAAAATGATGTGGCCTGGCATGCAGTTTTATGTTAATAAGTAATCTGAAAGCCAATAGATTCTGGAAAATAGATGTTCAGGGGGCCAGGTTAAGAGCAGAGAAACAAGTTTGAAGGTCTTTCTAAATTCAATGTGATGTGAAACCTCACATACTGCTATGAAAAAAGAAGCACAGGTTTTTCAGCAGGATTGTAAAAATATATACACCATTTGACTTAGAAACTCTTCTTCTAAAAAAATGTGTTAGAATGAAATGGGAGGCTTTAAGGATATTCCCAGTTTAGGGCTCAGTTAAAAGCACTGGCTGCTCTTCCAGAGGTACGGAGTTCAATTCCCAGCAACCATATGGTGGCTCACAACCATCTGTAATGGGATCTAATCCCCTCTTCTGGTGTGTCTGAAGACAGCTACAGTGTACTCATGTACATAAAATAAATAAATACTTTTTAAAAAAAAAATTCCCAGTTTATAACAACATGTAACAGGTAGTTAATTATAAGCTTGACAAATTTTGTTAAGCAAAATAAATTCATAGAATGAGTGTATAGATTTATTGCTTAAAAGACTGTCCACTTGCTCACTGGGACAGCTGGGGAGGGAGTTCCAAATCTTTTTGCACTGTGTGATCCTCCTTTATTCTGAGTGGATAACTAATGTACAGATTCTAGAGTAAAGGAATCCAAAGAACATTTGTAATGGTTGTCTTGCATTTAGGGTGGAATACATGATTGCAACTCTCTTTTGTTTATTTCTGGACTTCCAACACTTGAGAAACAGGGAGATTACCACGGTTTATGGTCAACTAGGCCTAAGGGTGGCCCTGTCTCAGAAAAAGTATATACTATGCACACATACATATTTGATAAATTATGACTATATTGATCTCTTTTAATGTTTGCTTTCAAACCATCCAAAGAAGAGCTGGATAATAGCTCACTGTTGGAGTGCTTGCCCACCATAATCAAGGCCCAGCACTGAAACAATAGCAAGGAAACATTAAAAAAAATAAAAATTAATAAATCTAGTTGTAGTGGTTTGAATAGGAAGAACCCGAATAGACTCAAGAGTGTGAATGCTTGGTCCATAGGGAGTGACATTATTGGGAGGTGTGGTCTTGTTGGAGAAGGTGTGCCACTGTGGTGGTGAACTTTGAGGTACTGATGTAAAAAACAAGGTCTTTTAGGGGCTCTGAGACTTTTCCAAAACACCCCATTCTTAGAATGTGAGACCCTAAAGACACAGAAATGGTTAAAGTCAGACTCAGAGATTTTCCAGTCAACCCAAGGCTATGAGATCCCACCTGTGCCTGAAAATAAAAACAATAGCCCAGAGTAATTCTCAGAAGAAAAAAAAAAAAAACACAGAATATACTGACTGATAGCCACCTGGCCCTCTAGAAATCCCTAGATAGGGTCCTGATGCATGTCATAATTAACTCATACTCTAATCACCCAATTCTGAGAAACAAAACAATGACAAAAATCCCTCAAAGTTTTGAAATATGTAAACAAGGTTCTGAAAAATGCACAAAGTTTTAGTGGACAGGTCAAGCTATACTGACCAAGCTGAGTTAAGACAAAACAAAAATGACTGCTTTAGGAACAGCTCCCTAAAGGAACCCCTCCCTGTACTGAATTTCAAGGAGAATGCAAATTGTCAACAACCTTACTGCCAAAGTTTCTCCCCGCTTTCCTCCCCCTTCCTCTCCTCTTTCTAAAAATTATACTGCTGACCAATGTTAAAATAATAGTTCACCCCCCTCACAAAAAATGTATAAAAGAGGTGTGCTTTTTGAGTTCGGGCTTGACTCTCTCTGAGAGGATTAGCAACCCCATGTGCATGAAATTAAAACCTCTTGTTACTACAACGGTCCATCATCTAATTGTGTTCTGTGGGTTGCGTTCCTGAGCTAAGACTCCTCGGGGTCTTACAACAGTACCAGATGCTTACTTAAGCCAAGGCTCAGTTCTTGTATAGCTGTCTTTGAACCAAGATGCAGAATTCTCAGTTCCTTCTCTAGCACCGTGTCTTCCTGCCATGACAATCCATCTAGAATGGATTCTAGCTGTGCTTCCAGGAAGAAAAAGAACACAATTTGATTTTGAATATATGTGTATTCAGGGATTTTTGTTTTGTTTTGTTTTGTTTGGATGGGTTGGGGTAGGGGAGATCAAATTCATTCGGTGAAGGCAAGTGTCGTCCAAAAGAGACAAGATGGGAAAGATGTTGCGGAAAGGAACCTAGGAAGCTTCTGGGGCTAAACAGAGATCTCACACTGGGCAAGGCACAGGCTCAGGATATAAAAAGGTCCTCAGGCATTCAGCACCCTCACACGTTCTTTATAGATGACACAGTCACTGCTGTCCTCACGCCTTGACACCAGCACCTGTACTTCTTCTGTCATCTTCTCACTCAGTGTGACCCGGATATGACAGATTTCAGCACCTGTGACAGTACCCTTCCTTGTCAACACACAAAGGTCTTCACTGTAATCCTCATAAATTCCTTAGCCGCAGTCTGAAGCATGGTCAAGGAGTGCTCCAAGTCCAATCAATACCTTCACATTCATCACATCACTCTTGGGGTTCTCCAGGACCTTGAGCACCTTGGTGATCACAGTCCCCCTATCTTCCCTCCTTCTAAACCCCACAACCTCCCTGCCCCCATTATTCTCTCCCCTTCTTCTAGAGAAGGGAAAGCTCCCATGTGTACCTCCACCATGGGTATAGTATTTTACCATTACCCCTTTGGTCAAAGAACTGTAAGGACTCCTTGAATTTTGGAGTCTTGTCCTCAGTGCAGTCACACCTCTTGACTGCTCAGCTCTGTGTGCAGGACCTTTCCCATAAAGATAATATTTCTAACGGAATTTGCCAACACTGTTAACTACCAGTCAAATACAACCCAGGTCTCCAACAACAACATGTGTAGGCTATACACCATGCATAGATTCAAATTTATACGGGAGATCGATGAGAGGTCAGCAATCCAATCAAGGCCTTTTCAGCATAGTCACCATAATCAGGTTAAATTAGACTTTGTAATTCTATCCAGGCATGGTGACACACTCGAAAGGAAGAGGCAGGTGGTTTCTGTGAGTTCAAGGCACTATAAAGTGAGTTCCAGGACATTCAAGACTATGTAGAAAAACCCTGTTTCAAATAAATAAAGTGGTAAGTAAAGAAAGTGTAATTAATTAATTAATTCCATATAGATAGATAGATAGATAGATAGATAGATAGATAGAATGATTGATTGATAGACACTATTAATTCTAAACGTTAGTCTAAGGAGGTGACACCATTTAAGTCAGCCACTAGGGTGTGCTAATTCCCATCTATTCTTTTTGTCCCAATTGTTTTATTGATTCATTCAGAAGAGACTGATTCATTACAGCCAAATGCAGATGGGTTGAGAAACCTGAGCAGAACAGGATTGGAATGTCCCTCCCTGGGGCACTCCTTGATCAACAAGCTCTTTTAGGGAGCTGGATTCTAAGTCCGAACGCTGCTCAATGAGCGTAAAACTGAATGAAATCAATAGAATAGTGCCCATGATGACTTGTGATGACATGATGTCCGCTTCTACTCCAGGATGCATCTGGATAAAGAGCCAAGCAGCCTCTCCTCTTGGTTAAGTAAGAAGGTTGGTTTCTGTAACTTTTTTTGTCTTACTACACGCTACATCCTTGTAATTACACCAAGGAAACTCCTGAACAAGCTTTAGGAAATAGCTAGAGTTTCAGAGGGTTAGCCTGTATGTCCCAATTGCCCGCTAATAGAAGTTAAAATTTTCTGACATCAGAAATAAACTCTTGGGTTTCCCCGAATTCTGTGACTTCATGCTTTTACTATCTGTGACCCTGATATTAGCTCTGTATCATTTCTGACAAAAGTTCTAGAAACAAGGAAAAGATATTTATTCTTTATTTGTTTTTTTTAAATATTCTTTTCAATTATATGAAACTGTCTGTGCACTTTAACATTTATATTCTTCACTCAAACCTGTCTTTCAGGTTCTGCTGTGGCTTGAAGTCAACAGGTTTTTTTTTTTTACCTTAATCAGATGTGTTGTAACACATATATAGAGTTAGTTGTAGTCTAAATAAAACAATGCCTACTCATAAACTATTGAAAAAAAAGGGGGTTAAAGTTCAAAAGCATTTAATTATTATCTTTTAACCATATGAGAGATTATGTTACTTTGGCATTGGCTCTAGCATATTGAGAAAAGTTATTTATGGCCTATTGTCAAAGATGAGTAAGACACTTGGGTTTATCCTGTCTCTATAAACTTAGACAGACTTGGTCTCCTCTAAAAATAGTTTCCCAGAAATCTTTGAGATGTATGTATCATCCCATTGCAGTGAATGAGCTTGGTAAACTTAACATCTCTGTCTTAGGTTTGATTTGAATTGATGTGTAATTAAGGAATGTTAACACTTCCTGTTTCCCTAGATTCTGTTTGAAAATATTCTTGTAGTTTGAGGCCTGTGATCTTGCGTAAACAGATCTTTGAATAGATATTTTGATATGAAAAAGCCTCTGGAAATAACACATATCGGTTATATTTTATATCAGCATAGCACTAAAGAAAGCAATTCTAAGAGCTCTGTAATCATGCCGTTAAAAACACACAAGTTATCGACCATATTAGACCATAGCGGTAACACATTTCCTATCCTAAGGGGCTGTCTTTCTTGTAGATGGCATGTCAAGGGCTTCATCGGTCTTTCTGCTAAGGCTCTATGAATCTGAGACCACCCTCCTCCATTTTCATCCCTGTGATCACTCTGCGCAGAGCCTCCACATGTATAAGCTGTTAGGATTCCAGCTAGAGCTCCTTAATCGTGGAAGCACTGAGGTCAACCAGGGAATTTTTGAGTAATTGATTTTTTTCCCATTCAATCTGCTACACTTCAGGCTTTTTAAGAAGCATTATAATTTACATGCCATTAAACCAAACATTTCTAAAATAGTTGGTGAGGCTGAGTGAACTTATATCATAATGCAATAAAAAAAATTTTTTTTCAGTTAAATGATGTTGCTGTGTCCTTATGTATGTTGAAGGGCTTTCAGAATGGGCTACATGAAGCCATGCACACCCGGACTCCTAGAACTTTGGAAGCAATGTTGGAAGAATCTGTTTCATCTACTGGAGACCCTGTTTCAAAATTAGGAACAATGGCCAGATGTTCTTCTCCAGACCAGCCATATTAAATTCTTTATAGTCACTCCAAAATACTCTGTGTCATTTCTGTGTAGATTGATGTTGGTGCGCTTTGATTTGGACACAACTTTCCAGGATAAAAAAAAGAAAGAAACAAGAAAGAAAATGTAGATGGTAAATGTGAGTCTTTACCAAGATGTCAACCAACCTGACCAGTGAGGTCTCAGCCGTGGTGGCAGCAGCAGCAACAGTAGCAAAGACCTTGAAGACAGTAAGGCACTGGTGGTTTTCTGATGCTTGGGATTTGCTGACTATTGCTTACTTTACCTAGACTTTGCTCTTCATGGTCTGACATCACTCTCTATGCACACACATCAGCCTAATGAAGTCAAACATAACCCCTAGAGAGTTTTAATCACTGTCTCATCTGAGTGTCCGTCGCCTTTGAACGTCTACTGTTCTCTGTATTTTAACTTGCGTTAAGACATGTATGTTCTGCTTGCCCTTGTTTTGAGCTATCCTTGCAAGGTGGAGACTATGCCACATTCATTTTAGTAATAAGATGCTGTCTGGCAGGAAGTGGCCTCCCAGAAAGTGCTTGTTGAATCTGGAAATAGAATTGATTTAATGAGAGAGAGAGAGAGAGAGAGAGAGAGAGAGAGAGAGAGAGAGAGAGAGAGAGAAGCTGAAAATCTTCAGCAATGATTCACAAACTGCGCTGCAAATTAGATCAACCAAGGATTTGCAAAATCTTTGTGATCATTTTACCTCTAGACCAATGAAATCTTATCCTACAGGTGAACCCAGCCTGGCAATAGTTTGTTTGTTTGTTTCTATCTTCCACTGGATTTTTAGTGAGTGGTTGAAATTAAGAACACAGCCTTAAAAGATTCCTTGATTATCTTCTTGCTATTACTCCAGGTTGCATGAAAGTTATTTAAGTTGTATTCACTTGAAAAAAGCTCAGGAATCCAAGTGAATTAGCAGCTCATTTTAAAATACAACAAAACACTGGCCCACTTACAAATGACAAGAGTGGCCAGCAAGATAGTCAGTAGGTGAAGGTGACTGACCCTTGGCAATCTGGAGTTCTAGCCTCAGAACCTGAATGGTGACAGTAGAGAATCAACTCCTGCAAGGATTCCTCTGATGAAAACATTCACGCTAGGTGTAAACACGCATACAAGCACGCACGCACGCACGCACTGTAAATTACTGATCCGATTAACTTTCTGATACCTCATTTGATGAATCATGATGAAATAAAAATGTAAATTAGGGCAAAAAAAGTTGAAAGTGAAACACCCCCGAGTTGGGGAAGCCCCTCACTCTAGTACTGGGAGAACGTGAACCCAAGAACTCACAGAGAGCCTATTTTGCTGCAATCAAGCAAGAGGATTATTGCGGGGAAGAGGGTAGACCAGAGCTCTGAGGATGACACATTTCTCACACAGGAGATAGAGGAGTTGACCCTGAACTCAATTAGGGGGACATATTTATAGGGAAAATTACATAGGCCGTTAGCAACAGGTGCATAGCAATTTTATTGGTTTATTTAAATTGGCACACTCTGCCTACTTTGGACATGATTTAACTCTAGGCCACTCTATTTCCGGGCACACTGACCTTGTATTTGTTTTACTCAGGACTGCAGAGTCAGACCTTATCGAGTCTAGATGCTCTGGGTCTGGGCCATTTCTTTGAACATGTTACTTTGTTCTTAGCCTTGAAGCATACTTGTCTCCAAGTGGGGCCAACTTAAAATGTTAACACTTTCAAAAGTATCAAAATTTTTTCCCATGAGATAAAATTAGATAGGCACAGCAGCCTGTTCAAGACCACGTGAAAATGAAGGGTATCTGGATTTCAGCAAAAAACCCAGTTCCACAAAAATGAAGGCCAGGGGAGTTCTGTGTTGGAGTTAGAACAGAGGCAGTTCATGTTTACTAACTGACTTCACCACAAAGAAAAAGAGGCTTTCTCCTTCCCCTGTGACAAGAGGCACTTTGGTAACTTAGAATAAAGTTAGGGCCCACAGGGCCCTGATTAAATTTCTGAGATGACCAGGGGGCATTTCTAAGTTGTAAAGGTGAAGAGAGACCTTTTAAAAGGTTTGAATCTCAGAGGGGCTTGGGAAAATATAATTACACATTTGGTGAAGACCGTCTACCAAAATGAAGGTCCTGGCGCCTAAAGGCAAAGAGGAAGTCAAGTCGGAGAAGATTAAGGAAACTTGATCAAACATGATTAAACGTGAAGTAGTTGTGGCGAGCAGTTTGGCAGCCTGGAAAAGAGCTCAGCCAATGCTGGGCTTTCAGTAGCCAAGTTAGGTCCTAGAGAGGAAAAGGAAGCTGGTAAAAGACTTGAGCCATGCCCAGAGATTTAAAAACAAACAAACAAATGTACAGATTTTCTTTGCTTGCCCTGGCATATGGGAGGAAGTGAGAGAGGAAACTTCCTTTCACACTCCCTCACTCGTCAAAACAGAGCCCTGGGACCATGTCTCCACTACACTGATGATATCACTCATGGCGGCCATGCTGTGCAAGCCTGGGGAGTCCTTGGAGGTACGTAGTCTATTGCTGAGCCATGCCAATGTGACGTTCCTTCTCTCCTCATAGGTTCTACCGAGCCCGTGGTCTCAGCACAGGAAGAACAGCCTGTACTTGTGTTGACAAACAGAATTAACCTACAACCTTTTTGGAATTTGGGATGACTTCTTTTGATTTCATCCCAGAATTACTGGGGCATTTCTTGTTTTTGTGTGTGTGCGCGTGTGATTCTATATTTTCTGCTTTAATCATTGATACCAACATTTAGGGTGATGTCCTCTAGTTTATAGTTTTTGGTTTCTGCCAATTTACCATTTCCCCCATTGGAATGTAAAGACATTTCATCTTTGTGGCTATTATTTAAGTCTTATATTACATTCTGAGAAAAATTACTGTAAAATATCTCCCAAAACCATATATATATATATATATATATATATATATATATATATGTAGGTATGTATGTATATAGTAGTAGGAAAGATGTTTTTCTCAAAAGCCAAGCACTACAGCATACATTACACAAGCCTATTACAACATCTTATCAATAGTGACATTCGAATTGAAGTAACACAGAATCGTGGAATAGAATGTTTGGTGCTCCCAACGGATATGGACTTATTCTACATCAATTGTAATAGAATAGATATTACCATTAATTATTAAGATATAAGATATTGAAGTATATATTGTCAGGACACATAATGTCCAGGCACATTATTTCAAATATAAGATAAAATGAAAAGATGCATATACGTGAGTGTTTTTAAAAGATCTATAAGGTATATAGATTCATTTTACTGCTATAATAGTTCACCAAAGAAAGAAGTGATTTGGAGGCACATAATTCAAAACAGTCATTGTAAATCATTCAAAATACTAAGTATAAGTCTGTTTTGTAAGCCTCATACTATTTTAGACTAGCTAACTTCCAAAACTGAAAATAAAATTAATTATCACATAATGTCATCCAGAAGTGAGACTTACTGTCTGGGTCATCAGAGCCAAGGTTCTTTGATGGGTCAAAGAAAAACAAGAGTTTGGAAATGGATTAATATCCATACTGTAGATTATTAATATCCATACTATAGATTATTAATATCCATACTATAGATTAAGAGAAATAGATGAACATCAAATTAAGTGGAAGGAATACTCCAAACCCAAAACACACTACAAATACTACTGTCTGTAAACTTGTAAGTCAAAATTTGAAGATAAGAATAAAGAAACTTCTTTATGTGTAACATGAGGAGTGTTTAGATACAGACGAAGTGTTTGCCTTAGACGGTCTCTCTGTTCATGTTATTGCAAATTATAGAGCAGAACAAGAAGGAAGGAGAACTGGGGGAGATAATTGCAAGCAATTTTATTTTATTTTATATAAATCATATGATCCAATATCTCCTAAAGAAACTGAGGTCTTAAAATATTAACATTACAGGGGGTCAAGTCCAAGCCAGATGTGAGCATTGACTGTAAACATCAGCATGTTCAGAACCTAGGCTAAGGAGGGAAAGCATAACCTGGCGTTCTTAGTAGTAAACAAAAGAACCAGCAGATGTGTGTAGTGTGTAGGTAGATGGTTTCTAAGTTTTAAAATGAAACAAAGCACAGTAACCATTTGTCCTGTTTTTTCCTGTTGCTATGATAAAATTGTCTAAATAAAACACCTTACAGGATAAGGTGTTCATTTCAGCTTAACGTTCAAAGTTGTAGTCAGTTGTGACAAGAAAGCCAAGGCATCTGGGGCTTGATGCACCTGGTCAAGTGACATGCACAAGCAGAAGCAGAGAGGGAGTAATGATAGTCTTCACCATCAAGGGTTTCTGTGCAGAAAATAGTCCTGAGAATTCAGGTGGAATTCCATGTTCTTAATGAAGCTAATCCCCCACAGGTGTGCCTGGAAGCTAATCCTCTGCATGATTCTAGATCTCAGGTTGAGAACGGCAATTAACCATCCATTTTATTGCAAACAGCTAACACAACCATTAATCCTAAGGAATTAAAGCAATTTAGTATAAAGCATGAGTCAAAAACCTAAGAGACTAGCCTCTGTCTTAGCATTTGTTAAGAGCTAGTCTAATAAAGTAAGTATCGAAGAAACATTTTTCCAAAAGTCTCATAAAGGCCATGTAGTGATGACAGATTTAGATTTATTGCAAATGTGGACTGTCAAGGGACCAAAACCCAGCATCCTGGAATGTCTGTGACTCAACAATAGTAGCCCCAAAATAAAAGGAACATCCTAGAGTGGGAAATGTAGAAGGGCCTACCATCAAACTCCTTCAAACACGCACTTCTCTAATATGTTTAAAATAAAATTTTATGTATGGGACTCTAATAAATGTCACCTAAAAATAAAGAATAAAGAATAAAAATAAAATGTTTGTCTCTCCCCACATTCAGTGCAGGCTCAGCAAATGTGTTCTCTAGGGGACAGGTGGGGACAGGTGGGGACAGGTGGGGACAGACTGAATATTTAACATCTTTTAAAAAGAATTATTTTATGTATGTGAGTACACTGTAGCTCTTCAGAAGAGGGCATTGGATTTCATTACAGATGGTTGTGAGCCACCATGTGGTTGCTGGGAATTGAATTCAGGACATCTGGAAGAGCAGCCAGTGCTCTTAATTGCTGAGCCATCTGTCCAGGCCATGCTTTGAACTCTTAACTGGGAACTTTTAAACATTCCTTTAGAACAAAGGGCTTTTAAGACCAGGACTGTAGCCTCTACCTGTCCCTGTCTCTCTGTGTCTCTTTATTTCTGTTTCTGTCTGTCTCTCTCTCTGTCTCTCTCTCTGTGTCTGTCTATCTGTCTGTCTGTCTGTCTGTCTGTCTCTCTCTCTCTCTCTCTCTCTCTCTCTGTGTGTGTGTGAGTTGTGTGTGTGTGTGTGTGTGTGTGTGTGTGTGTGTGTGCAAGAGTATGCGTATAATTTTAAATGATTTGTATACAGGGGCTTTCACAGTTCTAAGCTGGAGAGCTTACATTCAAACTTTAACAGCTGAGCATGTAAACTGTTGACTTTATTTTAATGTCTATTTGTAGTTTGAAGAAAAATCATGTCTAATAGTTAATTGTATGTGTCAACAGGTAGAACATAGTGGTTTTTGCTTGTTTGTTTTATTAAACATTATTCTAGTTGTTCCTATGAAAGCCTTTTTATTTTTAGATTAGATTAAGATTTTGACTATAGACAGACATGGTAGTTCATGCCCTTAATCTCAATCCCAGCACTTAGAGGAGGATACCATCTTAGTCTATACAGTAAGTTCCTGACACCATAGCTACATTGTGAGGCCCTGTCTAAAAGCAGGGGGTGGGGGGGAATCTCAAGATATTTAAATAAAGCAGATGGCTCTCCACATAATGTCTGTGTACCACATCTCTAGATATGGCTCATTAGAAAGCCTCACTTGGAAAAGGCTGACTGGATAAAGAGCCAGCTTTCCCAGCAGGCTACCCTCAATAGGAGTTCCAAGACCAGCCCTTCCCCTGGGTTACAGCCTGACAGACTCCTGGAATATTTTCAGCTTGAAGTTCCCACAATCATATGAAAACAATTCCTAAAAATGGTATTCTCTTTCCTTCTCTGTCTCTGTCTGCCCCCCCCCGCCTCCTCTCTCTTTCTCCAGGAGACCCTGACTTGTAACCCCCATCCTGGAAGTGGCAGGAGTTCCCCAGATTCTTGATGCTCACTCTGTGTCCAGATGGTCCCTCTGTTGTGCCCAGATTGCAAAAGCCCCAAAGAGACCACCAGGAACCACAACTCTGATGCAAGCACGTGAGAGTCTTCATCCAAGCTCGAGAGCCTGGGTCACAAACACTCCTGATGCAACAGGACAGGAGAGTGACCCCCAGATCTAGATGAAGGGGGTTTATAAATGAAAAATGCAAGTGGGGGTTTCTAAGTCTTGCTGTTACTCGAGAGGAATGTTGGTCTTTAAGCTAATTGGTTTACAGCACTTGTTAAACCACAAGGAGGGAGCACACATCAAAAGGAACACCTTGACCTGGAAATACTTCTGCTGTTATCAGCTACCTGCAGCTGCTGGGTCTATTTTGCTACCGTCAAGGACATTTTGTGATTTTTCTCAGACCTCAAGGACGAGGGCCATGTCTCTCTAAGGGCAAGTAAACTTAGAATGGAGTCTTAAAAACAAAACTGGGACTGGAGAGATGGCTCAGCGGTTAAGAGCGCTGACTGCTCTTCCAGAGGTCCTGAGTTCAAATCCCAGCAACCAGATGGTGGCTCACAACCATCTGTAATAGGATCTGATGCCCTCTTCTGGTGTGTCTGAAGACAGATACATCATATTTATAATAAATAAATAAATATTTTTTAAAAAGCAAAATGGAGTTTATTCTGCTACTTCGGTCCCTTCTCTTCTCAGTTTCTGTCTTAGTCAGGGTTCTATTCCTGCACAAACATCATGACCAAGAGGCAAGTAGGGGAGGAAAGGGTTTATTCAGATTACACTTCCATTTCACTATTCATTACCAGAGGAAGTCAGGACTGGAGCTCAAGCAGATCAGGAAGCATGAGCTGATGCAGAGGTCATGGAGGGATGTCACTTACTGGGTTGCTTCCCCTGCCTTGCTCAGCCTCCTTTCTTATAGAACCCAGGTCTACCAGCCCAGGGATGGCACCACCCACAATGGGCTGAGCTCTCCCCCTTTGATCACTACTTGAGAAATGCCTTATAGCTGAATTTTATGGAGGCATTTCCCCAACTGAGGCTCCTTTCTCTGTGATAACTACAGCTTGTGTCAAGTTGACACAAAACCAGCCAGTACAGTTTCTATGGCTGCAGTACCAAAAATGAGTGCCCTGATAGCATAAACCAGAAGAAATGTGACATCCCACCCAGAAGACTATACCCCATAATGATCCTGGCTAGATTTAAGGATACCACCAACTGAGCAGAGTAATGCTGCTTCTGACTGCTGTATATTCAGGTATACTTGTCAGAATAAAACTGCATCAGACTGGATTCTCCAACAGCCTCCCAGTCAGGGCTTAAGGGCACACACAGGTCAGCATCCCATGGACTGCTGAAATGTAATACACCGGCATTCCTGCAGACCCCAAATCTTCATTGCTTGGTAGAGTTCCATCCTGCTGGTTTTCTTACCCTCGAAGTCAGTCTTAACTATGTGCAGACCCTCCACCACGACCAACTTTCTCATCTACATTCACTGCCAGGGAGTATTTTATGCCTTCAGTTTATTTCTTTTGCCCTGAAGTATCTAGATTACCTTGTGCTTTTAGATTTGTTATGGGCCTGGTCTGCCCACTATGGTCATAGTCTCTTCCTCCTCTTTTTCCTCTCCCTCCTCCTTTTAAACCTTAAAAGTCTATTTATGTTGAGTCCTCACCTCTGTTTCTCTACCAGGTCATTCCTACTCATGTTTTAAGCACCACTTAAATCCTATATGGTTTCACTAAATGCTTGTTGTGCACACCTCTGTGTTCTGTTGGCAGAATTTACCCCCCCCCCCGTCTCCTACACTCCATAATTGATTCCTGTGTCCATTGTAAATTGACAGTCTGCTAGTGCCTCACAACACAGAGCTGGGTTTGTATTTTAGCGATGAGAGTGAAGGACTCTTTTAAAAGACTACCACTGAGGCCTGTACAGAATTATCCTGGCCTTGTGATGTGAGGAGGTTGTTAGTAGACCTCTCCATGCTATTCGGAATTGCCTTTCTTTCATTTGGGATTGATAGGTTTGTTTAGTTTTTAGATAGCGTCCCCTCTGTAGTGCACGCTACACATAAACCCATCTTCTGGCTCCAAACTTATGGTAAACGTGCGTTAACACGAACTATCAGCTTCAGCTGCCTATCAGTTTTCCTGGCCAATGCTGGCAGCAGTGAAGCCCAACTGTGGGCTCAGCAGGACCTGAAATGGAAATCTGAAGACAGAAAGGACAAGGGTAACCTGCACAGGAGGTGCTAGAGCAATGTTGCATTGGAAAGGAAGGTGAGGTGGAGATGGAAAAAAAATTGTAGAAAAAAACAACATGTGAGAACTCCTGCCCATAAACTGAACTACATTAATAAAAATAATCTAATCATCTCAGAAGACGTAGGGAAGATATTTCGGGCTAAGTCAGAAACAAGAATGAGCATTCATTCATCCATCCATTCGTTCTTTATGTGTATGTGTGCTGCCCCTGGTCCACTTAGAGTAGACGGGTGTGTTGTGGACTGAGCTGGGCAGGAAGCTTAGCTTGATGTGGCTGAGTGCAGTGCAGGATCTCTGTCAGAGATGAGTTTAAGGGCAATGAGCACACCCAGATGCAGCTTCCGTTTATGTTGTTTACGTAGGTGGAGGGTATTTATGGAGGTGGTCAGGGCCTTGAGGGCTGTGTTCCATTGGCCAGAGCAGAGTTGGAAAGTATGTCATCTACATATTTAAGGACTTTGGCAGCAGTGAGGGGGTGGGGTGGGAGGTGCTCTTAAGGTTAACAAAGGAACCAAGCCAGATCACTGTCAGGGTAATCATTTCTTACTAGGGTTCATGGTGGGGGAGCCAGTTTTATGACACTAGGTTAGGAGGTGGGATTCCAAATCCTCCTGAATCATGTTTAAGGCAGCCAGGGGTTAGAGCTCCTTGACCCTTCCTCTTGTAGCCCTGTGTTCTTGTGTGTGTGTGTGTGTGTGTGTACACAGGGGTGCAGGGGTGCTTGTACAACTATACACACACACACACACACACACACACACACACACACACACACACACACACACATTCGTAGGCCCAGGGCCTGAAGTCTTTCAGATCACTCTCTAACTTATTCACTGAGCCAAGGTCTCTCACTTGAACCCAGAGTTTGTTGATAAGGCTAGTCTGGCTAGGCAGCCTGCTCCTAGGTTCCCTATCTCTACCTTCTGGCTACTGAATCACAAGTGGGCTGATACACCCACCTGACATTTCCATCCATTCTGGGAATCTAACCTCTAGTCCTCAGAGCTGTGTCATCTCCCCAGCCCTGCTTTTCTTATTTATTTAGAAGAAATCTCCATGCTAACTCCCCTTTTTAAAAATTAGGAACAAAAAGCAAGAAAAACAAAACAAAACCCAACAAATCCTCAAGGGAGTTGCAGGGAATAGCCATCAAAGCCAGTTGTGATAATGAAACTGTTGTATTAATAGACAACAGCCTATCAAAAGGGCAGAGCAAAAAAGGGAAATGAAACCAAACTGTAGGGACTAAGGAACTTGTATATTTAAGGACTTCTGAGTAAATCCAGGACTCGTGGTTGTGAGAAAAAGGAGGCTATCCCCTGCTTGACCCAAAAGATCACACTGCTCTGTTGGCCTCTGTCCAACTGGCCCCCTCCCCCACCCATCCCATATTTCTGTTTCTTGCCTTCTTGCCTCTTTCTTATACTTACCTTTCTGTGTTTTCTTTCTTTCTTTTTTTTTCTTTCCTTCTACTTTAGAACAATATGTAGAGAGAATACATAAATTCAGCTCTTAAGTAGATGTCAGCCAGTAGGGCTAATTTAAAGAAGAGAAACAGTGAGAGACACCAAGCCCCAAGGGGGCGAGAGCTGGTAGCCAAGAATATTTGCTTCACAGAGAAGTGAAACTACTCTCTAGAGAGGAGACGCCTTACACAAAGTATAGACTGGCGAGAGGGGAGAATTAACCAGCTCCATAATCAACTGCGGCTAGACTGAGAGTCAGAGCAGGGGCAGGGTTCGGGTGGGGACTTGCTCCCCTTGTGTTTGTCGGAACAGAGAGAGTAGCTGCCAATGCAGAAAGGAATCTTAGTGATAACCACAAAGATTCCTCATCAAGAGTATGTTTTTGATCGACTTAACTTTCCAGGGGAAGCAACTGTTTTCAGAGAGTGCTCTCAGCGTGCATGTCTGCAACTGGGTCTGGCCATGCCATGCAACGCAAACGGGGGCTGGGGGGAGCCTCTCCCTGGCTGATGATTTGTAACATACACTGCTGGGCACAGCATACCATGACAGGGACGGCCAACAGGAGGCCGGGATGGAGACATCTCAGAAGTCCACAACCACTCCTTGTTTCTTTAAAAAAAAATATGGTCTGGGGACCCTGAGGAGCAGAAGACACATCTCTCCAGGGGACCTGTCATCTGAAATAAGAGACTCCCTGCAGTAGGCCAGGATGGAGACATCTCAGTATCTGGAGACACCTCTTTGTGAAAAACAGTTGTTCCCATTTCTCCTACCCTTAGCCCTAGATAATGGCTATATAGATTTCATTTGTGTGTGACTGCTTTTCAGTTGGCCTTGGTGTGTGTAATTGTCTTACAATATCTGACTTTCCTATTTCTTTTTCCTTCTTCTCTGATGGATTCTGTGAAACTAGATGTTCCTTGATGTAATGATTCTTAAACAATTGGAAACTAAGGCACAGGGGCCCAGCACAGCACAGTCCTAATGGCCCAGGTGCATGCTGTGTGTTCTCATCTTGGAAACAATGTAATAATTACACAATGGTAGTTCCAGATTAATGCTGGACTTGCAAAGAAAGTTTGAAGTTATTAGAAAATAAGTTAGAGCCAACATTGGGACCCCACGAAAGGAAAAAGTTATTGAAGTTATGGAATAAGTTTTACATAACATTTGAGAGTGCTTACTGGGTAAGAAAGTATAGAATTCATAAAATTATATACCTGTAAAACTAAGTCAAAATACTGGGATTCGTAGAAGAGTCATAGTGTGCAATATATAGAAACAGAAAGCTGGAGGAACTACTGAGTTAAGGGTTAACTTGATTGTCTCTGGCCACTGCCTGGCAGATTTGCCCATGTTCTTTATCATTAGAACTTCACAGGAAAATGCAAGTAGCTGACCTCGGAGCTCTGAGCTCTGAAGTGTAATAAGTTAAAAGTTAAAATTTAAATAATGATACGTTTGAAATTATTATTATTATGGCCATAGGCTGGGAATAGGGGAAGCTTGAAACTTTGGGGAACAATTGTAATTCTTAATTCTTTGTGGGGTGTGGGTATTCTTTTGAATTTGATTTGGCAATGAATATACAATGTCTTTTTTTTTTCTAGGTGCTTTTGGAGTATCAAAAGATTGAGGCAAGAGAAAAGCTAGTGATCGAGTGAGTGAGTGTGAGAGCATGTGAAAACGTGTGTGAGCATGTGTGTGTGGGTGTGTGTGTGTGTGTGAGAGAGAGAGAGAGAGAGAGAGAGAGAGAGAGAGAGAGGGAGAGAGAGAGCATGAGAAGAGCATGTGAAGAGTGAGTGAAGAGAGAATGTGAGGTGTGTATGGAGAGTGTGTGTGAGTGAGAGTGTACATGGTTGTGTGAGATGGGTGTGAGGTGTGTATGGAGAGTGTGTGAGAGTGAAAAGGGAAGGAGCAGAGATGGTATAAGTGTGGGAGTTCGAGAACAGAAAAGCACAAAGAAGAAAAGCAGAGTTCGAGAGAGAATGCAGAATGTGTGCAGCCGTGAGCTTCCGGTAAGCAAGCAAGAGAGAATGGGGAGGGAGGGAGGGAGGGAGGGAGGGAGAGAGGGAGGGAGGGAGGGAGAGAGGGAGAGTAACTTTAAGCCTTGAAAAATTGCCTGTCAGTTTGTACCCAAAAAGTAGTCTGTGTTTATTTATTATACACCTTCTAGACATCCGGGCTTCTAGCTGAGAACTCCATCCTGTGTCGAGGCTGGACCCCGGCAATACACATAGTGTGCAGGTAAATGAAAAAAAAAGACAGAAATAAAAAGGAAGGGCGTGACTGCTTCTGGGTATGGTGGAGGAGAAAGATTATTGTACATAAAATGGAAAGTGTTGGCATTCCTTCTAGGCCCAACCCCTAGAAGGAATGTATAGAAGCTAGGTAGGCCTGGCTTACTCTAAAAGGGGCTGTTTGTCCCCCCCTCACTCTCTTATCCTCTCTGACACTCTTCTCCCCCCGACCCCCTTTCCCCTCTTCTTTCTCCTCTCTCTCCCCCTGTTCTTGGCTTCCTTCCCCCAACCTCCTGTCTCTGTTTTTCTCTGTCTCTACTCCCTTCTCAACTCCTTTTCCCATGCCCTAAATAAACTCTATTCTACACTATACCCAACTTTTAGCTGGTACCTCTTCGAGAAGGGATGGGTCCACTGAGGCACTCCTCCCACTCACCATACACACACACACACACACACACACACACACACATACACACACACACATACATACACACACACACACACACACACACACACACACACATATATATATATGTATATATGTGTGTGTGTAACAACAGCGAACACAGCCAGAGGCAGAGGCATCTGGGAGAGCCCAGACTGGACAGGACTGTCAGCCACAACCCCAGCCATGCATGACCCTGAGGAAAGTGGGGAGGGAGAGTGAAGAGAGGGAAACAGGATACAACAGCCAAGAGGCCAAAAGGTAAAAAAGAAAAGGGGTGGGGAGGAGCACTGACCACAGCAGCTGGATTATATAGGGAAGAGCCTCAGGGGGAAGGGCAGCTCAACCCCTGGGCTAGAGAATGGGTGGGTGGACAAGGGACCCAGGTATGCCAGCCATAACCTGTAATGTGTAGAGACTCAGGGAAACTGGAAGAACTTGGCTGCCAAGACCCGATTGAATATGTTAATAAACACATCAATTAGCCACTTGTCCCGGGGTTTCAGACTTAATACTTAACAGTAGGGAAGGAGACAGTCAGTAGGAGCCCAAGATCCAGAAGGTTACAGAGCCAGCAGTACTAGTTAACAATGCAGAATTGAGCCAAGCCAGAGACAGCTCCATCAAACCAAAGGTTCCAACATCTGAAAACACCTCTGCGGTAACTATCAATTTAAATATGCCAGATACATCCCACATATGATAGCTCTTCATGCCTCAAATAATTCAGTTTATCTTATACTTATGCTTTTTTGAGGGGGGAGGGGTGCTCACTAGGCTCTTATTCACCCATCAGAGCTCAGCTTAGATATCCCACTGTATCCAGAGCATTTTCTTCTTTGCCATTAACCAAGTTGCTCCCATAGAATGTTAACTTCCACACTGAAGAGAACTTTACACACTGCCTCATAATTGTCTGATCATTGCCCTTTTCAAACCTAGAACACAAGTTCACAGTATCAAGGAATTGGGTCATCTTTCATTGCTAGCAGCCAGCCACATAGCAACCTATCAGTCAGTGTGTATTGGATCAAAATGAGGATTCTCTGGACATCTTTCTGCAAGGTGAAGCAGAGAAGGAGGGATAATGAGGTATCCGTATGTTCACAGCACCCAGAAAGGCAACGGTCCTAAACCTAGGGACACATGGACCAGATTTATGAGGTTTAGGGTCCATGAGATGGATCAATGGAAAAAGACGTTCACTGTGAAACCTGACTTTGATGTTGCGAATCAAATAATGAAAGAATGGAATGTCAGCCTCTGTACTCATGGTGGAAAAAAAATGCTTCTGTACAACAGGTAGAAATATAAAACCAACATGAGGTCTGCAGTTTCGGGTCATTAGGGTAGACATCCCTCAAAGTAACTTCCCAGCTGACACCATCAAAATAATGCATAATCCTAATGTCACTCTACAGTCCGGGTTACCAAGGCAAATTCTAGTACCCTCTCAAATGCAAAATTTGGAAAGACCAGACACACATCATTTATTTATTTATTTATTTATTTATTTATTTATTTATCTATCTATCTTTACAGGCATCTCACAGGAAAGAGAAAAATCACTCAACTGCCATATTAAAAGGCATAATAACACTTTACATTTGAATTTAGTCACAGGGAAGCAGGTGTTGACAGTTGGCAGGATGACCTGACAATCTGGAGATGATGCACTAAGCAGGTGAAGTTTCTTAAGGATCAATACTGTCCCCTGGACACTGGTTCAGAAGATGTGTGAGTTAGTGCTGGGTTTCAGACTCAGAATGAGGCGCTGAGGTGAGTATTTTACCAAACTGGACCTGGCCTCCAGGTCCTCCCAAATCATAATACATGTGTCCTGCCAAAGTCCAGGTGTTTCCCACAGTCTGCATCCAGGAAAGGTGCTGCAACTAGGCCTGCACACTCCTCCTTCCCGATGGTCCCCAGCCTGGACAGTAAGAAAAACAGCCTGCTCTTCCCAGACTTGGCCAACCTTCCACCTGTTCACTCCCACCCCAACAACATGTCCTAATGTCAGTGAGGATTATTCAGATGATTACATCACCCTTTAGTCATTGATTATCAACAAAACCCTGGAATACTGGGTTTCAGACCCAGGACAAGGGGCTGATGTGCGTATTTATATGTCAAAGTGGACCCAACTTCCAAGTTCTCCCAGCATCCCTCAGTCTCTGGCATACCCAACCCTTTACCAGCTGAGGGGCTGGACCGCCCCTACCCCCAGAAACTCTTTCCTATATAATGCAGACATTTTGGTCTCTTTCATTTCTCTCTTCTCTCTCTCTCTTTCTCTCTCTCTCTCTCATGCACACTCTTTCTCTTCCCCCTCACCTCTGTCCCCATCCCCCAATGACCACTTCCCTGGTCTTATTCCTTAGAACAAGTGCACCCCCTGCCATAGAATGGTTTCCTGACAAAACTACCTTTATATACCCCTAATCTGGCTTGAATTGATTCATTTCATGGGCATAGAATTAATTTATCAGTTAGGATATGAACCCCAAGCACCTGCAAGATTATTTCTAAACTGCAGGCAATGGTAACACTGTGCTGAGTTGAGATTTTGCCTTTTACTATCCATTGTAATGCTAACTGTGCCCCCAACCCCAAGACCTGGAGTCTGCAAGTAACCCCTCTGACCCAAGTCATTTCTGATTGGTGAGTAAAGATGCCCACAGCCAACAGTTGGGCAGAAGGGACAGAGTTGGGGTGTGGGTTTCCAGGGGCTTGGGGTCAGAGGAGAACCACTGAAAGAAGACAGGAGGAGGAAAAGTGGCCGCTAAGAGTTAGGAGTAAAGAAAATGCCACCATGTGGCAGGCCAGTTGGAGATAAGAGCAGTCCAGATGAAGTATAGTAATTAGTAAGTAATAATTCAGTTTTATCAATAGAAAAGTAGATTCTGATAGCATGGAGGCTAGGTATCTGCCCAGCTTTTGTGCTGCTTAAGGCTTATTGTAAACATAAAGGATGTGAATGTGTCTTTCATCTGGGAACTCAATAACCAAAAGCAGGGTAGAAACCCCAGGCCAGAATTTAAATAATTTCTACAGCAACACTGTGTAATTATTATCCCATCTACATATGAACTCAAAAAAGGCTTAGCCTAATCACCTTTGAAGGTTATTTCTAATGGTAGATGGCTTAGTGTTTAGACAGAAGACCAGAGGTTCAAACAATGTCAAATAAAAACAATGTCAAAAATCGAGAGTGTGTGTTGGGGTTTCACCTGTACTTTTCTGGGTAAACACAGGTTCTGTATTCAGTCCCAGCAACACACATAGTCATACACCCAGACACACGTAGATACACACACACATAGTCACACACAAACACACATACACATGAACACAGACATGATACACAGACACACACACAGTCACACACAGACACACATAGACACACGAAAAGAGAAATACACACACAGACAGACGTACACACAGGCATACAACCACACACACTAACACAGACAGACAGACAGACACACACACATACACAAACAACTGTTAATAAAAAAGAGTTTTAGACCATCTTTGGTTTATTACTCTTGTCATCACAATAAGAGGAGGTCTCTTTCTGGGCAACAGGCTTAATGAGACAATAGGCTTAATGTCAGTTTTGCCATTCGTGATATGTTATTTCTTTTGGAGACCAATGCAAGGGCTTGAATTAGAAGAAGTGGAAAAAGGAAGAAGAGAAAGAGAAGGAAGACAACAACAACCAAAAAAAAAAAAAACAAAAAACAAAAACAAAAACAAAAAAACCAAACAAACCAACAAACAAACAAACAAACAAACAAACAAAAAAAAACCAGGAAATTCCTTCTAATCTTTTTAGCCTTATCAGAAAACAAGAAGAATAGCTAAATTGGGTTATTTTGATCTTCTTCTAAAAGTCAGATAACCCTCCTGTGAGTCATTCTATTTCTTTCTTTCTTTTTCTAATATGCAGCACATAAGCATGTATCAGCCAATGTTCTTTTGTTCCATTCTGAGCATCTAAATTAAGAACATTCTTTCAAAATAATTGATGACTATAATACCTTCTCACCCATCCATGTTCTTTGAATGTGGCCTTGAACTTTGGATTCATAGATTTCAAAAGGTTAATTATAGGTTTCTGACTGAATCCTATGGGGCTGAGGCTGATGGTAGACCATGGTTCTCAGTGGTCTAGAGCTTGGGTCTTCTGTTTCCAATATGAGCAAGGTGATGGAAGTTAGAAAGAAAGGAGTTCTCTGAACTTTCACTGTTTCCTGTTTTAACATTTTTACAGGATTCAGTTCAGTCAGAGGAGAGAAGATCCTTGGAACATGCCCTACTAAAGCATCTAGATAGGAGATGGTTAAGCGAAAAGGAGTGTGTCCTGTGTGATAGAAGTTTGCAGCAATATGATTGGGAGCCAATATTGCCTTATATTACTTTTAAAGGAACATTGTGTTTCGTATATTTTAATTCCAGGAAGTCAGTTGCCATGTAACTATGATAGCAAAGTGAAGACCTCAGCACCTTGACTTCACATCTTCACTTCCTTCCCCATTGGGGTCAGATCTAGCAGTAGCTAGAGGATCATTTTGAGATAGGCAGTAACTGGGTTGATTAAACAAGTGTTCAGGCCCAAATCTAGTAATTATCCTTGGCCTTACCATCACCAAAACCTCACATATAAATCCTAATAGCGCTATCCTCAAAACAGATGTCTAAACAGACCAAAGCACCTTCACAATCACTGAGCTACGCCAAAGTCTTCTGTTCTCTGGAATGATCAAAGGCTGTCTTGACTGATGGCTCAGTCATCGTTTGATTGGCAAGAAGAGCTTTAAATGGGTCCTGTTAGAAATAGGTCAGAGTGTACCAGTCCTGGACTCAAAGCTTCCAAGACCTTTCTTATGTACACAGGGCAACATCTAAGACCCTCACACAGACCTGCAGGGCCTTGAAGAGTTCCATCTACCATACCACTTTCTTTTACTTGCCATTCCTACCATTTTATTGTGCCAATGCACTGAAAACATGGGTGGTCATTTGAATAAAAATGGCCCCCAAAAGGTTCTTAGGGAGTGGCACTCTTACCTTGTTAGATAGAGTAGGTGTGGCCATATTGAAGGAAGTATGTCATTAGGGGTGAGCTTTGAGGTTTCAAATGCTCAAACCAGGCCCAGTGTCAATCTCTTCCTGCTGCCTGCAGATCCAAATGTAGAATGCTCAGCTACCTCTCCAACACCATATCTGCCTATATGTTACCATATTTCCCACCATAATAATGATGAACTGTAAGCCAGCCCCAACCGAATGTTTTCTTTATAAAAATTGTGTGGTCATATTGCAGTAAATGTTAAAAATGGAATTGTTTATCTCTTTATCGGCACTGTGGTTTCACTCCGCCCTTGCTGCTTTCAGTGCAGACCCATGAGCACGGACTCTGTCGCTCCATCCAAGCCACTCCCACTGTCTCACTTTGACAGCACAACTCCCTTCCCTGGGGGGTTTACTCTGCCTGCCCAAATCCCAAGACAAACACAACTCTAAAGCCCGATAGCTTTTCATGCAGGTTTATATATTCAATTCTCAATCCACAAACCCTCTGCATAACAAAATTTCATCAAATAGACAAAGACATAAACTACCATTCTATATCAGAAATAAGACCTATAAAATCCTTAAAATGTTCAATAGCTACTTAATGTCAATTAAGTCCACCTGGATTTAATTCATCCTTCCTGATCTCCATCTTGGAAATCCTCTCTTGGTCCTCCTCTGTCCTCTGACTCTGACGCTCTCTCTGCCCAAACACCAGCTCTTCCCTTTATTTTATTGACTAAAATGGGAAGGTTTTGATGGAGTCCTGAGTATGTGACTAGGCAGTACTTCTTGGGGAAGTGGAATTAAAATTAAAATACAAACAGCTTCAGGACAATCTACACTCATCTTCAGATTAGTAACATGAAGCAGAGAGATAAACTTGAAATAATGCAAATTTCTAAACTCTCAGTGCTTCCTCCAGTGACACACATCCTTCAACAAACCGTACCTCCTAAGCCTTCCGAACAGAGCTTCCAAATGCGGACCAAGTATTCAAATGCCCAAGACAGTGGGAAACAGTTCTTATTCAAACCACCACAGCCCTCATCAGAGAAGCTCCCTCACCCCACAATACACAGTGATCAATAAAGAGTCAAAACGCAGGGAACAAGTGACCGTGGTGTACTGAGCTCTGGTTGGAACATGTATATCACAGCCCCTATCCACAAGGCTCAGGGGACAATGTAGAAGAGGGACGTGGGAAGGTTGTAAGAGCCAGAGGTTGCAAGGATGAGGATAGCTACAAAACAGCACCTTCTGGACATGCCAAGGTTGTTCTACACATGAAATCGCAGCATCTGTGGTCACCTGCACAAGCCCTGCTTGGGGAGAGTTTTCTTCAGGGATGTGTTCTTGGTATGTTGTCCATGTTCCGATGGATAATCTTACACACATGAGCATAAAGACAGCACTGAATGGACTCCGTGAGTTATGGAAAGAAAAGGACAAAGTGTAGAGGGGAGCATAGTAATGGGGTGTCTGTGAAACCTTGGAATGGGGGTTTGGGGATATTTATGATCAAAACACATCATGTCCATTTGTAATATTCTCAAACAATAAACAAAAATATTTTTTAAAAAATAGAATGTGTTAGGACTGAAAATATGGCTAGATGGTTAAGAACACTTTGCTCTTATAGACACTGAATTCTAAATCCAGGGGATCTGTTCCTTATGACCTCTGTGGACACCTGCATTCATAGGCTCATTTCTCCACTCGGGCACATGTGTGGGGTGCAGGAGCACGCGCACACACACACTCACACAACACTCACACACACTCACATACACACACACTCTGCCACACACATGCACACACAAACTCACACATGTATGCACAGACACTCACACACTCTCTCACACACACACACTCACACACACATACTCACACAATACTCACACACATACTCACACACACATACTCACACACACATACTCACACATACTTACACACACACTCATATACATACACGCTCACACAATACACACATACTCATTCACACACATACACATACATACTCACACACACACTCACTCACGCACACATACTCACACATGTGAACAAACACATGCACACACACACTCACTTACTCACACACACATTCACACACACTTACACACACTCATGTACACTCACACACACACTCACATGCACACACACTCACATGCACACATACTCACACAATACACACACACTCACTCACACACATACCCACAGAAACTCACACACGTGCGCATACACACTCACACTCAAACACACTCACATACTCACACACACATTCTCACACATGCTCATACACACACTCACACACACACACTCACACACAATTTAAATAATAAAAGAAGTCTTTTAAACGCTGAAGCATTCTCTGAGCTATACATATCAGTCTGTTGTATCTGGTGATGCTATCTCCTCCTTGCTAACATCCTCCTCTAGCTCTTCCAATCTTTCAGTTTTTTGCTCCACACTGATCTCTGAGCATTGCTGAGGGAAAGGTTTGATAAAAACATACTGTTTAGGACTAAGTCCCTGGAAGTTTCTCACCCTCTGAACATTACCCAGTTGTGTGCCTCTGTCTTAATTAACATCTACTACAAGAAGAAGCATCACTGATGAAGGTTTAGTGATACTTTGATGTATGACTATGGCAATATGTCATTAGGAGTCATTTAATTGCTAAGTTTCTTTAGGAGACTCATAGCAGTAGGTTTTCCCTAGGGGCCACGGCTTTCTAATCTCAGGTTCTTGGCAATTTTAACAGCATTCGGTTCTATCTTATGGACTGAGCCTTAATTCCAATCAAAAAGAGGTTGGTTGCTCCCATAACATTTGGACCACTATGTCAGTATATCTTGCTGATGGGTTTCTGTTGTAGGTTATAGGATTGTATCTGGGGGATATTGATGATTACATTTTTCCTTCAGTAACATGAAAAGTACCTTTTGGCACCATAAACATTAGTAATAGAGATAAAGCTTCTAGTTGGATACCAGCTCAGTTCTTCCATACTTAGTGACTGAAGAATGTGGTATCTTCATAAATAGGGCAAACCAGTAGACTTGGCTGTAGTCTGTGATGGGTGGGAGAGGTTATATGAGATCATTTTGACCAATGACTTGAAAGATGAATACCATTCCTAAAGCTGAGGCTTCATAAGTGACATAAGACATCTTGTGACCTACTGTATAGAAACTCCATTTAAATTCCTATCATCTATGTATATATTTTAGGATGCTTCTACAGCAGTAAGTTTCCATGTGGCTTTCGAAAAGGCCTTTAATATTACTGTTACTTCCTGTACCAGCTTTGGATACATCGCTAAGAATGGTACAGCTGGATTTTGAGGTAGAACTATTATTGCCAGCTTCCCCCCAAAACTGCCACACCGATTTCCACAGTGGCCATATCAATTTTTACTCCCACAAGCAGCGAGTATGTGTTCCCCTTTGTCTGCATAAACTGTGATTTGTTTTATCTATCTTGGCCACTTTGACTGGGATCTGTTGAAATCTCAGAGCAGCTTGCTTTGTATTTTTCTGATGAGAAATGATGTTGAACATTAAAAAAATACTTCTTAATTTGTTTTCCAGACTCTGTTTAGTTCTGTACACCATTTTTAACTGGGTTATTTTTCCCCTTCACCTTTAGTTTTGTTTGTTGTTTGTATATTCTATATACTAACCCCCTGTCAAGTGTATAATTGGTCTTTTCCCCATCCTGTAAACTACTGAGTCCCCTGAATGATGTTTGTTTGTTTGTTTTGTTTTGTTTTAAAGCTATGGCAGCACCTACAAGACCTGCACAGGCTAAAAATAGACAAAACTGCAGCATTGAGAAAAGGTCGTGGACACAAAGTTCCACCCTTAACCAAGAAGCTATTGGCAATCGATATTTGTTGGAAATGGGAAAATACATTTTCTTCAAAGTAGTATCGCTGGGTATCTCTTTGGTTTTTGTGTTTGTCTGTTTGCTTGGTCTTTTTTGTCTTATTGCCTTTTGTTTATATTTCTGATAGAGAGAGAGACACAGAGAGAAAGAGAGACAGAGAGACACAGAGAGAGAGAACATGAAGTTGGGTAGGTAGAGAGGTTCAGAGAATCTGAGAAGAGTTGGGGGAGAAGAAAGGATATGATAAAAATACATTATATACAAAAATCTTTTTAATTAAAACACTAAAATATTATCTGAATAGGTTTTTAATCCAATTCAAAATTTCTCGCAAAGCTCTAATCTGCACCATGTATATTCTAAACAGAATTCCTTGAAGTTGGCTAAGATTTCTTTGAAAAACCACATCAGCTAAAAGTGAAACTAGTTATTCCCCAATATAGAAAAAATAGTTTTGGACCCAGGTTTCCCCTCCCAGTCCTATACAACATTCCCTAGAGTTTCTGGGTATTTGGCAAAGTGGGACCTAGATCCCCTTACCAGCACCAAGGGGTGACTTCCCATAATATACTCCAGATACCCCAAGTTCCATGTAACTGTCCTGAGAGTTGAACTATTAATATCTTCCATTTGTCCCTGGCATGTTGGCAAGGAGGTCTGATGTGTGTAAAGCACATAGCACAGACAAGGAGTCAGTTTGGATGTGCCTAGTAAACATCACTTTTTGACATCAGTCAGCCATGTCGATCAAAGATAGGCTTATTCCACCTCTGCCCCAAAGCCATGTGTCTCTTCATGGGGAGGCTGGATCCCATTTGCTCTCAAGGTAGAACTGTTTCAAATGCCTTCACCTCTACAAAACCTTCCCAAATGATGACTTCTCTGCTCAGAGAATACATAGGATCTAGAGATATGTGCATCTTTTGGTCTGAGCCACACCTGCTCTGTCCAAATAATCTCTGCATAAGTCAGAGACTGATGAACTAATTTTTCTTCTACTCTATTTGACCTTGCTACATATTCTACTCTCGTCCTGTTGACAGTGTTTTTCTTAATCTTGTAAGAGTTTACCGAGAAGTGTTGGGCTTATCTGAAACTCTGGAGTTGAAATAATCTTCCAGCTCTTTCGTCTTTTACTGATTGATACCCAGCAAGAGCCAGCTGCCCAATAGACATAGGTCAATATTATGGCACAAGATTTTTTTTTCCCTAGAAACAAAAGCAATGTGGAAGGTGAGCTGATAGGAAGTCAAATTTGTTCCTTCCTTGTGGGTATCAAAGGAATTTAAAAGTGACCCAAGGTAAAAGGAAATTAAAAAAAAAAAAAAAAAAAAAAAACCAAAAAAACCAAAAACTGATTGGCAGTAATGGTGGAGGAGTACGCACCCAATACACAAAGAGAGCTAAAATTTATGCATAATTCTCTCCATTCTTGTGGTGGTTTGGATACGCTTGGCCCATGGAAGGTGGCATTATTAGGAAGTGTTGCCTTACCAGAGGAGGTTGGTCTTGTTAGAGGAAGTGTGTCACTGAGGAGGCGGGCCTCTGTGGTCTCATACATATGTTCAAATCTGGCCACTGATACAGTCTTCTCCTGCCTGCCTTCGGATCACAATGTCGAACTCTTGGCTCCTCCAGCACTAAATTTCCCTTCCTGGTGCCATGTTTTCTACTATGATCATAAAGAACTGAATCTCTGAACCTGTAAGCCAACCCCAATTAAATGTTGTCCTTTATAAGAGTTACCTTGGTCATGGAGTCTCTTGGCAGCAATGGAAACCCTAAGTAAGACAATTCTGAAGCTTCATCTTAAACATTTTTATATTTTATTATTAACATGTTGCACATAAAATGAAACCACACACCAAACTTAACCAGATGAAAAGACTATATGGCTCAGTGAACTTCTGTACAGATACTTATAGAATGTCCATTCAGAATGAAAGCTGTAGCAATACAGGGGTGGACAAGAGTTAGAAAAAGTTACCTTATAACCCTGTTTAATGTATGCCCTTTACATGCATTACTCCTTCCTTATTCCCTAATGTACTCTACCTGCACGTACATTTTCTTACATCTTTGCATATATTATTCCTAGATATAACATATGAGCAAGACCATGCATTTTTATGTTATCTTGAATAATAATATACATCACAACTCTATACATTTCCCTGAAACTTTATTTTTCCTTTAGAGTGGGGTAGTTTTCTCTCGCTCTCTCTGTCTCTCTCTGTCTCTCTCTCTCTCTGTCTCTCTCTCTCTCTCTCTTTCTCTCTCTCTCTCTCTCTCTCTCACACACACACACACACACACACACACACTAAAATTTTAACTATCCATTCATCTACTGCTAGACAATTACATTGATTACAATTCTTTGCCATAATGAAAAACAGCAATAAACATGGGCATATATTTAGGAGTGAAATAACTGGGTCATGGGGTTGTTCTATTTTAAAATCTTTGGGAAATCTCCAAACTGTTTTCCACAATGGCTGTGCTAATGTGTGTCCCCAGGGTTCCTTTGTCTTCACAGCCTCCTCTAAGTTTGTTTTCAGATTTCTTGGTGATAGGCATTCGGCCTGTGGTGAGGTAGTATCTTATAATGGTCCAATGGCACCACTGAGTCTGTCCAGTTCTGGAAGGCTCCACTCTCCTTCTTTGGGTTCTGCTCAGTGGAGAGGCTCTGCTGTACTCCCAAAGGCATACAGTTCAGGTCTGAGAGTTCTGCGTTTCCACAGTGAAAATGTGAGGGGGTGGGGCTAGAGAGATGGCTCAGCACTGACTGCTCTTTCAGAGGTCCAGAGTTCAATTCCCAGCAACCACGTGGTGGCTCATAACCAACTGTAATGGGATCCGATGCCCTCTTCTGGTATGTCTGAAGACAGCTACAGTGTACTCATAAAAATAAATAAATCTTAAAAAAAAAAAAAGAAAGAAACACAATGTGAGGGAGGAAGACACCACTTAATGGCTCCTGCTAACTGTCTTGGGCACTTTGAGGAGGCTACTGCCTTGGGTTTCTCATCTCTGCATGAACAATAGCTCACAGTTCTACAAGAGTGTACTAAATTAAGTGATAGAGATTAAGAACTGTTCGGAACATCGGAGAGGGGTCCATGAGCACTTGGAAAACACAGCAAAGTTAAAAAAATGAAGAAGAAAAAATCCTGTGGTCACTTATTAAATATAAGTAGGAAACATAATATATCATGTTTAATAACTAAGCTTTGTTTATGGCTTATAACAACCAGAGCTCTTTTTCCCTTGCTTCCGAAAGTTATTTAAGCCTGGAATGGGAAATTGTTTCAATCTGTGCATGAGTCATGCCCTCTCAAAGGCAGAGAAAAGGACATGCTTCATCATGAATGTGGAAAATCAGCCCTGTGCTACTTTAGTTTGAAATATCTGGAAGGAAATAAAAACATGTTTATCTTAAAGTGACCAAAAAAAAAAAAAAAAATAGAAAAAAACATTAAAAAAAACTTTTTTTTTCATACCAACATGGGCAAGAAAACATCTTACTAACCAGGAAAAAGAAACATGTTTATAGTTGGTTTAAAAATGTTTTCCAATAATTCTTTGTCTACTGCTGCTATATTAATTCTTGAGCATGTCTAAGAAAATGGGAGAAAACAGAACCAGTGACTGGGTAGCTATTATTTTAAGCAAAAGCACCTTCATACAAGCACGAAAACATGTACTGGGGCCATTTGTTGATGGTACTTGGAGCTCATCTAGGGAAAGCCTTTTGTAACTAAGATTTATATTCCAGTCAGACCTAGATAAAAACCATTGTGCCATATATTTCCCATCCACAGTTCATTATCAAGCTAAATAAGTTCATTATTTAGAGTTTAGATAATTTCCCATTTGGGAAAGATGGAATTTTCTTACAGTTTGCACTTGCGAACTCTAGTTTTTCAAGTCTTCATGAGAAACACACTAAAAATGACCATGCTATTGAAACCATAAGAAACGTTTTCAATAATAACTGTATAAGTTAATACATTTAAGTAGCAAGTAATTCGACTTAAGAATTTTGCATATTTCTTTAAACATGGAAATTGTCAGGTGAGAAGCTACAAATACTCAAAAAGCATTTAAGAAACAATAAAATAATAATAACAACCAAACCCCATCTAACTCAAAGCATGAAACAGAACACAGACTATCAAACAAACCCACATTCACAGTGGTCATTTACAACAGCCTTTATTTGGAAGTATCAACTTTGTATGTTTGGGTTACACTTACTTAAACTATAGAAGGGAAACCAAGTCCTTCTGACACATGCAGTGGAAAGTTCCTACTCCCAGTCACTACTCTCTCTTGCCCTGAGTCAGCAGCTCTGACTTCTATTTTGCAGCACATTTTTCCATACTTATATTGAAATGGGCAAACATTATACAGGATATTTAAGGGTGTGTGGTATTCCTTTCCCATTGTTCAACAACTGCATCTTTGGACTTGGGAATGTAATGTGGATTTTCCTCTAATCATTTGGGTGATTCTTCATCTTTGATGTAGATTAGAAAGCCAGTAGAGCTTTAACAGAAAGTCAGACTGGAAACACTACAAGGGTCCCTGCCCCCAGCTCCCCAGGATTCTGTTCCACTCAGCCTGGGTGGGGCCTTGGCATCCAACTCTCTCATCAGCTCTGGTGTGTAGCTAGTTAGAACCACTGATTTAAGTAATCCAAACAGTCTGCAAGTGCCAGCGGTATGCCTGAGCTGTCTGGTATGCACCTTTCCCAAAAGGCTTCTCTGCCCAGGCTGTATCCCTGCCAGTGGCAGGGAGGGCAGAAAGGGTGGGGGGGGGGCGATTCTGAAATTGTAAATGTTACCAGAGGATCAAAAAAAAAAAAAAAAAAAAAAGAAAGAAAGAACGAAAAGAAAAGAAAAAAAAAAGTGTTATTAGGGCCAGGAGTTGACTAAACCTAGGAGATGTGCCCTTGCCTGCAGAAAGAGGCGTCACAGGAAGCCACACCCAGAACTCCTTCCTGGCCTAACAAAACCTCCCACCACCTGGATGGGTCTAAAAAAACTCGTTTGGCATCTCTTAGGTTGGGATGGTTGTCAGGCCTCCCAGCCAGCTCCCTTGGTCTATCCTGGTGAACACATCACTGAGAGGCACTTGCATAATCAATTGGTTTCTCAGTCTTGATGCTCCAAGAGGCACAAACCAGCAGAACTGCGGAGTCATATCAGCTCCTCGCGTTTGTTTCAGCTGAATAACTGACAGCCGAGTTTTTGGGTTTTGTTCTGAGTTATTTTAAATATTCTGTTTCTTTAAACGACCTGTCAGCCACCTTCTTTTTTTTATTTACTTATTTTGATTATTGGTTGTTTTTTTGTTTTTTTTTTTTTCGAGATAGGATTTCTTTGTGTAGCTTGGCTTCTTAAGTAATTATTTGTATTAATTCTTTGAGAATTCTATATAATGTGTTTTGATGCTCCTCGACTCTTCCCCCTTCCCACCTCTTTACTCCCTCATTTCCTTACTAACCCACCTTTTTTATTTTCGCATGAGTCCAGTGTGTGGCCTTCCTCTCTTCTTGAATAGGGCCTACCCTTGAATATGGTTGACATACCCACTTGCCTTCTTGAAGTACTTGGGCAAACGTTTTGAGAGATCAGACAGATGAATTCATTTTTATTTTAGAAATACAATTGAAGAGACAGAAAGAAAAGCATAGAAGAGAGAGAGAGAGAGAGAGAGAGAGAGAGAGAGAGAGAGAGAGAGAGAGAGAGGAGTGTGAACTTAAAACGAGCAAACCCTGGTGAATCTGTGGATAAAGTCGCATCATCTAGACTGATGGAGTCAAAAGAAAAGAGGAAGAAGCCCACCCAAATCGGAACTGTGATTCTTCTCATAAAGAAGTTGCTAGTTACAACAACTTCACATCACGTTTTTAGATAGTCTTTTCTAAACGTAACCACTAGATGTTCAAGCCTAGCCCAACGAGTGAATTGTTTCACAAAATCACAGGAAAGTAAGTACGTGCTAGGTGGCCTGCAAACTGCTCTGACCTTCAGGGAGGGAACAGCCAGACCCTGGGTCACTGGGACGTCTGGGCAGGGCGGGGCTTCTGCGGGGTCCAACAGCTGGAGCTCCGAGCCCGGCAGCTGCCAGGCCCCGCCCCTTACGTCACGTGGGGGGCGGGGTAGTGGGAGATTGGCAAGTCACGGAAGCTCTGTCTGCCCGGGGCCCGGGAGGTCTGGAGGAGGGCGGAGAGTCGCCCGCTCCGCCTGGTTCTGACGCCCGCGCTCCGCACGCTGAGCTGCGGAGCTGGGAAGTGGGTATTGTTCTGCTTCTCAGAGACAAATGGCTGGCCTGGAAGCGTAACTCTCCCCGCCCTTTGGATCCCTGCTCCATTCTCTTTTGGCACTCTGGGATCCGAGGTAACCATGCTGTGATGAGCGCCTGGGGAGGGACAGGTAAGAGAGACGCGGCCACCCCGCCCTGCCTCTGCTCACTCGCAGCCCAGTTGTGCTCCAGGCTGATGACTTCTTTCCTGTCACTTCTGGTGCGGGACAGGACTTGGAGATAGAGATGCTCTCACACCATTTTTCAGTTATTTGATTTCTACATGACATCATTACCCTTTTTGAAAGCTGGGTTTTGTAAAACATAGATTGTGCACAAACTGGTGTCTTCGCACAGACACGCACACGCTTATCATTCCATTTCGAAATCCAGTAGTTGAAAGCAGTTATGACTGACTGCACCCCTCTCCCCGGTAATGAAAAGCTTTGGTAATTTCTTCCAGCGAATAAACCACGGGGTTGATCCCTAGGGAGGGAAAAGGTAATTTTGTGTTTGTGTTGGAACTTGTTGTGAGACTGTTTTGAAAAGAATGCTAAAAATAATCGAGTAAAGAAAAAGATGTCCGCATTCTTTCCTGCATACTCCAACTTTGAGAACTTCGTTGTTATCTGGGGCACGCTTCATCTTACATCATAAAACTTGTTTTATTTCACCGTGTCTGTAGCGAAAGATGCGGGCTAGTCAATGCATTTCTTCAATCTGGAAACTCAGAGGGCCAGTTTGGGACAACGTGCTTTTAGAAGGAATATATTCAAAGCACTCTCATTGGGGTATTTAGGATAAAACTACTAAAGTTCCCTCCGGCCTCCTTTCAAGACAGTGGTTGCACTCACTGTTCACGTGGAAGAAGATAATTCTAGGGCTCAGAGCAAACCTTTAGCTCTAATCAACCTGGAAAGATGTTCCAAGGAGGGAAAGGACCAGGATCATCTGCCCAGTGTTACCTCATCCATGTTTAAATTGCACTAGGCCAGCTTCTGTGAAAAAAAGTGCATTTAAACAAACAAACAAATCCAACAACAACAAAAAGCCCTCTTGCTTTCTTAGTATCAAAAGTGAGGCATATGAACTTAGTGGAATAGTTAGTTCAGTGTCCTGCATAGGCTCCAGATGCGATCCACCCCCAAAGATAATAAGGGATTCCTAGGGATTTTTATTCTCACTCAGATATAGGTTATAGACCTCTATTTTATTGTTGGAAGGGTTGACAGGGGAAAGAAAAGGGATTAGCAACCCTGTTTATTTAACCTGACACCCACTGTGTGTGTGTGGGAGGGGGGAATGGGAAGTTCAGCAATCTGAAACAGGATGTTGGGAATGATTGACCTTCCTGTAACAAAAACTGAATGCTTCTCATGCTTGGTGGCTAAGTAATTGATAAGGATGTCATTTGTTTTCAGTAAGTGGTGAGAAATTGCTTAGAATTTGACTAAAATCTGTTACAAGATTGCTAACTCTTCTATTGGAGCTATACCTTTAGAATACGTTTTTAAAGAACTTTTTAAAAGTTCACATATGAAAGCCTTCATCCTGTGTTTGACCTAAGTAGTTGATTAAAGTGGAAATCTCCACCCCCTGCCCTACCCGCTTCCATGACACCCCCATTATTTATTTATTTTTAATACCCCAACAGCATCATTGGGGAACCTTGAGAAATATATCAACGACGATGCAGATGACAGGCCATCAGTGCTTGAGCAAGGAGAGTTTATTACCTCGGGGACATGTGCTGGATGTGATCACCATGTGTGGCTAACAGACGCAGTGTGGAGTAGGTTTCCTGAGTCCCTACTACCTACTACCCCACTCAGAAACAAGGATACGCAGCATGTGCTCTATATAAGAAGGGGGCTTATGGGAACTCTGCACAAGAGGGCTGAGGTGACACAACCTACATGTTCTACCTTCCCAGATGAATCATTTTTATTAAGAGAACAATTGTGGTTTCTCTCTGACAACTAAACTGTATTTACTAATGTAGAAAGTACACATCCAGGCCACAAAATAGAATCTGTGGTGCCACCTAGCATCTCTCCATCTAATAAGAACCACTGATATTTGGATTACTTCTCATCACGAAATTTGTTGTATAGGATTTTTTTTTTTTAAATTCTAGAAGTAAGATACCATTTTGAAACTTTTGTTTTTCTTTTGCCTGTCAAGAGTGTCCTTCTTTATCACCGAATAGTCTCCATGAGATTCTCATAGGTTTTGACTTGTTTTCCCCCACTTTCTGGGCAAACACGGGGATTTATTACTGTGCTGAAGTTCTTTGAAATTATTGGGATGCTTATATACACCCCCAAATTTAGACATTCCAATTTCTCTTTTTCTTTATAAATTACCCATTTACGTCTACATCCTTCAGATTTATTTATTATTTCATGTGATGAGTATTTTACCTGCATGTGTACGTGTGTGCCAGAAAAGGCCCTCAGATCCCCTGTGGCTAGAGTTCGATACGGTTGTGAGCCACTGATTGGGTGCTGGGAATTGGGTCCTTATCCTCTACCAGAGCAACAATGCTCCAGCCCCTTGGCTACTTGTCATTGAGGATCATTTTTATAGTTTGGAATCTATCTCTGTCTTAATCTTCAGTATAAACTTGATAGCTTGTTTAAAGACAAGCACAGCGATTCACCTCTTAAAGTTCAAAAGGCTGGGAGGTCCGAGATGGGATCAGGATGGATCAAAAGGTACTTTCTTCACTCCAGCCAGGCTGTGCGTGAGTGTGGTGGGCCCATTGCCTAGTAGGACACAGATGGTTTTGCCAGCTTTATCTGGTCGTGGCCAGTATGTATTGACTGTGAGGACAGAGATGTGTGACTGAGATATGGCATTGTGATGATGTAGTAATGGTGACAGGTAATGTATAGGTGAGCAGACAGTGCAGAACTCAGAGGGCCATTCGTGGAACGGGAATGTGTCGGACAGCGAGTTACACTATTGCTGTACCAGACACATGTGCTGCTCTTGTCCTTGGGAAGGGTTCCCTTCCCTAGGTCATCTCTGGAAAACTCTTCTGAAGCTCATTTCTCTATTTTCCTGAGAGGTTCTCTGCCTTTTGTCCCATCCTGCATCTCTCTCTCTCTCTCTGACTTGTGAGAAAAATCTACATTTTTGTACCATATCCCCCACCCTTCTCAACTCTCTCTCATGGTTTCCCATTGCTTCCAAGTCAGCATAAACTCTTCATCTCTCAACACTCACAGCTTCACTGTGGTCCTCACGCACATCATCATTTTCATGGACCACCACTCCCTCACTTGCACTGAAGCCTCTGGTGGGATGGAGCTGCTCAGTGTTTCCACCGTCTCTCCTTTTGTAACGCTGGTTTCTTGAAACCTCTAGGTCCGTCCTATCTAAGCGTCCGTCCAGGCTCATGTAAAATGCTCTTTTCCAGGAAAACTTTCTTCTCTCTTTCTATTTTCTGACCTAAAACCGTGATTTTTTTTAAAGGGATGTTTTGTTTCCCTAAATTCACAAACTGTGTGCTTGCTCTAATTTGAGTTTTAAAAACTGAATTGATTATTTTCATCGGATTCTAGGGTTCTTTTTATTTACCACCAATGTGGTAATGTCAAGTCAGTGAAGGTAGTGGAGATTTTTGTCTGTCTGTCTTGTGACCTGGTTGGTTTCTGGCTTATAGTCAAAGTACAAAAAAAGAAAGTACTTTAATGAATGAGTTAATGACAGCAGGCTACACGTGGTGGGATATTCAGTCACTGTATTTCATTTAACAGACACGGAAACTGTGGCTCAGCGAGGTTGTTTGTAATAAGTGGCCAGCTGTTGGCAGAGCTGTGTTGTTTCTTGCAGATGCATTTGTTGCTATTTGAACATAGCTGATGAAAGTATCAGTACTGATTCAAGGTCAATGTGTTGACTCTCAAGACCGTTTCATAATTCCACGAAGATGACTGAACTTTGCTTTGTTTAATGTTGTTTTAGGTAAATGCAACTTTTCTCTTTTAGAGCCTCACCTTAGAATGAACCTTGTCTCGAACATCCGTTCTTAACATTGCAGCATCTCTGGTATTGGTAACTGGACGAGGACAACGGAAGTGTTGAGACTCTGGGATAACTATTAGACGTATGTAGCACATGCAGTAGAAGGCGGGAACACAGCTGGAGACACAATTTTGTTCTCTCACCGAAGAAGGCCTGTGGTACTTGTAGCTCTGCACCATCAAGCCATCTCCGTTGCCTTTGTAGACTTCCTTTTTGTTGGTTACCCATTTACTGTAGACTAGGGATAGGAGCCCGTCTTCTGGTCTTTCAGTTCCTTTGTTTTTTTCGGTGTCAGACTTGACTGTGTTGCAGAGGTGGTACAAAGGTGATGTGGGAGGTTCATTCCAATCTCCAATCTCTTTTGTGTAGGAAGCAGTGTCAGGTACCTGTGGCCCAGGTCTTTGTTCTGATTTCGTGATAATAGAAGCAACTACATGGTCTGCTGCCTGGTTTCGATTTTCTTATTCGCCCTCTTCCCCTCCCCTTCCCCTTCCACTCCCCCTCCCTCTCCCTTCTTTTCTCCCTCCCTCCCCTTTTGCCTCTCTCATAGGAGGCACTGCAGCAGGTTTCATATTTATCAATGATTCTGAATCTCTTGGTGCGTGTAGCCCTGTCACTGCGACCTAGGCGCAAAGCCGGAGAGTTTGCCGACAACTTCACTTTCGTATCGTTTACAATAAGATCTGTCCGTTACTGGTGTTACACGCCACACTTGTCATGCTTGGCTTACAGGCCTCAGCGACAATTGAATCATGCATGCTGGGGCAACTTAAATAACCAGCGTCTGTAATCCTGTCCTCAACAACATTACGCCATGTATTGAAGTCATTTTTGGCCATTGAGAAACAATGGTTATCCGTGCAATACTTACAACAGACTTCAAGTCGACTGATAACTTTCAAAAGCAAATCCTCAGGACTTAGGAATTAAGCTTGTCATCCACTGTACCGAAATGTGTTATCTAGAGCTCCACCAGAATGAATGAAGAGATGCCTGTCTTCTTCATTAAACATCCAAAATGCCATTCGCCCCAAAGGACATGTTTAAAGTTTTGAGTTGATGTGCTTATTTGCTTTGTATTTAATAAATATATAATATGCATTCATATACATTTACGCACACATTGTGTGTAATCATCTGTGAAAAATGTATTGTTATGAGATCTAATTTTTCAAGTGCATGTAGTTTTTTTTAGAGGCCTAAGAATTTCCTTTTTAGCCACAGAAGTAACTCATCTTTCTCATTTACTCGTTTTCTCTCATTTTTCCTCAAATTTTTTTTTTTTTGCTCTAAATGCTGCTTTGTTTACTCATACAAAAGTACTGTTTCTGGCATATTATGAAAATATTTTGACTAGTTATTTTAAAAATAATATACACAGGGGTGAAAATTATTAGCTGCACAAAAACAACATTGGATAATATTTTCTAAGGAAGATGTAACTTAAAAGTAAGCCTTTTTCACAGAAGACTTGAATTACCACATTATGGCAGTCCATAGACCAGAAGCAGCAGTATGGGTTAGATATACAATTTCTTAGCCCATACTGTAGACCTCCTGAGTTGGAAACAGGACAGCCTGTGCATGCAGAAAGAGAAAGACTGGGCCTGCGCTTACTAAGCTTCATGTGAGATTCTGTTTGGGGGTGGCTCTGAGAACCAGGCTTAGGGAAGATTCTCAAGTGATCAGGCCAGTAAATTCCTATGGTCTTTGACAGGCAGGTCTGACCTTGTCTAAAAGGACCCTAAGAAAGAGAATTCCATCCCTGTTGACACCCTGTCCTAGCATGCCCATGTCAAGAACCAAGGCCTCAGATTCATGGAGATGGCAAAGCATGTCTTACCCTAATCAGGCTTGGGATTAGCAAAGCCTTCCCCTGATCCAGAGTGGGATTGTTGACTGTGTGTTTAAGTGATTACAGACTCACTGTGCAAAAACTAGCAACAGCAGCTCCTTCCTTTCGGATGTTTGCAGCCTGAGACTTCTGGCCCACAGAGACCTCCTGCTGAGACTAGCTAGCTCCTCCCACTGGGCTATAGATAATAAACACTCTGGGGTTCTATCTAGGTGGCTGTGTCCTTTGTTGGTACCATCAGGATTCTTGGCCCGGTCGATCCCAGCTTTTCTGTGTGTATACCTCCCTAGTCAGGCCAAGATGCCAAGCCTTGCAGGTTACAGTACTAATAATACCCTTGTGTTTCCATTGAGCCAATTGAAAATACCATCCATTTAAACCCCTGTCCCCACCAAAAGTAACTAAAGCCCAGTGTCTAACTCTTAAAGACTGTGTTGGCTAGTTTTATGTTGTTTGTTTCCTGACAGCAGATTGCTGTTACAAACGGAAGTCAACTTAATGTTGTGCTTGCTACCAGGAAATCGCTACTGGCTAGAATTTAGCATACACACTTCTTCAATATTAATCTGATATAATGCTAAAGATTAACAGGGACACACTATCTGAGTGTGACTGTTAGTTTGTACTCCCGAGGCAGTGGGTTTATCACATACTTTATGAGATTTTTCTTCTTTTTGTTTTTGGTAATTTTTTTTATTAGAAACTCTATTTACATGTGAGTATTTACCCTTCCCTGTTCCCATGCCCCCCTCCCCCTCCATTTGCCTTCACAAAGGTGCACTCCCTCCTGATCACCCTCTCCACCCCATTTGCCTTGGCATTCCCCTACATTGGGAAAACATGCCCTCCCTGGAAAACAAAAGCCTCTTCTCACATTGATGCCAGACACTGTTAAATTCAGCTACATATGCAACTGGATCAATAGGTCTCTTAATGTGTGCACAAAAGTTGGTGTTTTAGTCCGTGGGAGTTTTGTAGGGTTTTTGGTTGATAATGTTCTTCCCATGAGGCTGCAACCCCTTTCAGCTGCTTAGGTCCTTTCTTTAGCAACCTCATTGGGGTCCCTGAGATTTTTCTTAAAAAGGAAAAAGCAAACAAAAACTTGGCCTGGCAGTGGTGGTGCATGCCTTTCATTCCTGGACTCATGAGGCAGAGGCAGGCAGATCTATGAGTTCGAGGCCAGCCTGGTTTTCAGGATGAGTTTCAGGACAGTCAAGGCTACACAGAGAAATTTCGTCTCAAAAGACCCCCAAGCCCTCAAACGACAACAATAGCAGCCAGACAAACTCTCAAAACTTAAAGTAGTGCATGTATCCCTCCAGTTTAAATGTAAAGGCATTCTTAACTTCTGGTTTATTCAGTGCACCATCAGAAGTAGGTTTCAAATTTACAAGATGCAATGTACTTATGATTGGAGTTAATTTTATTCTTTAAAGATGAAGATGGAAGACTGTTTCCTGATTTTGGAAAAAATGGTTAAAAACAGAGGTCATCGTGAGAAACATGTACTTAAAAATAAAACAATTATAATACCTCAAAATTAATCCGTGTTAAGGTTTTCAACATATTAAATTATAATGTGCATTTTATATAGTGTATCTACTTCTGTGTGTGTTTTTTTTTTTCAGGCTCTTTTCCAAAGTATGTTCCAACTACGTGAATCACCAATGAATAATTCATGACATAGACTTTTGTAAGAGGTGAGTTTTAAAGCAGACTCCTTTAATGACAACAGAACCTTTCAGGGTGATATTGAGACAGTACAGTGGATCCTACAAATGAGCCCAGACTGTAAATAGGCTCACTAAATAAAGCTTGTTTTGTAGTGTAATAGTCACATGAAATTTTAGCAGTCATAGTAAGTCTCACTGAAGTCGACTTAAGTAATTTGATGGCAGATTCATAATTAAAGGCATACCCAAGGATTAAAAGGTCACATAGATACGTGGGCACTGACTGTGGAACTGAATGTGCATTGCTATTGTAATGTGGAGTAAAGTTTGTCTCTTGAAATCTCACTTTTCTTGACTTTAAAACGAAATCTTTTGTTGGATATTGAAGGTTTTTTTCGACTTTATGTGTGGAGTTTTTGAGTTTCCAAGCCTTGTCATCTTGAAAAACAAATAATTTATTTTTATTTGTGTGGGCGTGTGTGTTTGCATGCACACGTGCATGTCAGTGTGTGTATGTGTGTGAGTGTGTGTGAGTGAGTGTGAGTGAGTGTGTGTGTGTTTGCAGGCTCCTGTGGAGGATAGAGAAGGGTGTTAAATCCCTGGAGCTGGAGTTACAGGGTTTTGAGTGACAGCACAGGAAATCAAACCCAGTCCTCTGCAAGAGCAGTAAGTCTCTTTATTTTATTTTTTTGAAGGATTTATTTATTTATTATATATAAGTACAGTGTAGTTGTTTTCAGACACAACAGAAGAGGGCATCAGATCCCATTACAGATGGTTGTGAGCCACCATGTGGTTGCTGGAATTTGAACTCAGGACCTCTGGAAGAGCAGCCAGTGCTCTTAACCACTGAGCCATCTCTCCAGCTTCAAGCCTTACTGTCTTTAAAAAGTTTTTCTTGAATGGCACACATGCCAACCTTTAACAAGTAAGAAGAATTTCTATTATAGTGGTAATTCCTATTTATTGGCCTAGTGTACATAGATAACTTATACACATTCTTATGGTTATTGCCTAACCTGGCCTTATTTACATAATTAGTAGTCTACAGCTCATCTCTGGCAAAGATGAGATGGCTTTAGGACATCTTAAGGATAAAGATGCAATTGACCAAACAGATCCCTGGCAAAGGATCTGCTCATCCATTCAGTACGTGTTGTAACTGATTAGCTCTTATTCTCAGAATGTTTGCTTTGTTTGGAGAGAATTATTGCCAAGATGCAAGATGCATACTATAACTCCTAGAACCTGACCGGCAATTGTTAATGTGTTTAAACAGAGTCCTTGGGTAGCCTCTCTGTCCCAGGCACTGTTAGCTCATTCATCTTTATCTTCCTGATAATACTAGATAATAATTTTAAGACTGTCTCCATAACCACAGTCCAGGGTAATTACCACAGTTTACACACACACACACACACACACACACACACACACACACACACCCCACACACACGTGTCACATACAACAGGAGTTTGCCCTCAGCGTGGGTGAGTAAAGATAACCTAGCAGGAGATTTGTATTCTGCTAGTTTAACATGATCCTTTGGTTTTGGTTTTCAAAGGGAACACTGCTCCGTGTCCTGGCTTCCTTTCAGAACTTGCTTATTTATTTATTGGCTGGTATTTTAATGCTCTGTCCTGCTCTGAAACCTGCCTGGCCTCTGTTTGTCTCGTGGCAGCTGCTCTGTGAGGTTTGTGCTAATGAGGGAACCCCATGGGGCTCCTGGGTGATCCCTTTGCT